>NW_022680600.1:0-314184 GCF_009764315.1 Trachypithecus francoisi | reverse complement strand
TGTCTTGACAAAGGAAATATGCTCAGATGAAAACTAGAAAGAAACTTTATGAGAAAGTTCTTTGTGATTTGTGAATTCGTCTCTCAGAGTTACACCTTTCTCTTCATCGAGCAACTTGCTAACACTGCTTTCATGGAAACTACAAAGGGATATTTGGGAGCGTAGTGATGCATATAGTTAAAAGGGAAATATCCTCAGATAAACACTAGAAAGAAGCTTTCTGAGAAACTGCTTTGTGATGTGTGAATTAATCTCACAGAGTTACACTTTTCTTTTCTTTGAGCAGTTTCCTAACACTGTTTTTGTGGAATCTGCAAAGGGATAATTCGGAGAGTATTGAGGATTATAGTGAAAAAGGAAATATCCTCAGATAAAAGCTAAAAAGAAATTGTCTGAAAAACTACTTTGTAATCAGTGACTTTATCTCACAGTGTTACAGGTCACTTTTCATTGAGCAGTCTGATAACACTGGTTTTATGGAATCTGCAACAGCATACTTGGGAGTGCATTGAAGCCTATGGTAGCAAAGGAAATATCTTCAGATAAAAACCGAAAAGAAGCTTTCTGAGAAACTGCTTTGTGATGTGTGAATTCATCTCACAGAGTTATACTGTTCTTTTCATTGAGCAGTTTTATAACACCATTTTCTTGGAATCTGCAATGGGATATTTCGGAGTGCATTGAAGCTTAGGGTGACAAAGAAAATATCCTCATATAAAAACTAGAAAGAAGAGTTCTGAAAAACTGCTTTGTGATTTGTGAATTTCTCTCACAGAGTTACAAGATTGTATATATGGAGCAGTTTTGTAGCACTGTTTTTATGGAATCTGCAAAGGGATATTTGGGAAATCCTAGAGGCCTATGGTGAAAAAGGAAATAACTTCAGATAAAAGCTGGAGAGAAGCTTTTCGAGAAATTGTTTTTGACGTGTTTATTCATCTCATAGAATTTAACCTTTTTGTTGATTCAACAGTTAGGCATCACTGTTTTTGTGGTATCTGAGAGGATATATTTGGGAGCACATTGAAACCTATGGTGAAAAAAGAAAAATTCTCAGAATAAAACTACAAATAATTTGTCTGAGAAACTGCTTTGTGATGGGTGAATTCATCTCACAGAGTTACACTTTTCTTTTCATTGAGCAGTTTGGTAGTGCTCTTTTTGTGGAATCTGCAAAGGGATATTTGGGAGCACTTTGAGGCCTAAAGGGAAAAAGAAAATTCTTCAGGTAAAAACTGGAGAGAAGCTTTCTGAGAAACTACTTTATGATGTGTGCATTAATCTCATAGAGCTAAACGTTTCTGTTGAGGGAGCACTTTGGCTTCACTGTTTCTGTGGTGTCTGAGAATGGGATATTTGGGAGCCCATTGAAGTCTATAGTGGAAAAGGAAATATCCTCAGATACAAACTAGAAAGAAGCTTTCTGAGAATCTGATCTCTAATTTGTGAATTTATCTCACACAGTTACAATTTCCTTTCATTGAGCATTTTGCTAACACTGTTTTTGTGGAATCTGAGAAAGGATATTTTGGATCATATTCAAGCATATGCTGACAAATGAAATATCTTCAGATAAAAATTTGAAAGAAGCTTCCTGAGAAACAACTTCGTGATGGGTGAATTTACCTCAGAGGGTTAAACCTTTCTTTTCAATGCAGAGTTTGGTAACACTGCTTTTGTGGAATAGGCAGAGGGATATTTGGGTAAAAGAAGAAAGTTCTTCAGGTAAAAACTGCAGATAAGCTTTCTGAGAAACTCCTTTTTGAGGTTTGCATTCAACTCCTAGAGGTAAACGTTTCTGTTTGAGGGAGCACTTTGTTATCACTGTTTTTGTGGTTTCTGAGAAGGAATATTTGGGAGCGCATTGAAGCCTATGGTGAAAAAGGAAATATTCTGATATAAAAGCTAGAAAGAAGCTTTCTGAGAAACTGCTTTGTAATGTGCTAATTCATTTCACAGAGTTACATGATTAGCAATTTGGTAGCAGTCTTTTAGGGAAATCTGAGAAGGGTTAATTTGGATTGCATTGAAGGCTTTGGTGACAAACGAAATATCCTCAGATAAAAACTAGGAAGAGGCTTTCTGAGAAAGTTCTTTGTGATGTGTCAATTCATCTCACCGAGTTACACCTTTCTTTCCATGGAGCAGTTTGCCAACACTGTTTTCGTACAATCTACAAAGATATATCTGGGAGTGCATTGAGGCCTATAGTGTAAAAGGAAATGTTCTCAGATAAACTAAAAGGAAGCTTTCTGAGAAACTGCTTTGTATTATGTGAATTCATCTCACAGAATTACACGATTCTTTTCTTGCAGCAGTTTTTTAGCAGAGTTTGTTTGGAATCTGCAATAGGATATTTTTGGGCGCTTTGAAGTCTATGATGACAAAGGAAATATCATCAGATAAAAACTAGAAAGGAAACTTTCTGAGAAAGTTCTTTGTGATGTGTGAATTCATCTCAAAGTGTTACCCCTTTCTTTTCATTCAGCAGTTTGCTAACACTTTTTTTCCTGGAATCTGTAAAGGCATATTAGGGAGTGCATTGAAGCCTATGGTGAAATAGGAAATATCATTAGATATAAACTAGAATGCATCTTTCTGAGAAACTGCTTTGTGATATGTGATTTCATCTTACAGAGTTACACTGTTATTTTCATTGAACAGTTTGATAACACTGTTTTAGTGGAATCTGCAATCGGATATTTTGGAGCGCATTGAAGCCTCTGGTGACAAAGTAAATATCCTCAGACAAAAACCAAAAACAACATTTCTGGGAAACTGTTTTTTGATGTGTGAATTCACCTCACAATGTTACCCCATTCTTTTCAATGAGAAGTTTGTTAGCACTTTTTTCTTGGAATTGCATTGGGATATTCGTGAGCACATAGAGGAATAAGGTGGAAATGGATATTTTCCCACATAAAAACTAGTAAGAAGCTTAGTGAGAAACAGCTCTGTGATGTCTGAATTCATTTCACAGAGCTACACCATTTTTTTCATGCAGCAGTATGGTAACACTGTTGTTCAAGAATCTGCAATAGGATATGTGGAAACGTGTTGAAGCCTATGGTGACCAAGGAAATATCCTCAGACAAAAACCAAAAAGAAGCTTTCTGAGAAACTGCTTTCTGATGGGTGAATTCATCTCACAAATTTACACCTTTCTTTTCATGGAACAGATTGCTAATACTATTTTTGTGGGAACTTCAAAATATATTTGCAACCTCATTGAGGCCTTTGGTGAAAAAGGAAAGATCTTCGGATAAAAACTAGAAAGAAGCTTTCTGAAAATTTGCTTTTTGATATGTCAATTTACCACAAAGAGTTACACTGTTCTTTTCATTGAGCACTTTGCTAACACTGTTTTCGAGGAATTGCAAGGACATATATGGAAGCACATTGAGGCCTATAGTGAAAAAGGATATATGCCAAGATAAAAACTAGAAAGAAACTTTCTGAGAAACTGTTTTGTGATGTGTAAATTCATCTCACAGAGTTACACCACTCTATTCATGGAGCAGTTTGATAGCACTGTTTTCGTGGAATCTGCAATACGATATTTGGGAGCGTATTGAAGCCTTTGGTAACAAAGGATATATCCTCAGATAAAAAACAAAAGGAAGCCTTCTGAGAAACTGCTTTCTGATGTGTGAATTCATCTCACAGAGCTACACTGTTCTTTTCATTGAGCAGCTTAATAGCACTGTTTTCTTGGAATCCACAATGGGATGTTTCAGAGCACATTGAAGCTTATATTGACAAAGAAAATATCCTCAGACAAAGACTAGAAAGAAGCTTTCTGAGAAACTGTTTTCTGATTTCTGAATTCATCTCACAGAGTTACACCTTTCTTTTCATGGAGCAGTTTGGTAGCACTGTTTTTGGGGAATCTGAGATGGGATATTTCAGATCGCCTTGAAGCCTATGTAGACAGAAGAAACGTTCTCAGATAAAAACTGGAAAGAAGCTAAGAAAATTCTTTGTGATGTGTGAATTCATCTCACAGAGTTACACTGTTCTTTTCATTGATCAGTTTTATAACACTGTTTTCTTAGAATCTGCAATGGGATATTTCAGAGTGCATTTTAAGCTTATGGTAACAAAGGAAATACCCATCATGTTAAAACTACAAAGAAGCTTTCTGAGAAACCATATTATGATGTGCTAATTTATCTCCCGAGTTACATGATTCTTTTCATGGATCAGTTCGGTAGCACTGTTTTTGGGGATCTGAGAACGGATATTTTGGAACACTTTGAAGGAATTATCCTCCGATAAAAACCAAAAGAACTTTCTGAAAAATTGCTTTCTGATGTGTGAACTCATCTCACAGAGTTACAGTGTTCTTTTAATTGAGCTGTTTGTTAACACTGTTTTTGTGGAATCTGCAATAGGATATTTTGGATTGCGTTGAAACTTCTGGTGACAAAGGAAATATCCCCAGATGAAAACCAAAAAGAAACCTTCTGTGAAACTGCTTTGTGATGCATGATTTCAGCTCACTGATTTACACCTTTCTTTTCATTGAGAAGTTTCCTACCACTTTTTTCATGGAATCTGCAATGGGATAATCGGGAGCACAGTGAGGAACATGGTGTACAAGGAAATATCCTCAGATAAAAATTAGATAGAAGATTTCTGAGAAACTGCTTTGTGATGCGTGAATTCATGTCACAGATTTACATCTTTCTTTTCATGGAGCAGTGTGTTAACACTGTTTTCATCGAATCTGCAAAGGTATATTTGAGAGCACGTTGAGGCCTACGGTAAAAAAGTAAATATCCTCAAATAAACACCAGAAAGAAACTTTCTGAGAAAGTTTTGAGATTTGTGAATTCTTCTCACAGAGTTACACAATTCCTTTCATGGAGAAGTTTAGTTAAACTGTTTTTGGGGAATCTGAGAGGGGATATTTTGGATCGCACTGAAGCTTATTTTGAAAAAGAAAATATCCTTAGATAAAAACTAGAAAGAAGTTTTCTGAGAAACTACTTTGTGATGTGTGTATTCATCTCACAGAGTAGTACGATTCTTTGAATGGAGCAGTTTGCTGAAACTATTTTCGTGGAATCTGCAATAGGATATCTGGGAGTGCACTGAAGGATATGGTGACAAAGGAAATATCTTCAGACAAAAACCAAAAAGAAACTTTCTGAGAAACTGCTTTGTGATGTGTGAATTCATCTCACATATTTACACCTTTCTTTTCATGGAGCAGTTTCCTAACACTATTTTTATGGAATCTGCAGAGATATTTGTGAGTGCAGTGAGGCCTGTGGTGAAAAAGGAAATATCCTCAGACAACAACTAGAAAGAAGTTTTCTGAGAAACTTCTTTGTGATGTGTGAATTCATCTCACAGAGTTACTCTGTTCTTTTCATTGAGGAGTTTGCTAACACAGTTTTCTTAGAATCTGCAATGACATATTTTGGAGTGCATCAGAGCTTATGTTGACAAAGGAAATATCATCATATAAAAACTACAAAATTCTTTCTGAGAAACCACATTGTGGTGGGTTAATTGATCTCACAGAGTTACAGGATTCTATCATGGATCAGTTTGGGAACACTGTTTCTGGGTAGTCTGAAAGGGGATATCTTGATCCCTTTGAAGCCTATGGTAACAAAAGAAATATCCTCAGATCAAAGTTAGAAAGAAGCTTTCACAGAAAATTCTTCATGATGTGTTTAATCATGAAGTTTAATACATTCCTTTTCATGAAGAAGATTGCCAACACTGCTTTCATGGAATCTGTAAAGGAATATTTAGAGTGCATTTGGTACTAGGGTGAAAAAGGAAATATCCTCACATAAAAACTAGAAATAATCCTTCTGAGAAACTGCTTTGTGATTTGTGAATTCATCTCAGAGATTACAATGTTGTTTTCATTGAGCAGTTTGCTAACACTGTTTTCTTGGAATCTGCAATTGGATATTTTGGAAAGCATTGAAGCCTATATTGACAAAGATCCACAATGGGATCTTTTGGAGTGCATTGAAGCTTATATTGACAAAGGAATATCCTCAGATAAAAACTAGTCAGAAGCTTTCTGAGAAACTGCTTTCTAATGTGTGAATTCATCTTACAGAGTTCCAACTTTCCTTTCATGGAGCAGTTTGGTAGCACTGTTTTTGGGAAATCTGAGAAGGGATATTTTGGATTGCATTGAAGCCTATGGTGACAAAGGAAATATCTTCAGATATAACCAAAAAGAAATTTCTGAGAAACCGCTTTCTGATGTGTGAACTCATCTCACAGAGTTATAGTGTTATTTTCATTGAGCAGTTTGCTAACACTGTTTTCATGTAATCTGCAATATAATATTTTGGATTGCATTGAAGCTTATGGTGACAAAGGAAATATCCCCAGATAAAAACCAAAAAGAAGCCTTCTGTGAAATTGCTTTGTGATGCGTGATTTCATCTCAAAAAGTTAAACCTTTCTTTTCATTGAGAAGTTTGTTAACACTTTTTTCATGCAATGTGCAATTTGACATTCAGGAGCTCAGTGAGAAATATGGTGAAAAAGGAAATATCCTCAGATAAAAACTATATAGAAGATTTCTGAGAAACTTCTTTGTGATGTCTGAGTTCATCTCACAGAGTTATATCATTCTTTTCATGGAGGAGATTGCTAACACTGTTTTCATGTAATCTACAAAGGGATATATGAGAGTGCATTGAGGCTTATGGTAATAAAGGCAATATCCTCAGATAAAATCTAGAAAGAAGCTTTCTGAGAAAGTTCTTTGAGATGTGTGAAGTCATCACACTGAAACACAGCTTTCTTAACAAGGACCACTTCACTAACACTGTTATCGTGGAATCTGCAATGGGTATTTCGGAGCACATTGAAGCTTATGGTGAAAAAGGAAATATCCTCAGATAAAAACTAGAAAGAATCTTTCTGAGAAACTGCTTTGTGATGCTGAGTTTATCTGACAGAGTTACACCATTCTTTTCATGGAACAGTTTGGTAGCACTGTTTTGGGGGAATCTGAGAAGGGATATTTTGGATCCCAATGAAGCCTAAGGTGACAAAGGATGTATCATCAGATAAAAATTAGAAAGAAGCTTCCTGAAACCCTTCTATGTGATATGTGAATTTATCTCACAGTGTCACACCTCTCTTTTCATGGAACAGTTTACTAACACGTTTTTGTGGAATCAGAAAAAGGTTATTTGGAAGCACATTGATGCCTATGGTGTAAAAGGAAATAGCCTTATATAAAAACTAGAAATAAGCTTTCTGAGAAAGTGCTTTGTAATGTGTGAATTCATCTCTGAGATTTACACTGTTCTTTTCAATCAGCAGTTTGCTAACACTGTTTTCTTGGAGTCTGCAGTGGGATATTTCAGAGCACATTGAAGCTTATGGTGAGAAAAAAATCCTCATAAAAAAACTTGAAACGAACTTTTTGAGAAACCACTTGTGATGTGTTAATTCATCTCTCAGAGCTACACAATTCTTTTTATGGAGCAATTTAGTGGCACTGTTTTTGGGGAAACTGAGAAGATATATTTTTAATCGCATGGAAACCTATGATGACTAAGGAAATACAGTCAGATAAAAACTAAAGAAGCTTTCTGAGAAACTTCTTTGTGATGTGTGAATTCATTTCACACAGTTACACCTTTCTTTTCATGAAGCAGTTTCCTAACACACTTTTCTTAGAATCTGCAAAGGTTTATTTGGGAGTGCATTGAGGCCTATGGTGAATAATGATATATCCTCAGATTAAAACCAAAAATATGCTGTCTGAAAAACTGCTTTGTGATATATGAATTCATTTCACAGAGTTACACTCGTTTCCTCATTGAGCAGTTTGCCAACACTGTTTCCTTGGAATCTACAATATGATATTTTGGAACATGTGGAATCTTATGTTGACAAAGGAAATATCCTCAGACAAAAACTAGAAAGATGCTTTCTGAGAAACTGCTTTATGATTTGTGAATTCATCTCTCAGAGATACATGATTCTTTTCATGGAGCAGTTTGGAAGCACTGTTTTTGGGTTATCTGAGAAGGGATATTTTGGTTTGAATGGAAACCTATGGTGACAAAGGAAATATCCTCAGACAAAAACTAGAAGAAGCTTTCTGAGAAACTTCTTTGTGATGTGTGAATTCGTCTCTCAGAATTACATGATTCTTTTCATGGAGCAGTTTGGTGGCTCTGTTTTTGGGGGATAGGAGAAGGCATATTTTGGATCGCATTGAAGCCTACGGTGACAAAGGAAATAATCTCAGATTAGAGTTAGAAAAATGCTTCTTGAGAAATTCCTTTGTGAAGTATGAATTCATCTCACAGAATTACACTGTTCTTTCCATTGAGTATTTTGCTTACACTGTTTTCAAGGAATCTACAAAGGGATACTTGGGAGTGCATTCGTGCATATAGTGAAAAAGGAAATAACCACAGATAAAAACTACAAAGAATCTGTCTGAGAAACTGCTTTGTGATGTGTGAATTCACATCACAGGGTTACACTGTTGTTTTCATTGAGGTGTTTGATAACACTGTTTTCGTGGAATCCACGAAGGGATATTTGGGAGCACATTGAGGCCTACAGTGAAAAAGGAAATATCCTCAGATGAAAACTAGAAATCAGTTTCTGAGAAACTGCTTTGTGACATGTGAATTCACCACACAGAGTTACCCTGTTCTTTTCATTGAGAAGTTTGCTAACACTGTTTTGTTGTAATCTGCAGTGGGATATTTCAAAATCCATTGAAGCCTATGGTGACAAAGGAAATATACAGAGAAAAACTAGAAGGATCCTTTCTTGAGAAACTTCTTTGTGATTAGGGAATTCACGTCGTGGAGTGACATGATTCTTTTCATAGAACAGTTTCATAGCACTGCTTTTGGGAAATCTGAGAAAGGATATGTTGGATCACATTGAAGCCTATGATGACAAAGGAAATATCCTCAGATAAAAATTAGAAAGAAGCTTTCTGAGAAACACCTTTGTGATGAGTGAATTCATCTCACAGAATTACACTATTCTTTTCAATGAGCAGTTTGCTAACACTTTTTTCATGGAATCTGCAAAGGGTATTTGGGAGCACAATTAGGCCCATAGTGAAAAAGGAAATATCCTCAGCAACAAACGAGAAAAAAGTTTTCTGAGAAACCGCTTTGTAATGTGTGAAATCAGCTCAGAGTTACACTGTTTTTTTTCACTGAGCAGTTGGCTAACACAGTTTTCTTGGAATCTTCAATGGGAAATTTCGGAGCACATTGAAGCTTATTGTGAAAAGGGAAATATCCTCAGACAAAAGTTAGAAGGAAACTTTCGGAGAAAGTGCCTTTGATTTGGTGACAAAGGATATATCCTCATGTAAAAACTAGAAAGAAGCTTTCTGAGAACCCGTTTTGAAATTGGTTAATTCATCTCATAGAGTTCCACTATTCTTTTCATTTATCACTTTGGTAACACTGTTTTTGGAGAGAGTGAGAAGAGATATTTTGGTTTGCTTTGAAGCCTATGGTGACTAAGGAAATACACTCAAATAAAAACTGGAAAGAAGCATTCTAAGAAAGTTCTTGTGATGTGTGAATTCATCTCACAGAGTTACACCTTTCTTTTCATGGTGCGAGTTGGTAACACTCTTTTCATGGAATCTGCAAAGGAATATTTGGGAGCACATTGAGGACTATAGTGAAGAAAGAAATATCCTCACATAAAAACTAGAAAGAAGTTTTCTGAGAAACTGCTTTGTAACGTGTGCATTCATCTCAAGGAGTTACATTGTCCTTTCCATTGAGCAGCTGGACAACACTGTTTTGCTGGAAACTGCAATAGGATATTCGGGAGTGAATTGGAGAATACGATGACAAAGGAAATATCTTCAGATAAAAAACAAAAAGAATCTTTCCGAGAAACTGCCTTGTGTTGTCTGAATTCATCTGACAGAGTTACACATTCTTTTCATGGATTATTTTGAAAGCACTGTTTTTGGGAATCTGAGAAGGGATAATTTGGATCACATTGAAGCCTAATGTGACATAGGAAATATCCTCAGATAAAAACTAGAAAGAAGCTTTCTGAGAAAGTTCTTTGTGCTGTGTGAATTCATCTCACAGAGTTCCACCTTTGTTTCCATGGAGCAGTGTGTTATACTGTTTTCGTGGAATCTCCAAAGGGATATTTGGGAGCTTATGTAGGCCTATGGGTAAAATGGAAATATCCTCAGATAAGAACTAGAAAGAAGCTTTCTGAGAAACTGCTTTGTGTTGTGTGCATTCAGCCCACAGAGTTATACCTTTCTTTTCATTGAGCAGTTTGCTAACACTCTTTTCTTGAAAACTGCAATGGAATATTTTGTAGCGCATTGAAGCTTGTAGTGCCAAAGGAATTATCCTCAGACAAAAACTAGAAGGAAGCTTCCTGAGAAACTGCTTTGTGATTCATGAATTCATCTCACAGAGGTACACGATTCTATTCATGGAGCAGTTTGGTAGCACTGTTTATGGAGAATGTGAGAAGGGATATTTTGGGTCACATTGAAGCCTATGGAGACCAAGGAAATATCTTTGGGTAAAAACTAGAAAAAAGCTTTCTGTGACAGTTCTTTTTGATGTGTGAATTCATCTCGCGGAGTTACACTTTTCTTTTCATTGAACAGTTTGGTTGCACTGTTTTTGTGGAATCTAAAAGGGGATTTTGGGGAGCTCATAGAAGCCTCTGTTGAAAAAGGAAATATCTTCAGTTAAAAACTGGAGAGAAGGTTTTTGAGAAGCTGTTTTGTCATATGTGTATTAATCTAATAGATATAAACTATTTGTTGATTGAGAAGTTTTGCATCACAGTTTTGTGGTGTCTGAGAAGGGATATTTTGGAGCACATTGTGTCTAATGGTGGAAAGGTAAACATGCACATATAAAACTACAAAGGGGCTCTCAAAGAAATACTTTTGTGATGCATGAATTCATCTCACAGAAGTAAACTACTCTTTTCATTGAGCAATGTGGTAACCCTGTTTTTGTGGAATCTACAAAGGGATATTCGGAGCGCAGAGAAGCCTATGGTGAAAAAGGAAATACCCTCAGATGAAAACTAGAAAGAAGCTTTCTGGGAAACTACTTTGTGATGTGTGACTACATCTCACAGAGTTAAATATTTCTTTTCATTGAGCAGTTTGGTAACACTGTTTGTGTGAAATATGCAAAGGGATATTCAGGAGTGGATGGAGGAGGTTATAAAAGGAAATATCATCAGGTAAAAACTGGAGTGAAAGTTTCTGATAACTCGTTTGTGATGTGTGAATTTATCTCAGAGTTACACCTTGCTTTTCATGGAGCAGTTTGCTAACACTGTTTTCGTGGAATCTGCAAAGGGATATTTGGTAGCACATGTTGGTCGACAGTAAAAAAAGAAATATCCTCAGATGAAAACTGGAATGAAGCTTTCTGAGAAACTGACATGTGATTTGTGAATTCATCTCACAGAGGCACATAACATTTTTCATGTAGCACTGTTTTTGGGGAATCTTATAAGGGATATTATGTACCCCAATGAAGCCTATGGTGACAAAGGAAATATCCTCAGTTAAAAACTAGAAAGAACCTTTCTGAGAAACCGATTTGTGATGTGTTAATTCATCTCACAGCGTTAAATCTTTCTCTTCATGGAGCAGTTTGCTAACACTGTTTTCATGGAATATGCAAATAATATTTGGGAATGCCTTGAGGCCTATGATGAATAAGGAAATACTCTCAGATGAAAACTAGAAAGAAGCTTTCTGAGAAAGTGTCTTGTGATGTGTGAATTCGTCTCACAGAGCTACACCTTTCTTTTCATAGAGCAGTTTGCTAACACTGTTTTCATGGAGTCTTCAAAGGGATATTTGGGAGCACATTGAGGCCTATAGTGAAAAAAGAATTATCTTTGTATAAAAACTGGAAAGAAACTTTCTGAGAAACTGCTTCATGATGTGTGAATTCAAATCACATGGCTTCACTGTTCTTTTCATTGAGCCATTGGGAAACACTGTTTTCTTTTAATCTACAATGGCATATTTCAGAGCACATTGAAGCTTCTTGTGAAAAAGTAAAAGTCTTCAGACAAAAAGTAGAAAGAAATTTTCTGAGAAACTGCCTTGTGATTTGTGAATTCATCTCATGGAGTTACATGATTCTTTTCATGGATCAGTTTGATAGCACTGCTTTTACAGATTTTGAGAAGGGGTATTTTGGATCACGTTGAAGCCTTTGGTGACAAAGGAAATATCCTCTGATAAAATCTAGAAAGAAGGTTTCTGAGAAAGCTCTTTGAGATGTGTGAATTCATCTATCAGAGTTGCAAGTTTCTTTTCATGGAGAAGTTTGCTAACACTGTTTTCGTGGGATCTGCAGAGGGATATTTGGGAGCACATTGAGGCCTATAATGAGAAAAGAAATATCCTCTGATAAAAACTAGAAGGAAGCTTTCTGAGAAACTGCTTTCAGATGTGTGAATTTGTCTCACAGAGTTACGCTGTTCTTTTCATTGAGCAGTCTGCTAACACTTCTTGGAATCTGCAAAGGGATAATTTGGAGCACATTGAAGCTTATGGTAAAAAAGGAAATGTCTTCAGATAAAAACTAGAAAGAAGCTTTCTGCGAAATTGCTTTGCAATGTGTGAATTCATTGCACAGAGTTACCCCATTCTTTTCATTGAGCTGTTTGATACCACTGTTTTCATGGACTCTGCCATAGAATATTTGAGAGTACATTAAAGAAGATGGTTAAAAATGACATATCCTGAGATAAAAAACAAAGACAAACTTTCTGAGAAACTGGTTTTTGATTTATGCATTCATCTCACAGAGGTATATGATTCTTTTCACAGAGCAGTTTGGTAGCACTGTTTTTGGGGTAACTGAGAAGGTATAAATTTGATTGCATTGAATCCTATCACAACAAAGTAAATTTCCTCAGATAAAATCAAGAAACAAGGTGTCTGAGAAACTGCTGTGTGGTTTGTTAATTCATATCACAGAGTAACACCTTTCTTTTCATGGAGCAGTTTACCAACACTATGTTCATGGAATTTGCAAAGGGATATTATGAGGGCATTGAGGCCTATGGTGAAAATGGAAATATACACAGATAAAAACTAGAAAGAAGCGTTATGAGAAACTGCTTTGTGATGTGTGAATTTATCTCACAGGGTTACACTGTTGTTTTAATTGAACAGTTTGGTAACACGGTTTTCTTGGAATCTCCAATGGGATATTTTGGAGTCCTTTGAAGCTTAAGGTGACAAAGGAAATATGCTCATAAAAAAACTAGGAAGAAGCTTTCTGAGAAACTGCTTTGTGAGGTGCTAATTCATCTCACAGAGTTACATGATTTTCATCATGGATCAGTTTGGTAGCACTGTTTTGGGGGAATATGAGAAGGAATATTTTGGATCACATTGAGGCCTATGGTGAAAAGGAAATATCCTCAGATAAAAGCTACAAAGAAGCTTTCTGAATAAGTTCTTTGTGATTTATGAACTCATGTCACATAGTTACACCGTTGTTTAAATTGAGCAGTTTGGTTACACTTTTTTTGTGGGATATGCAATAGGATATTTGGAAGCACATTGAAGCCTCTGGAGACAAAGGAAAAATCCTCAGTTAAAAACCAAAAAGCAGTTTTCTGAGAAACTGCTTTGTGATGTGTAAATTCATCTCACAGAGATACACTGTCCTCTTTGTTGAGCAGTTTGCTAACACTGTTTTTGTGGAATCTCCAAAGGGATATTTCAAAGCACATTGAAGCTTAAGGTGACAAAGGAAATACACTAATATAAAAACTAGAAAGATGCTTTCTGAGGAAACACTTTCAGTGTTTTAATTCATCTCACAGGGATACACGATTCTTTTCATGGAGCATTTTGTTAGCACAGTTTTCAGGGAAACTGAGAAGGGATATTCTGGATCACATTGAAGCCTATGGTGACAAAGTATATATCCTCAGTAAAGAACTAGAAAGAAACTTTCTAAGAAAGTTCTTTGTGATGTATGAATTCATCTAACAGAGTTACACCTTTCTTTTCATGACGCAGTTTCCCAAAACTGTTTTTGTGGAATCTGCAAAGGAATACTTGAAAACACATTGAGGCCTATAGTAAAAAAGTGAATATCCTCAGATTAAAAACTAGAAAGAAGCTTTCTGAGAAACTGCATTTTGATGTGTGAATTCATCTCACAGACTTACACCGTTCTTTTCATTGAGCAGTTTGTTAACACTGTTTTCGTGGAATCTGCAATAGGATATTTGGGAGTGCATGAAGCCTATGTTGACAAAGGAAATATTCTCAGATATAAACCAGAAAGAATCTTTCCGAGAAATTTATTTGTGATTTGTGAATTCATCTCACAGAGTTACACGATTGTTTTAGTGGATCAGTTTGGTAGCACTGCTTTTGGGGAATCTGAGAAGGGATATTTGGAATCACATTGAAACAGGATATTTGGGAGTGTCTTGAAGCCTATAGTGACAAAGGAAATATCCTCAGACAAAAACCTAAAAGCATTTTCTGGGAAACTGCTTTGTGATGAGCAAATTCATCTCACATGGTTACACTGTTCTATTCATTGAGCTGTTTCCTAAAAGTGTTTTCTTTAAATCTGCAATGGGATATTTTCAAGTGCATTGATGCTTATGGTAACAAAGGAAATATCCTCAGACAAAAACTAGATCGAAACTTTCTGAGAAACTGCTTTGTGATTTTTGAATTCATCTCAAAGAGTCACACCTCATTTTTCATGGCACAGTTTCATAATACTGTTTTGGGGGAATCTGAGAAGGGATATCTTGGATTGCATTGAAACTTATGGAGACCAAAAAATTATCCTCAGTAAAATCTAGACAGAAACTTTTTGAGAAACTTCTCTGGGATGTGTGAATTCATCTCACAGGATTTTGCCATTCTTTTCATTGAGTAGTTTGCTAACACTTTTTTTTCGGGATCTGCAGTGGGATATTCCGGAACACATGGAGGAATATGGTGAAAAAGGAAATATCCTCAGATAAAAATCAGAAAGAAGCTTTCTGAGAAACATCTTTGGGATGTTTAAATTCATCTTACAGAGTTACACCATTCTTATCATGCAGCAGTTGGTAGCACTGTTTTTGGGGAATCTGAGAAGGAATATTTTGGATTGCATTGAAGCCTATTTTGACAAAGGAAATATCCTCAGATAAAAACTAGAAAAAAGCCTTCTGAGAAACTTATTTGTGATGAGTGAAATCACTGCACAGAGTTACACGATTCATTCATTTCTTGGAGCAATTTGCTAACACTGTTTTCATGGAATCTGCAATAGGATATTTGGGAGAGCATTGAAGCCTTTGGTGACAAAGGAAATATCCTCAGACAGAAACCAAAAAGAAGCTTTCTGAGAAACTGCTTTCTGATGTGTCAATTCATCTGACAGGTTTACACTGTTGTTCTCATCTAGCAATTTGCTAACACTGTTTTTGTGGAAACTGCAAAGGAATATTCACAAGCGCATTGAGGCCTATGGTGAAAAAGGAAATACCCTCAGACAAAAACTAGAAAGAAGATTTCTGAGAAACTTCTTTGTGATTTGCGAATTCACCTCACACTTATACGATTATTTTCATGGAGCAGTTTGGTAGCACTCTTTTTGGGGAACCTGGGAAGGGATATTTTTGATCACAATGAAGCCTAGTGTGACAAAGGAAATATCCTAACATAAAAACCAGAAAGAAGCTTTCTAAGATGCTTCTCTGTGATGTGTTAATTCGTTTCACAGAGATACATGATTCTTTTCATGGAGCAGTTTGCTAACACTGTTTTCCTGGAATCTGCAAAGGGATATTTGGGAGTGCATTGAGATCTAGGGTGAAAAAGGAAATATCCTCACATAAAAACTAGAAAGATGCATTCTGAAAAACTGTGTGTGTTGTGTGAATTCATCTCACATAGTTACACTGTTCTTTGCATTGAGCAGTTTGCTTACTCTGTTTTCTTGGAATCTGCAATCTGATATTTCAGAGCGCATTGAAGCTTATGGTGACAAAGGAAATATACTCAGATAAAAACTACAAAGAAGCTTTCTGAGAAACGACTTTGTGATGTTTTAATTCATCTAACACAGTTACAAGATTCTTTACATGGAACAGTTTGGTAGACTGTTTTTGGTGAATCTGAGAAGAAATATATTGAATGGCATTTGAACCTGTGGTTACAAAGTAAATACAATCAGATATAAACTAGAAAGAAACTTCCTGAGAAACTGCTTTGTGATGTGTGAATTCAGCTCAGACAGTTACACTGTTCTTTTCATTCAGCAGTTTGCCAACACTGTTTTCTTGGAATCTACAATGGAATATTTCAGAGCACTCTGAAGCTTATTGTAACAAAATAAATATAGTCAGAAATAACTAGAAAAAAGCTTTCCTAGAATCCACTTTATAGTTGGTGAATTCATCTCTCAAGGTTACATGATACCTTTCATGGAGCAGTTTGGTAGCACTGCTTTTGGGGAATCTGAAAAGGGATAATTTGGATCGAATTGAAGTCTATGGTGACAAAGGAAATATTCTCCGAAAAAAAGTAGGAAAAACATTTTTGAGAAAGTTCTTTGTGATGTGAGAATTCATCACACAGAGTTACAACCATCATTTCATGGAGCAGTTTGCTAACACTACTTTTATAGAATCTGCAAAGGGATATTTGGGTGCACACTGAGGCCTATGGTAAAAAGGGAAATATCCTCAGATAAAAACTAGAAAGAAGCTTTCTGAGAAACTGCTCTGTGATGTGTGACTTCATCTCACAGAGCTACACCGTGCTTTTCATTGAGCTGTTTGATAACACTGTTTTCTTGGAATGTGCAATAGAATATTATGGATTGCATTGAAGCCTATGATGATAAAGGGAATATCCTCAGATAAAAACTAGAAAGAAGGTTTCAGAGACAGATCCTTGTGATGTGTAAATTCATCTCAAGGAGTTACAACTTTCTTTTCATGGAGCAGTTTGCTAGCACTGTTTTCGTGCAATCTTCAAAGGCATATTTGGGAGCACATTGAGGCCTACGGTGTAAAAGGAATTATCCTCAGATAAAAACTAGAAAGAGGCTTTCTGAGAAACTGTTCGTGATGTGTGAATTCGTCTCACAGAGTTACACTTTACTTTTCATGGTTCAATTTGCTAAAACTCTTTTCAAGGAATCAGCAAAGGGATATTTGGGAGAGCATTGAGGCCTATAGTGAAAAAGAAAATATCCTTGGGTAAAAACTAGAAAGAAACTTTCTGAGAAACTGCTATGTGATTGTTGAATTCATCTCACAGAGTTAAACTGTGCTTTTCTTTGAACCTTTTGATAACACTGTTTTCGTGGAGTCTACAATAGTATATTTGGGAGTGCAATGAAGAAGATGGTGACACAAGAAATATCCTCATAGGAAAACCAAAAAGAAGCTTTCTGAGAAACCACTTTGTGATGAGATAATTTATCTCACATAGTTACATGATTCTTTTCATGAATCAGGTTGGTAGCACTGTTTGTGGGGAACCTGAGAAGGGACATTTTGGATCACATTCAAGCCTATGGTGACTATGGAAATATCCTCAGATAAAAACTAGAAAGGTGCTTTCTGAGGAAACTCTTTGTGATATATGATATCATCTCACAGGTTACACCTTTCTTTTCAGGGAGTAGTGCGCTAACACTATTTCGTGGAATATGCAAAGGGATATTTGGGAGCGCATTGAGGCCTATGGTGAAAATGGAAATATACTCAGATAAAAACTGGAAAGAAGCCTTCTGAGAAACTGCTTTGTGATGGGTGAATTTAACTCACAGAGCTACATCATGCTTTCATTTGAGTCTTTTGATGACACTGTTTTCCTGGAGTCTGCAATGGGATATTTGGAGTGTATTGAAGTCTATGGTGACAAAGGAAATATCCTCAGAAAAAAATAAGAAAATAGCTTTTTGAGAAACTGCTTTTTGATGTGTGAATTCATCTCACAGAATTACACTGTTCTGTTCATTGATCAGTTTGCAAACACAGAGTACATTGAAGTTTATGGTGACAAAGGAATTATCCTGAGACAAAAACTAGAAAGAAGCTTTCTGAGGAACTTTGTTGTGATTTCTGAAATTATCTAACAGAGATACACCTTTCCTTTCATGAAGCACTTTGGTAGCCCTGTTTTTCAGGAATTTGAGAAGGGATGTTTTGGATCGCATTGAAGCCTATGGGGTCAAAGGAAATATCCTCAGATTAAAACTAGAAAGAAGTTTTCAGAGAAACTTCTTTAAGATGCGTGAATTCATCTCACAGAGTTACAACTTTCTTTTCATGGATCAGTTTGCTATCACTGTTTTCCTGGAATCTGCAAAGGGATATTTGGGAGTGCACAGAGGCCTAAGGATAAAAAAGGAACTATCCTCAGATTCAAACTAGAAAGAAACTTTCTGAGAAACTTCTTTGTGATGTGTGTATTTATCTCACAGAGTCACACTGTTGTTTTCATTGAGCAGTTTGCTAACACCGTTTTCTAGGAATCTGCAATGGGATATTTCGGAGCACATTGAAGATTATGGTGACAAAGGAAATATCCTCACATAAAAACTGGAAAGAAGCTTTCTGAGAAACTGCTTTGTAATGTGATAATTCATCTCCCAGACTTACACAATTATTTTCATGGACAAATTTTTAGCAGTGTTTTTGGGGAATCTGAGTAGGGATACTTTGGAAAGCATTGAAGTCTAGGGTGACAAGAAATTATACTCAGATAAAAACTAGAAGGAAACGTTCTGAGAAAGTCTTTGGTGATGTCTGAATTCATCTCACAGAGATACACTTTTGTTTTCATGGAGCAGTTTGCTAACAATGTTCTTGTGGAATCTACAAAGGGATATTTGGGACCACATTGAGGCCTATAATGAAAAAGAATTATTCTCAGATAAAAACTAGAAAGAAACTTTGTGAGAAACTGCTTTGCAATGTGTGAATTCATCTCACAGAGATACAGTTTTAATTTCATGGAGTGGTTTGGTAGCAGTGTTTTTGGGGAATCTGAGAAGGGATATTTTCGATCGCATTGACGTGTATGGTGACAAACGAAATATCCTCTGATAAAAAAGGTGAAAGAAGCTTTCTGAGAAAGTTCGTTGTGTTGTGTGAAATCATCTGACCGATTTAACCCTTTCTTTTCACAGAGCAGTGTGCTAAGACTGTTTTCCTGGAATCTGCAAAGAGATATTTGGGAATGCATTGAGGCATATGGTGAAGAAGGTAGGATCTTCAGATAAAATCAAGGAAGAACCTTACTGAGAAAGAGTTTTGTGATGTGTAATTTCAATTCACAGAGTTACACCATTCTTAGGTTGAGCAGTTTGATAACACTGTTTTCGTGGAAACTGCTATAGGACATTTGGGAGTGCATTGAAGCCTATGGTGACAAAGGAAATATCCTCAGATAAAAAACAAAAAGAAGCTTTCTGAGAAACTGCTTTGTGATGTGTGAATTCATCTCTTTGGGTTACACTATTCTTTTCATTGAGCTGTTTGCTAACACTGTTTTCTTGGAATGTGCTATGGGATATTTCAGAGCGCATTAAAGCTTGTGGTGACAAAGGAAGTATCCTCGGACAAAAACTAGAAAGAAACTTTCTGAGAAACTGCTTTGTGATTTGTGAATTCATCTCACAGAGTTACACGATTCTTTTCGTGGTGCAGTTTGTTAGCCCAGTTTTTGGTCAGTCTGAGAAGGTATAGTTTGATCTCATTGAAGCCTATGGTGACAAAGAGAATCTCCTCAGATTATAAGTAGAAAGAAGCTGTCTGAGAAAGTTCTTTGTTATGTGTGAATTCACCTCACAGGGTCACACCTTTCTTTTCATGGAGTAGTTTGCTAACACTGTTTTCCTGGAATCTGAAAAGGAATATTTGGGTATGCATTGATGCCTACAGTGAAGAAGGAAGTATCCTCAGACAAAAACTAGAAGGAAGCTTTCTGAGAAACTGTTTTATGATGTGTGATTTCATCTCACAGAGTTACACCACTCTTTTCATTGGGCAATTTGATAACACTGTTTTCCTGGAATCTGCAATAGGATATTTGGGAGTGCACTGAAGCCTATGGTGACAAGGAAAATATACTCAGATGAAAACCGAAAAGAAGCTTTCTAAGAAATTGCTTTGTGATGTGTGAATTCATCTCACAGAGTTACACCTTACTTTGCAAACACTGTTTGTGTGGAATCTGCCATGGGATATTTGGGAGTACTCTGAGGCCTATGGTGGTAAACGAAATATCCTCTGAGAGGAAATGGAAAGACGCTTTCTAAGACACCACTTTAGGGTGTGTTAATTCATCTCACACAATTACACGATTCTTTTCATGGATCAGTATGGTAGCACAGTTTGTGGTAAATCTGATAAGGGATATTTTGGATCACATTGAAGCCTATGGTGACATGGAAATATACTCAGAGAGGAAGTAGAAAGAAGCTTTCTGAGAAAGAACCTTGTGATGTGTGAATTCATCTCAGAGTTACACCGTTCTTTTCAGTGAGCAGTTTGCTAACACATTTTTCTTGGAATCTGCAATGGGATATTTGTAGTGCATTGAAGCTTACGGTGACAAAATATCTTCATATAAAAACTGGAAAAAAGCTTTCTGGGAAACTGCTTTGTGATGTGATAATTCATCTCACAGAGTTACACAATATTTTTCATTGAGCAGTTGGGAAGCACTGTTTTTGGGAAATCTGAGAATGGATATTTTGGATCACGTTGAAGCCTCTGGTGACAATATCCTCAGTTAAAAACTAGAAAGAAGGTTTCTGAGGAAAGTCTTTGTGGTGTCTGAGTTCATCTCACTGAGTTACACCATTATTTTCAGGGAGCAGTTTGCCAAAACTATTTTCATGGAATATGCAATGGGACATTTGGGAATGCCTTCAGGCTTATAGTTTCAAAGGAAATATCCTCAGATAGAAACTAGAAATAAGCTTTCTGAGAAACTGCTTTGTGATATGTGAATTCATCTCACAGAATTACACCGTTTCCTTCAATGAGCAGTTTGATAACACTGTTTTTGTGGAATCTGCTATAGGATATTTGGGAGGCATTGAAGCCTATGGTGACAAAGGACATATTCTCAGATAAAAAACCAAACAGAAGCTTTCTGAGAAACTGCTTTGTGATGTGTGTATTCATCTCACAATATTACACCTTACTTTTCATGGAACAGTTTGGTTGCAGTCTTTTTGGGGAATCTGAGAAGGTATATTTTGAATTGATTTGAAGCCTATGGTAACAAAGGAAATATAATCAGTTATAAAGTAGAAAGAAACTTCCCGAGAAACTGCTTTGTGATGTGTGAATTCATCTCATCAAGTTACACTGTTCTTTTTATTGAACAGTTTGATAACACTGTTTTCTTGGAATCTGCAAATGGATACTTGAGAGTACTTTGAATCATATGGTGAAAAAGGAAATATCCTCATATGAAAACTACAAAGAAGCTCTCTGCGAAACCACTTTCTGATGTGTTAGCTCATCTCACAGAGTTTCACGATTTTCTTCATGGAACAGTTTCTTAGCAGTGTTTTTGGTGAATCTGAGAAGGGATATTTTGGATCACATTGAAGCCTATGTTGACAAATTAAATATCCTCAGATAAAAGCTAGAAAGAGCCTCTCTGGTAAAGCTCTTTGTGATGTGTGAATTCATCTCACAGAGTAACACCTTTCTTTTCCTGGAGCAGTTTGCTAACACTGTTTTCATGGAATCTGCAATGGCATATTCCGGAGCCCTATGATATCTACTGTGAAAAATGAACATTCCTCAGATAAAAACTACAAAGAAGCCTTCTGGAAAACAGTTTTGTGATGTGTGAATTCATCTTTCAAATTCATCTTACAGAGTTTCACCATTCTTTTCAATGAGCATTTTGAAGTCCCAGTTTTCATGCAATCTGCAATAGGATATTTGGGAGTGCATTGAAGCCTATGGTGACAAAGGAAATATCCACAGATAAAAGTCCAAAAGGAAGCATTCTGTGAAATTGCTTTGTAATATGTGAACTCATTTGACAGAGTTACACTGCTCTTTTCACTGAGAAGTTTGCTAACACTTTTTTCGAATAATCTGCTATGGGATTTTGGGGAGCACATTGATTAATATGGTGAAAAAGGAAATACACTCAGAAAAAAACTAGAAAGAAGTTTTATGAGAAGCACCTTTGTAATATGTGAATTCATTTCACAGAGTTACACCATTCTTTTCATGTAACAGTTTGGTAGCACTGTTTTTGGGGAATCTGAAAAGAGATATTTTCATCATATTGAAGCCTATGTTGACAAAGGAAATATCCTCAATTAAAAACTAGAAAGAGGATTTCTGAGAAACTACTTCATCAAGTGTGAATTTATCTCACAGAGTTACACTGTGGTTTTCATTTAGCAGTTTGATAACACTGTTTTCATGGAGTTTGCAATAGGATATTTGGCAGAGCATTGAAGCCTCTGGTGGAAAAGGAATATTCTCCAACAAAAACCAAAAAGAAGGTTTCTGAGAAACTGCTTTGTGATGTGTGAATTTGTCTCACAGATTTACACCTTTCTTTTTATGGAGCAGTGTGCTAACACTATTTTCGTGGAATCTGCAAAGGGATATTCACGAGCACATTGAGGCACATAATGAAAAAGGAAATATCCTCAGATAAAAACTAGAAAGAAGCTTTCTGAGAAAGTTATTTGTGATGTGTGAATTCATCTCAGAGTTACACTTTTCTTTTCATAGAGCAGTTTTCCTACACTATTTTTGTGGAATACACAATGGAATATTTTGGAGCACTTTGAAGCTTATGGTGACAAAGGAAATACCCTCAGACAAAAACTATAAAGAGGCTTTCTGAGAAAACGCTTTGTGATGTCTTAATTCATCTCATAGAGTTACACAATTCTTTTGATGGATCAGTTTTTTAGCACTGTTTTTGAGGAAACTGAGAAGGAATATTTTGGATCGCATAGAAACCTATAGTGGCAAAGGAAATATCCTCAGATAAAAACTAGAAAGCAGCTTTCTGAGAAACTTCTTTGTCATGTGTGAATTCACCTCACGAAGTTACACCTTTCTTTTCATGCAGCACCTTACTAACATTGTTTCCATGGAATCTGCAAAGCTATATTTGGGGGTGTATTGAGGCCTATCGTGAAAAGGGAAATATTCTCAGATAAAAACTAGAAAGAGACTTCCTGAGAAACTGCTTTGTGTAGTGTGAATTCATCTCACAGAATTATACTGTTCTTTTCATTGAGCAGTTTGCTAACACTATTTTCTTGGAATCTGCAATGGGATATTTCGGATCACATTGTAGCTTATGGTGACAAAGGAAATATCCTAATGAAAAAACTAGAAAGAAGCATTCTGAGAAACTACTTTGTCATGTGCTAATTCATCTCACAGAGTTCGCAATTCTTTTCATGGAGCAGTTTGGTAGCACTGTTTTTGGGGAATCTGAGAAGGGATATTTTGGATTGCATTGCAGTCAATGTTTATTAAGGAAATATCCTAAGATAACAACTGGAAATAACCTTTCTGAGAAACTTGTTTCTGACATGTGAATTCACCTCACGGAGATATAACTTTCTTTTCCTGGATCAATTTTCCAGCACTGTTTTTGGGGAATTTGAGAAGGGATGTTTTGAATTGCATTGAAGCATAAGGGGACAAAGGAAATATCCTCAGATAATAACTAGAAAGAAGTTGTCTGACAAATTTCTTTGTTATTTGTGAATTCATCTCAGAGAGCTACACCATTCTTTTCACGAAGCAGTTTTGTGACACTGTTTTCATGGAATCTGCAAAGGCATATTTGGGAGCACATTGAGGCATATAGTGAATAGGGAAACAATCTCATTTAAAAAGGAGAAAGAATTTTTCTGGGAAACTGCTTTATGATGTGTGAATTCATCTCACAGTGTTACACTGTTGTTTTCATTGAGCAGTTTGATAGCAGTGTTCATGGAATCTCCCATATTCTATTTTGGAACACATTGAAGCCTTTGGTGACAAAGGAAATATCATCAGCTAATAACTAGAAAGAAAATTTCTGAGAAATTGCTTTCTGATGTGTGAATACATCTCACACAGTTACACTGTTATTTTCATCAAGCAGTTTACTATCACTGTTTTCTACGAATCTGCAATGGGATATTTTGGAGAGCCTTGAAGCTTATGGTGGTAAAGGAAATGTTCTCATGTAAAAACTAGAAAGAAGCATTCTAAGAAAGGGCGTTGTGATGTGCTAATTCATCTCACAAAGTTACATGATTCTTTTCATGGAGCCGTTTGGTAGCACTGTTTTTGGGGAAGCTGAGAAGGGATATTTTGGATTGCATAGAAGCCCATGGTTACTCAGGAAACATCCTTAGATAAAAATAAGAAAGATGCTTTCTGAAAAAGTTCTTGGTGATGTGTGATTTCACCTCACAGAGTTATGCTTTTCTTTCCATGGAGCAGTTTGCCAATACTGTTTTCATGAAATCTGCCAAGGGATATTTGGGAGCTCATTGAGGCCTATGGTGAAAAAGGAAATTTCCTCAGAAAAAAAAAAACTAGAAAGAAGGTTTCTGAGAAACTGCTTTGTGATGTGTGAATTCATCTTTCAAAGTTACACTGTTCTTTTCATTGAGCAGTTTCTAACCACTGTTGTCTTGAAATCTGCAATGGGATATTTCATAGTGCATTGAAGCTTATTTTGACAAATGAAATATCCTCAGACAAAAACTAGAAAGAAAGTTTCTGAGAAACACCTTTGTGGTGTGTGAATTCAACACACAAAGGTACACCACTGTTTTCATGGAGCGGTTTGGTAGCACTGTTTTTGGGGAATCTGAGAAGGGGTATTTTGAATCACCTTGAAGCCTATGGTGACAGAGGAAATATCTTCAGATAAAAACTAGAAAGAAGCTTTCTCAGAAACTTGTTTGTGATGTGTGAATACCTCTCACAGAGGCACACCTTTCTTTTCATGTAACAGTTTGCTAAAAACTGTTTTCGTGGAATCTGGAAGGGGATATTTGGGAGTACATTGAGGACTATAGTGAAAAAGGAAATATCCTCAGATAAAAACTAGAAAAATAATTGATTGAGAAACTGCTTTGTGATGTGTGAATTCATCTCACAGAGTTACAATATACTTTTCATTGGGCAGTCTGTTAACACTGGTTTCGTGGAATCTGTAATAGGATAAATGGGATCCCATTGAAGCCTATGGTGACAAAGGAAATATCCTCAGATCAAAAATGAGAAAGAAGCTTTCTGAGAAATTGCTTTGTGATGTGTGAATTCATCTCACAGTGATACACCATTCTTTTCATTGAGCAGTATACTAACACTGTTTCTGTGGAATCTGCAATAGGATGTTTTGGAGTGTTTTGGAGCATCTTGAAGCCTTTGGTGAAAAAAGAAATATCTTCAAATAATAACTAGAAAATTGCTTTCTGAGAAACTGCTACATGATGTGTGAATTCATCTCACAGAGTTACACTGTTCTATTCCTTGAGCAGTAGCTTAACACTGTTTTCACGGAATCTGCAAAGGAATATTTTGAATCACATTGAAGCCTATGGTGACAAAGGAAATATCCTCAGATAAAAGCTAGAAAGAAGCTTTCAAAGAAACTTCTTTGTGATGTGTGAATTCATCTCACAGAGGTACACCTTTCTCTTCATGTAGCAGTTTGCTAAAAATGTTTTCATGGCATCTGGAAAGGGATATTTGGGAGCGCATGGAGGACTACACAGATAAAGGAAATATCATCAGATAAAAACTAGAAAGAAATTGTCTGAGAAACTGCTTTGTTATGTGTGAATTCATCTCAAAATGTTACACCTTTTTTTTCATGGAGCACTTTACTAACACTATTTTCGTGGAATATCCAACAGGATATTTGGGAGTGCATTGAATCCTATGGTGACAAAGGAAATATCCACAGATAAATACTACAAAGAACCTTTCTGAGAAACTGTTTGGCAATGTGTGAATTCATCTGAGAGTGTTTCAATGTTCTTTTATTGAGCAGTTTGTAACGCTATTTTCTATGAATCTGCAATGGGATTTCTCATAGCACATTGAAGCTCATAGTGTCATAGGAAATATGGTCACAGAAAAACTAGAAAGAAGCTTTCTGAGAAATCACTTTGTAGTGTGTTAATTCATCTCACAGAGTCACATGATTCTTTTCATGGATCAGTTTGGTAGCACAGCTTTTGGGGAATCTGAGAAGGGATATTTTGGATGGCATTGAATCCTATAGTGACAAAGGAAACACCTCAGATAAAAACTAGATAGAAACTTTTGGAGAAACAGCCCTGTGATGTGTGAGTTCATCTCACAGAGTTACACCTATCTTTCCATGGAGTCGTTTGCTACCACTGTTTTCGTGGAATCTGCAAAGGGATATTTGGGAGGACATTGAGGCCTATACTGAATAAAGAAATATCCTCAGATAAAAACTGGAAAGACGCTTTCTGAGAAACTGCTTTGTGATGTGTAAATTTGTCTCACAGATATACACGATTCTTTTCATGGATCACTTTCATAGCACTGCTTTTGGAGAATCTGAGAAGGGATATTTGGGATCGCATAGAAGTCTATGGTGAAAAAGGAAATATCCTCAGATAAAAACTAGATAGAAGCTTTCTGAGAAAGTTCTTTGTGATGTGTGAACTCATCTCACAGAGTTACACCATTCTTTTCATTGAGCAGCTTGTGAAAACTCTTTTTGTTGTATCTACAAAGGGATATTTGGGAGCACATTGAGCCCTATGGTGAAAAAGGAAATATCCTCAGATAAAACTGGAAAGAAGCTTTCTGAGAAACTGCTTTGTAATATGTGAATTCATCTCACAGATCTGCTCTGTGCTTTTCATTCAGCAGTGTGAATTTATCTTACAGAGTTACACTCTTCATTTGAGCAGTTTGTTAACACTGTTTTCATGGAATCTGCAATATGATATTTCAGAGCGCATTGAAGCTTATGGTGTTAAAGGAAATATCCACAGAAAATAACTAGAAAGAAGCTTTCTGACACACTTCTTTGTGATTTGTGAATTCATCTCATAGCGTCACAGCTTTCATTTCATTGAGTAGTTTGCTAACACGGTTTTTGTGGAATCTGCAAAGGGATATTTGGGAACACATTACAGCCTATGGTACAAAAGGAAGTATTCTCAGATAAAACCTGGAAAGAAGTTTTCTGAGAAACTGCTTTGTGATGTGTGAATTCGTCTCCCAGAGTTACATCGATCTTTTCACTGAGCAGTTTGATAACACTGTTTTTGTAGAATCCGCAACACTATATTTGGGAGCACTTTGAAGCCTAGGGTGACAAAGGAAATACTGTCATGTAAAAATTAGAAAGAAGCTTTCTGAGAAAACGCTTTGTGATGTGTGAATTCATCTCACAGAGCTCCACTGTTCTTTTCATTGAGCAGTTTGATAACACTAACGCTGTTTTCATTGAATCTGCAATGTGATATTTCAGAGCGCATTGAAACTTATGGTGACAAAGGAAATACCCTCAGAAAGAAGCCAGAAAGAAGCTTTTTGAGAAACTGCATTGTGATGTGTGAATCCATCTCACAGAGTTACACAATACTTTTCATGCAGCAGTTTGGTCTCACTGTTTTTGGGGAATCTCAGAAGGGATAATTTGGATTGCCTTAAAGTCTGTGGAGACAAAGGAAATATCCTCAGTTAAAAACCAGAAAGAAGCTTTCTGAAAATCTTCTTTGTGACGTGTGAATTCATCTCACAGAGTTACACCTTTCTTTTCTAGGAGCAGTTTGCTAACACTGTTTTCGTGGAATCTACAAAGGGATATTTATGAGTGCATTGAGTCTTATGGTGAAAAAATATTTATCCACAGATAAAAACTACAAAGAAACTTTGTGAGAAACTATTCATCTCACAGGATTACACTGTACTTTTTAGTGCGCAGCTTCCTCACACTGTTTCCTTGGAATCTGCAATGGGATATTTAGGAGTGCATTGAAGTTTAGGGTGACAAACAACATATCATCATATAAAAACTAGAGAGAAGCTTTCTGAGAAACTGTTTTGTGATGTTTTAATTCATCTCCCAGATTTACAAGTTTATTTTCATGGATCAGTTTTGTAGCACTGTTTTTGGGGAATCTTAGAAAGGATATTTGAATCACATTGAAAGCTATGGTGACAAAGAAAATATTCTCAGATAAAAACTAGAAAGAAACTTTCTGATAAAGTTCTTTGTGATATGTGAAATCGTCTCACAGAGTTACACCTTTCTTTTCATGGAATAGCTTTCAAACTCTGTTTTTGTGGAGTCTGCCAAGGGATATTTGGGAGCGCATTGAGGCCTATAGTTAAAAAGAAAATATACTCAGATAAAAATTAGAAAGAAGCTTTCTGAGAAACTGCTTTCTGTTTTACGAATTCATCTCACAGTGTTACACGATTCTTTTCATGGAGCAGTTTGGTAGCACTGCTTGTGTGAAATCTGAGAAGGGATGTTTTGAATCACATTGAGGCCTATGGTGACAAAGGAAACATCCTCATATAAAAACTAGAAAGAAGCTCTCTGAGAAACTGCTTTGTAATTAGTGAATTCATCTCACAGAGCTAAGCCATGCTTTCTTTTGAGCCTTTTGATAACACTGTTTTCCTGGATTCTGCAATAGGATATTTGGGAGTGCAATGAAGAATATGGTGACAAAGTAAACAACCTCATAGAAAAACCAAAAAAAGCTTTCTGAGAAACCACTTTGCAATGTGTGAATTCAACTCATGGATTTACAGTTTTCTTTTCATGGAGCAGTGTGCTAACACTATTGTTCTGGAATACTCCAAAGGGATATTCGAGAGCACATTGAGGCAAATGGTGAAAAAGGAAATATCCTCAATTAAAAACGAGAAAGAAGTTTTCTGAGAAAGTTCTTTGTGATGTGTGAATTCACTTCACAGAGTTGCACCTTTCTTTTCAGTAGCAGTTTCCTAACACTGTTTCTTTTGGAATCAGCAAAGGGAAATCTGTGAGAACTTTGAGACCTGTGGTGAAAAAGGAAATATCCTCACATAAAAACTAGAAAAAAGGTTTCCCAGAAACTGCTTTCTGATGTGTAAGTTCATCTCAGAGAGCTACACTGTTCTTTTCATTGAGCAGTTTGTTAACACTGTTTTCTTGGAATTTGCAATGGGATATTTAGGATTGCATTGAAGCTTATGGTGATAAAGGAAATATTCTCATATATAAAATAGAAAGAAGCTCTGTGAGAAACCGCTCTGTGATGTTTTAATTCATCTCACAGATTTACACGATCCTTTCCATGGATCAGTTTGCTAAAACTGCTTTCCTGGATTTGCAGAGGGATATTTGGGAGCTCCTTGAGGGCTATAGTTAAAAAAAGAAACATCCTCAGATAAAAACTAGAAAGAAGCATTATGAGAAACTGCTTTGTGATGGGTGAATTCATCACACAAAGTTACACCTTTACACCTTTCTTTTAATTGAGCAGTTTGATAGCACTATTTTTTGGGAATATGCAAAGGGATATTCGAGAGCTCATAGAGGGTGATGATGAAAAAGGCAATATCTTCAAATAAAAACTGGAGGGAAGGTTTTTGAGAAACTGTTTTGTGATGTGTGAATTCACCTCATAGAGATAAACCATTTTTTTTTGATTGACCAGTTTGGCATCACTGTTTTTGTGGTGTCTGAGAAAGGATATTTGGGAACACATTAAGGCTGTTGGTGGAAAAGTAAAAATGCTGCACAAGTGAAAGGTAGAATGGAGCCTTCTGAGAAGTTTCTCTGTGATGAGTTAACACTTTTGTTAACCCTGTTTTTGTGAAATCTACAAAGGGATATTCGAAGCACAGAGAAGCTTATAGTGAAAAAGGATATATCCTCAGACAAAAACTAGGAGGAAGGTTTCTGAGAGACTGTTTTGGGATAAGTAAATTCACCTCACAAAGTTAAATCTTTCTTTTCATTGAGCAGTTTGGTAACACTCTTTTTGTGGATTCTGTATGGGACATTTGGGAGCACATAGAGTCCTAAGGTGGAAGAAGACAATTCTCCAGGTTAAAACTACAGAGAAACTTTTAGAGAAAATTCTTTGTGATTCGTGCATTCATCTCATACAGCTAAACGTTTCTCTAGAAGGAGCAGTTTAACATCACTGTTTTTGTGGTGTCTGAGAAGGGATATTTGGGAGCACATTGAAGCATATGATTTAAAAGGAAATATCCGTATATAAAAACTAGAAAGAAGCTTTCTGAGAAACTCTTTTGTGATGTGTGAATTCATCTCAGTGAGTTACACTGTTCTTTTCATGGAGCAGATTGCTAACACTGTTTTCTTGGAATATGCAATGGTATATTTCAGAGCACATTCAATGTATGGTGACAAATTGAATAATATCATATAAAAACCAGAAAGAATCTTTCTGAGAAACCACTTTTTGATGTGCTAACTCATCCCAAAGAATGACACGACACTTTTCATGGAGCGGTTTACTAGCAATGTTTCTGGGGAATCTGAGAAGGGATATTTTGGATCACATTGAATCCTATGGTGACAAAGGGAATACCCTCGTAAAAAAACTGTGTTAGTTCACCTCACAGAGTTACACCTTTCTTTTCTGGAGCACTTTGTCATCACTGTTTTCGTGGAATCTGCAAAGGGATATTTGGGAGCACATTGAGGCCTATAGTGAAAAAGGAAATATCCTCAGATAAAAGTAGAAAGAAGTTTTCTGAGAAACTTCTTTGTGATGTGTGAATTCATCTCAGAGAGGTACACTGTTTTATTCATTGAGCCTTTTGCTAACACTTTTTTCTTGGAATCTGCAATGGGATATTTTGGAGCGCATTGTAGCTTATGGTGACAAAGCAAATATCCTCATAAAAAAACGAGAAGGAAGCATTCTGAGAAACTGCTTTGTGATGTGCTAATTCACCTCACAGAGTTCACAATACTTTTCATGGAGCAGTTTGGTAGCACTGTTTTTGGGGAATCTGAGAAGGGATATTTTGGATCACATTGAAGCCTATGGTGACAAAGGAATTATCCTCAGATAAAAACTAGGAAGAAGCTTTATGAGAAACTTCTTTGTGATTTGTGAATTCACCTCACACGGTTACGCCTTTCTATACATGGTGCAGTGTGCTAACACTGTTTTCCTGGAATCAGCAAAAGGATATTTGGAAGCATATTGAGGCCTATGGCGAGAAAGAAAATATCCACAGATAAAAAAGAGAAAGAAGTTTTCTGAGAAATTGATTTATGGTGTGTTAATTCATCTCATGGAGTCACAAAATTCCTTTCATGGCTCAGTTTGGTAGCACTGCTTTTCGGGAATCTGAGAAGGGATATTTTGGATCACATTGAAGCCTATCTTGACAAAGGAAATATCCTCAGATGAAAACTAGAAAAAAGGTTTAGGAGAAAGTTCTTTGTGATGGGTGAATTCATCTCTCAGAGTTACAAATGTCTTTTCATGGAACAGCTTGCTAACACTGTTTCATGGAAACTGCAAAGGGATATTTGGGAGAGCATTGATGCACATGGTTAAAAGGGAAATATCCTCAGATAAACACTAGAAAGAAGCTTTCTGAGAAACTGCTTTGTGATGTGTGAATTCATCTCACAGAGTTACACTGTTCTTTTCATTGAGCAGCTTGCTAACACTGTTTTCATGGAATCTGCAAAGGGATAATTGGGAGCGCATTGAGAATTATACTGAAAAAGGAAATCTCCTCAGATAAAAGCTAGAAAGAAATGGTCTGAGAAACTGCTTTGTGATCGATGACTTCATCTCACAGTGTTACAACACACTTTTCATTGAGCAGTCTGATAACACTGGTTTTATGGAATCTGTAACAGGATACTTGGGATTGCATTGAAGCCTATGATAACAAACAAAATATCCTCAGACAAAAACCGAACAGAAGCTTTCTGAGAAACTGCTTTGTGATGTGTAAATTCATCTCACAGAGTTACACTGTTCTTTTCATTGAGCAGTTTGATAACACCGTTTTCTTGGAATCTGGAATGGGATATTTCAGAGCGCAATGAAGCTTTGGGTGACCAAGGAAATATCCTCATATAAAAACTAGAAAGAAGTGTTCTAAAAATCTGCTTTGTGACTTGTGAATTCATCTCCCAGAGTTGCAAGATTCTATACATGCAGCAGTTTGGTAGCACTGTTTTTACAGAATCTGCAAAGGGATATTTGGGAAATCCTAGAGGCCTTTGGTGAAAAAGGAAATAACTTCAGATAAAAACTGGAGAGAAGCTTTTCAAGACATTGTTTTTGATGTGTTTATTCATCTCATAGAGTTTAACCTTTTTGTTGATTGAGCAGTTAGGTTTCACTGTTTTTTTAGTATCTGAGAGTATATATTTGGGAGCACATTGAAGCCTATGGTGAAAAAGGAATTATTATCAGATTTAAACTAGAAACTTTCTGAGAAACTGCTTTGTGATGGGTGAATTCATCTCACAGAGTTACACCTTTATTTTCATTAGGCAGTTTGGTAGCACTGTTTTTGTGGAATCTGCAGAGGGATATTTGGGTGCACATTGAGGTCTAAGGTGAAAAAGAAAATTCTTCAGGTAAAAACTGGAGAGAAGCTTTCTGATAAACTACTTTATGTTGTGTGCATTAATCTCATAGATCTAAACGTTTCTATTGAGGGATCACTTTGGCTTCACTGTTTCTGTGGTGTCTGAGAAGGGATATTTGGGAGCCCATTGAAGCCTATGGGGTAAAAAGAAATAGCCTCAGATAAAAGCTAGAAAGAAGCTTTCTGAGAATCTGCTTTCTAATTTGTGAATTCAACTTACAGAGTTACAATTTACTTTCATGGAGCAGTTTGTTAACATGTTTTTGTGGAACCTGAGAAAGGATATTTTGGGTCGCATTCAAGCCTATGCTGACAAAGGATGCATCCTCAGATAAAAACTTGAAACAAGCTTTCTGAGAAACAACTTTGTAATGGGTGAATTTACTTCACAAGATTAAACATTTCTTTTCAAGGTTTGTATTCAACCCATAGCAGTAAACGTCTCTGTTTGAGGGAGCACTTTGGTATCACTGTTTTTGTGGTGTCTGAAAAGGGATATTTGGGAGCACATTGAAACCTATGGTGGAAAAGGAAATATCCTCAGATAGAACCAATAAGAAGAATTCTGAGAAACTACTTTGTGATGTGTGAATACATCACACAGAGATACACTGTTCTTTTCTTCTTCTTCTTCTTCTTTTTACTATTATTATACTTTAAGTTCTAGAGTACATGTGCATAATGTGCAGATTTGTTACATATGTATACTTGTGCCATGTTGGTGTGCTGCACCCATCAACTCACTGTTCTTTTCATTGTGCAATTTGCTAACACTGTTTTCTTGGGATCTGCAATGGGATATTATGGAGTGCATTGAAGCTGATGCATAATATCCTCATATAAAAACTAGAAAGAAGCTTTCTTCATAACTGCTTTGTGATGTGTTATTCATGTCACAGAGTTACATGATTATTTCATGGATCAGTTTGGTAGCACTGTTTTTGGGGAATGTGAGAAGGGATATTTTGGATCACATTGAAGTCTATGGTGACAAAGGCAGTATCCTCATATAAAAACTAGAAAGATGCTTTCTGAGAATGTTCTTTGTGATGTGTGAATTCATCTCACAGAGTTACAACTTTCTTTTCATGGAACAGTTTGCTAACACTGTTTTCGTGGAATCTGCAAAGGGATATCTTGCAGCGCATTGAGGCCTACGGTGAAAAAGGAAATATCCTCAGATAGAACCAATAAGAAGAATTCTGAGAAACTACTTTGTGATGTGTGAATACATCACACAGAGATACACTGTTCTTTTCTTCTTCTTCTTCTTCTTTTTACTATTATTATACTTTAAGTTCTAGAGTACATGTGCATAATGTGCAGATTTGTTACATATGTATACTTGTGCCATGTTGGTGTGCTGCACCCATCAACTCACTGTTCTTTTCATTGTGCAATTTGCTAACACTGTTTTCTTGGGATCTGCAATGGGATATTATGGAGTGCATTGAAGCTGATGCATAATATCCTCATATAAAACTAGAAAGAAGCTTTCTTCATAACTGCTTTGTGATGTGTTAATTCATGTCACAGAGTTACATGATTATTTTCATGGATCAGTTTGGTAGCACTGTTTTTGGGGAATGTGAGAAGGGATATTTTGGATCACATTGAAGTCTATGGTGACAAAGGCAGTATCCTCATATAAAAACTAGAAAGATGCTTTCTGAGAATGTTCTTTGTGATGTGTGAATTCATCTCACAGAGTTACAACTTTCTTTTCATGGAACAGTTTGCTAACACTGTTTTCGTGGAATCTGCAAAGGGATATCTTGCAGCGCATTGAGGCCTACGGTGAAAAAGGAAATATTCCCAGATAAAAACTAGAAAGAATCTTTCTGAGAAACAGCTTTGTGATGTGTGAATTCAACTCACAGAGTTACACCATTCTTTTCTTTTAGCAGTTTGCTAACAATGTTTTTGTGGAATCTTCAATAGGATAGTTTGGAGTGCATTGAAGCCTCTGGTGACAAAGGAAATATCCTAAGATTAAAAAAAAAAGAAGCTTTCTGACAAATTGGTTTGTGATGTGTGATTTCATCTCACATAGTTACACTGTTCTTTTCATTGATCAGTGTGCTAACACTGTTTTCTTGGAATCTGCAGTGGGATATATTGGAGCACATTGAAGCTTAGGGTGACAAAGAAAATATTCTCAGACGAAAACTGGAAAAAAGCTTTCAGACAAATTGCCTTGTGATTTGTGAATTCATCTCACAGAGTTACGTGATTCTTTTCAGGCAGCAGTTTGGTAGCACTGTATGGAATCTTCAAAGGGATATTCCACAGCTCATAGAGGCCTACAGTGAAAAAGGAAATAACCTCAGACAAAAACTGGAGAGAAGCTTTTCCACAAACGTTTTCTCATGTGTGTATTCATATCACAGAGTTTAACCTTTTGGTTGATTGAGCATTTTGGCATCACAGCTTTTTTGCTATCTGAGAGGAGGTATTTGGGAGCACATTGAAGCCTATGGTGAAAAAGGAAATATCCTCAGAATTAAACTAGAAAAAAGTTTTCTGAGGAACTGCTCTGTGAAGGGTGAATTCATCTCACAGAGTTTCAGTTTTGTTTCCATTGAGCAATTTGGTAACATTATTTTTGTGGAATCTGCAAAGGGATATTCAGGAGCATCTAGAGTCCAATGGCAAAAAAGGAAATATCTTGAGGTAAAAAATGCAGTGAAGCTTTATGAGAAACTCCTTTGTGATGTGTGCATTCATCTCATACAGCTAAACGTTTCTGTTGAGGGAGCACTTTGGTATCACTGTTTGCTTGGTGTCTGAGAAGGGATATTTGGGAGTGCATTGAAGCTTATGGTGGAAAAGGAAATATCCTCAGATAAAAACTACAAAGAAGCTTCCTGAGAAACTGCTTTGTGATGGATCAATTTATCTCACAGATTTACATCATTGTTTTCATGGTGAAGTTTGTTAGCACTGTTTTTGTGGAATTGGCAGAAGGATATTTGGCAGTGCATAGAGGCCTAAGGTGAAAAAAGAAAATTCTTCAGGTAAAAACTGGACAGAAGCTTTCAGAGAAACTCCTTTGTGATGTTTGCATTCAACTATTAGAGCTAAACGTTTGTGTTGAGGGAGCACTTTGGCGTCACTGTTTTTGTGGTGTCTGAGAAGGGATATTTGGAAGTGCATGGAAGCCAATGGTGGAAAAGAAAATATCCTCATATAAAAACTAGAAAGAAGCATTCTTCAAAACCACTTTGTGATGTGTTAATTCATGTCACAGAGTTACACGATTCTTTTCATGGAGCAGTTTGGTAACACTGTTTTCATGGTATCTGCAGTGGGATATTTGGGAACTCATTGATGCCTATAATGAAAAGGAAATATCCTCAGATAAAAACTAGAAAGAAGCTTTCTCAGAAACTGCTTTCTGATGTGTGAATTCATCTCACAGATGTACACCGTTCTTTACATTGTGCAATTTTCTAACAATGTTTTCGGGGGATCTACAATAGGATATTTTGGAATGCATTGAAGCTTATGGCAAAAAAGGAAATATCCTCAGATTAAAAAAAAGAAGCTGGCCGGGTGCGGTGCCTCAAGCCTGTAATCCCAGCACTTTGGGAGGCTGAGGCGGGTGGATCACGAGGTCAGGAGTTCGAGACCATCCTGGCTAACACTGTGAAACCCCGTCTCTACTAAAAAATACAAAAAACTAGCCGGGTGAGGTGGCGGACGCCTGTAGTCCCAGCTACTTGGAGGCTGAGGCAGTAGAATGGCGTGAACCCGGGAGGCGGAGCTTGCAGTGAGCTGAGATCTGGCCACTGCACTCCAGCCCTGGCGACAGAGCGAGACTCCGTCTCAAAAAAAAAAAAAAAAAGAAGCTTTCTGAGAAACTGCTCTGTGATGTGTGAATTCATCTCACAGAGTCACACTGTTGTTTTCATTGAGCAGTTTGCTAACACTCTCTTTTGGAGTCTGCAATGAGACATTTCTGAGCACAATGAAGCTTATGGTGACAAAGGAAATATCCTCATATAAAAACCAGAAAGAAGCTTTCTCAGAAAGTGCTTTGTAATGTGTTAATTCACCTCACAGAGTTACATGCTTCTTTTCATGGATCAGTTGGATAGGACTTTTTTGGGGGAATCTGAGAAGAGATATTTTGGATAACAATAAAGCCTATGGTGAAAAGGGAAATATCCTCAGATAGAAACTAGAAAAAATCTCTCTGAGAAAGTTCTTTGTCATGCGTTAATTCATCTCACAGAGTTCTTTTCATGGAGCTGTTTGATAACACCGGTTTCATGAAATCTGCAAAGGGATATTTAGTAGTGCACTGAGGCCTAGGGTGAAAAAGTATCCTCAGATAAAAACTAGAAAGAAAATTTCTGAGAAACTTCTTCTTGGTGGGTGAATTCATCTCCCAGAGTTACACTGGTATTTTTACTGAGAAGTTTGATACTCCTTTTCTTCATGGAATCTGTGATGGGATATTCCACAGCCTTTGAGGAATATTGAAAAGGGAAATATCCTCAGATAAAAACTAGAAACAAGCTTTCTGAGAAACAGCTTTTGATGGGTGAGTTCATCTAACAAAGTTACACCACACTTTTCATGGAGCAATTTGCTAACACTGTTTTTGTGGAATCTGCAAAGGGACATTTGGGAGCACCATGAGGCTTCTAGTGAAAAACTAGAAAGAAGCTGTCAGACAAATTTCTTTGTGATGTATGATTTCATCTCAAAAAGTTACACCTTTAATTCCATGGAGCAGTTTGCTAACACTGTTTCCTGGAATCTGCAGAGGGATCTCTGGGAGTGCATTGAGGCTTACGGTGAAAAAGGAAATATCCTCAGACAAAAACCAGAAAAAAGCTCTCTAAGAAACTGCTTTATCATGTGTGAAATAATCTCACAGAGTTTCACTGTTCTTTTCATTGTTCTGTTTGCTAGCACTGTTTTCTTGGAATCTTCAATGGGATATTTCAGAGTGCTTTGAAGCTTGTGGTGACAATGGAAATATCCTCATATTAAAACTAGAAAGAAGGATTATGAGAAACCGCTTTGTGATTTATAAATTAATCTCACAGAGATACATGACTCTTTTCATTGATCAGTTTGGTACCACTGTTTTTGGGAAATTTAAGAAGAGATATTTTGGATCGCATTGAAGCATATGGTGACAAAGGAAATATCCAAGTATAAAAACTAGAAAGAAGCTTTCTGAGAAAGTTCTTTGTGATGTGTTTTTTCATTTCACAGAGTTACGCCTTGCTTTTCATGGAGCAGTTTGCTAACAATGTTTTCATGGAATCTGCAAAGGGATATTTGGGAGTGAAGTGAGGACTATAGTGAAAATAGAAAAATCCTCAGATAAAAACTAGAAAGAAGCTTTCTGAGAAACTGCTTTGTGATGTGTGAATTCACCTCTCAGTTACACCTTTCTTTTCACTGAGCAGTTTGATAACATTTTTTTCGTGAAATCTACAATAGGATATTTGGGAGCCCATTGAAGCCTATGGTGACATAGGAAATATCCTCAGATGAAAACCAAAATGAAGCTTTCTGAGAAACTGCGTTGTGATGTGGTAATTCAACTCACAGAGTTACACTGTTAGTTTCATTGAGCAGTTTAGTAACATTGTTTTTTTGAAATTTGCATTTTGATATTTCAGAGCACATTGAAGCTTATGGTGACACAGGAAATACAGTAAGTCAAAAACCAGAAAGAAGCTTTCTGAGAAACTGCTTTCTGATTCTTGAATTCATCCCACAGAGTTACACAATTCTTTCGAGGGGCAGTTTGCTAGCACTGTTTTTGGGGAATCTGAGAAGGGATATTTAGGATCGCATTGACGCTTACGGTAACAAAAGGAATATCCGCAGATAAAAACTAGACAGAAGCTTTCTGAGAATGTTCCTTGTGAAGTGTGAATTCATCTCATAGAGTTACACATTTCTTTTCATGGAGCAGTTTGCTGACACTGTTTTCATGGAATATGCAAAGGGACATCTGGGAATGCATTTAGTCTATGGTGAAAAACTTAATATCCTTGGGAAAAAAACTAGAAAGAAGCTTTCTGAGAAACTGTTTTGTGATATTAGAATTCATCTCACAGAGTTACACTGTTCATTTAATTAAGTAGTTTTCTAAGACTGTTTTCTTGGAATCTGCAATGTGATATTTTGGAGTGCCTTGAAGCTTATAGTGATGAGGGAACTATCCTCAGAAAAAAACTAGAAAGAAGCTTTCTGAGAAACCCTTTTGTGATGTGTTAATTCATCTCACAGAGTTACAGGTTTATTTTCATGGAGCTGTTTGCTACCACCGGTTTTATGGAATCTGCAATGGGATATTTGGGAGATCCTGGTGGCCTATGGTGAAAAAGAACATAACTTCAGATAAAAACTGGAAAGAAGCTTTCCCAGAGACGGTTTTGTGAATGTGTATTCATCTCAAAGAGTTTAACTTTTTCTTTGATTGAACAGTTCGGTATCACTGTTTTTGTGAGTACATTGGAGCCTAAGGTGAAAAAGGAAATATCCTCAGATTTGAACTGCAAAGAAGCTTTCTGAGAAACTGCATTGTGATGAGTGAATTCATCTCGCAGATTTACACCTTTCCTTTTATTTAGCAGTTTGTTAACACTGTTTTCTTGGAATCTGCAATGGGATATTTTGGAGCACATTCAACTTTTGGATGACAAAGAAAATATCCTCAGACAGAAACTAGAAAGAAGTGTTCTGAAAAAGAGCTTTGTGATTTGTGAATTCATCTCACAGAGTTACATAATTCTTTACATGAAGCAGTTTGGTAGCACTGTTTTTATGGAAACTGCAAAGGGATACTCAGGAGCTCCAAGAGGCCTACGTGAAAAAGGAAATAACTTCAGATAAAAACTGGAGAGAAGCATTTTGAGAAAAGGTTTTTGATATGTTTATTCACCTCATAGAGCTTAATCATTTTGTTGATTGAGCCATTCAGCATCACTGTTTTTTTGGTATCTAAGAGGATATATTTGGGAGCAGACTGAAGGCTATGGTGAAAAAGGAAACATCCTCAAATTTAAACTAGAAAGAAGCTTTCTGAGAAACTGCTTTGTGATGGGTGAATTCATCTCTCAGAGTTACACCTTTCCTTTCATGGAGTAATTTCCTAACTCTATTTTTGGGGAATCTGTGAAGGATATTTTGGAGCACTTTGAAGCTTATAGTGACAAATTAAAGACCCTCGTATTATAACTAGAAAGAAGCTTTCTGAGAAGCTGCTTTGTGGTTTGTTAATTAACGTCATAGAGTTACACGATTCTTTTCATGGATCAATTTGGTAGCACTGTTTTTGGGGAATCTGAGGAGGGATATATTGTTTCGCATTGAAGCTATGGAGACAAGGAAATATCCTCCCATAAAAACTAGAAAGAAGTTTTATGAGAAAGTTATTTGTGATGCTTGAATTCATCTCACAGTTTTGCACCATTCTTTTCATAGAGCAGTTTGCTAGCACTGTTTTCATGGAATCTGTGAAGGGATATTTGGGAGTGCATTGAAGACTGTATTGAAAAAAGAAATGTCCTCAGAAAAAAACTAGAAATAAGCTTCCTGAGAAACTGCTTTGTGATGTGTGAATTCTTCTTACAGAATTACACCATTGTTTTCATTAACCATATTGATAACACTGGTTTCGTGGAATCTGCAGTAGGATATTTGGGAGCACATTGAAGCCAATGGTGATAAAGGAAATATTCTCAGATTAAAATTAGAAAGATTTCAGAGAAACTGCATTGTGATGAGTGAATTCATCTCACAGAGTTACACGATTCTTTTCTTGCCACAGAGTTTTAACAGTTTGTTTGGAATCTGCAATAGGACACTTTTGTGTGCATTGAAGCCTACGGTGACAAAGGAAATATCCTCAGATAAAAACTAGAAAAGAAATTTCTGCGAAAGTTCTTTGTAATGTGTGAATTCTTCGCAAACAGTTAACCCTTTCTTTTCATTTAGCAGTTTGCTAACACTGTTTTTGAGCAATCTGCAAAGGGACATTAGGGAGCGCATTGAGGCCTATGATGAAATAAGAAATATACTCAGATAAAAACTAGAAAGCATCTTTCTGAGAAACTGCTGTGTGATGTGTGATTCATCTTGCAGGCTTATATCGTCATTTTCATTGAGCAGTTTGATAACATTGTTTTCATGGAATCTGTAATAGGATATTTTGGAGCACATTGAAGCCAATGGTGACAAAGTGAATATCCTCAGATAAAAATTAGAAACAATTATTCTGGGAAACTGTTTTTTGATGTGTGAATTCATCTCACAAAGCTACCCCATTGTTTTCAAGGGAAGTTTGCTAACACTTTTTTCTTGGAATCTATATTGGGAGTACATAGAGCAATAAGGTGAAAAAGGAAATATCGTCACATAAAAACTAGTAAGAAACTTAGTTAGAAACAGCTTTGTGATGTCTGAATTCATTTCAGAGAGCTACACCTTTTTTTTCATGCAGCAGTATGGTAGCACTGTTGTTCAGGAATTTGCAATAGGATATTTGGAAGTGCATTGAAGCCTATGGTGACAATGGAAATATCCTCAGACAAAAAACAAAAAGAACCTTTCTTTGTGATGTGTGAATTCACCTCACATATTACACCTTTCTTTTCATGAAGCAGTTTGCTACCACTATTTTTGTAGAATCTGCAAGGGATATTAGTGAGCACATTGAGGCCTATGGTGAAAAAGGAAATATCCCCCGACAAAAACTAGAAAGAAGTTTTCTGAGAAACTGCTTTGTGATTTGTAAATTCATCGCACAGAGTTACATGACACTTTTAATGCAACAGTTAGGTAGCACTGTCTTTGGGGAATCTGAGAAGGGACATTGTGGATAGCAATGAAGTCTATGGTGACAAAGGAAATATCCTCAGATAAAAACTAGAAAGAAGCTTTCTGAGAAAATACTTTGTGATGTGTGAATTCATCTCGAAGAAGTACACCTTTCTTTTCATGGAGTAATTGATAACACTTTTTTTTGTGGAATCTGCAATGATATATTAGGGAGCACATTGAGTAATATGGTGAAAAAGGAAATATCCTCTGATAAAAACTAGTGAGAAGCTTTCTGAGAAACAGCTTTGTGATATTTGAATTCATTTCACAGAGTTACACTGTTCTTTTCAAGGAGCAGTATAGTGGCAATAGGATATTTGGGAGCTCATTGAAGCCTATGGTGACCAAGGAAATATCCTCAGACAAAAACCAAAAGGAAACTTTCTGGGAAACTGCTTTGTAATGAGTGAATTCGTCTCACAAATTTATACCTTTCTTTTCATGGAGCAGATGGCTAACACTATTTTCATGGATTCTTCAAAGGAATATTCGCGAGCACATTGAAGCCTATGGTGAAAAAGGAAATATCCTCAGATAAAAACTAGAAAGAAGGTTTCTGAGAAATTGCTTTGTGATATGTCAATTTACTGCACAGAGTTACATGTTCTTTTCATTGAGCAGTTTGCTAACACTGTTTTCATGGAATTGCAAGGGGATGTTTGGAAGCACGTTAAGGCCTATAGCAAAAAGGATATATCCCCAGATAAAAACTGGAAAGAAGCTTTCTGAGAAACTGATTTGTGATGTGTAAATTCATGTCACAGAGTTACACCATTCTTTTCATGGAGCAGTTTGATAACACTGTTTTTGTGGAATCTGCAATAGGATATTTGGGAGTGTATTGAAGCCTTTGGTGACAAATGATATATCCTCAGATAAAAACCAAAAGGAAGCCTTCTGAGAAACTTCTTTCTGATTTGTGAATTAATCTCACAGAGCTACACTGTTCTTTTCATTGAGCAGCTTAATAACACTGATTTCTTGGAATCTGCAATGGGATGTTTCAGAGTGCATTTAAGCTTATATTGACAAAGAAAATATCCTCAGACAAAAACTAGAAAGAAGCTTTCTGAGAAAATGCTTTCTGTTTGTGAATTCATCTCCCAGAGTTACACCTTTCTTTTCATGGAGCAGTTGGTATCACTGTTTTTGGGGAATCTGAGATGGGATATTTCAGATTACCTTGAAGCCTGTGGTGACAAAGAAATGTCCTCAGATAAAAACTAGAAAGAAGCTTTCTAAGAAAATTGTTTGTGATGTGTGAATTCATCTCACAGAGTTACACTGTTCTTTTCATTGATCAGTTTGCTAACACTGTTTTCTTGGAATCCACAATGGGATATTTCGGAGTGCATTTTAAGCTTATGGTGACAAAGTAAATACCCTCATATGAAAACTAGAAAGAAGCTTTCTGAGAAACCATATTGTGATGTATTAATTCATCTCACAGAGTTACATGAGTCCTTCCATGGGTCAGTTCAGTAGCACTGTTTTTGGGGAATCTGAGAACGGATATTTTGGATCACATTGAAGCCTAATGTGACAATGGAATTATCCTCAGATAAAAACCAAAATAACTTTCTGAGAAACTGCTTTGTGATGTGTGAACTCATCTCACAGAGTTACAGTGTTCTTTTAATTGAACAGTTTGCTAACACTGTTTTTGTGGAATCTGAATTAGGATATTTTGGATTGCATTGAAACTTATGGTGACAAAGGAAATATCTCCAGATAAAAACCAAAAAGAAACCTTCTGTGAAACTGCTTTGTGATGCATGATTTCAGCTCACAGATTTATACCTTTCTTTTCATTGAGAAGTTTGCTACCACTTTTTTTTTTTGTGGAATATGCAACGGGATAATTGGGAGTACAGTGAGGAATATGGTGAAAAAGAAAATATCCTCTGATAAAAACTAGATAGAAGATTTCTGAGAAACTGCTTTGTGATGTATGAATTCATGTCACAGATTTACATCTTTTTTTTTTTCATGGAGCAGTGTACTAACACCGTTTTCATCTACTCTGCAAAGATATATTTGAGAGTGCATTGAGGCCTGTGGTGAAAAAGTAATTATCCTCAAATAAACAGTGGAAAGAAACTTTCTGAGAAACTGCTTTGAGATTTGTGAATTCATCTCACAGAGTTACACAATTCCTTTCATGGAGCAGATTAGTAAAACTGTTTTTGGGGAATCTGAGAAGGGACATTTTGGATCGCATAGAAGCCTATTTTGAAAAACGAAATATCCTCAGATAAAAACTAGAAAGAAGTTTTCTGAGAAACTGCTTTATGATGTGTGTATTCATCTCACAAAGTGGCATGATTCTTTTCTTGGAGCAGTTTGCTGAAACTGTTTTCATGGTATCTGCAATAGGATATTTGGGAGTGCACTGAAGAATATGGTGACAAAGGAAATATCCTCAGACAAAAACCGAAAAGCAACATTCTGAGAAACTGCTTTGAAATGTGTGAATTCATCTCACATATTTACACCTTTCTTTTCTTGGAGCAGTTTCCTAACACTATTTTATTGGAATGCACAAAGAGATATTCACGAGCACAGTGAGGCCTGTGGTGAAAAAGGAAATATCCTCAGACAACAACTAGAAAGAAGCTTTCTGAGAAATTGTTTTGTGATATGTGAATCCACCTCACAGAGTTACTCTTTTCTTTTCATTGAAGAGTTTGCTAACACAGTTTTCTTGGAATCTGCAATGACATACTTTGGACGACATTGGATCTTATGATGACAAAGGAAATATCGTCATATAAAAAACAGAAAACTCTTTCTGAGAAACCACGTTTTGGTGGGCTAATTCATCTCACAGAGTTACAGGATGCTATTCATGGATCAGTTCGGTAACACTGTTTTTGGGTAATCTGAAAAAGGATACTCTTGATCACTTCAAAGCCTATAGTAACAAAGGAAATATCCTCAGATCAAAACTAGAAAGAAGCTTTCTCAGAAACTTCTTCATGATATGTGAATTCACCTTACAGGGTAACACATTTCTTTTCATGGAGAAGATTGCCAACACTGTTTCATGGAATCTGTAGAGGGATATTTGGAGCGCATTGAGTGCCAGAGTGAAAAAGGAAACATTCTCACATAAAAACTAGAAAGAATATTTCTGAGAAATTGCTTTATGATTTGTGAATTCATCTCAGAGAGTTACAATGTTGTTTTCACTGAGCAGTTTACTAACACTGTTTTCCTGGAATCTGAAATTGGATATTTCAGAGCACAATGAAGCTTATGGTGACAAAGGAAATATGCTCTGATAAAAACTAGAAAGAAGCTTTCTGAGAAACTGGTTTGTGATTTTTGAGTTCTTCTCAAAGAGTCACTCCATTCTTTTCATTGAGTAGTTTGACAACACTGTATTTTTTGAATCTGCAGTAGAATATTTGGGAGCACATTGAAGCCTATGGTGACAAAGGAAATATCCTCAGGCAAAAAATAGAAATAAGCTTTCTGAGAAACTGCTTTGTGATATGTGAATTCATCTCACTGAGATACACTCATCTCTTCAATGAGCAGGTTGCCAACACTGTTTTCTTGGAAACTGCAATGTGATATTTCAGAGTGCATTGAAGCTTACATTGACAAAGTAAATATCCAGAGATAAAAACTAGACAGAAACTCTCTGAGAAACTGTTTTGTGTTATGTTAATTCATCTCATAGAGTTACATGATACTTCCCATGGAGCAGTTTGGTAGCACTGGTTTTGGGTAATCTGAGAAGGTATATTTTGGATTGCATGGAAGCCTATGGTGACATAGGAAACATACTCAGACAAAAACTAGGAAGAAGCTTACTGAGAAACTTCCTTGTGATGTGTGAATTCATCTCACAGAATTACACAATTCTTTTCATGGTGCAGTTTGGTAGCACTGTTTTTGGGGAATCTGAGAAGGTATATTTTGGATCACAATGAAGACTATGGTGACAAAGGAAATATCCACAGATAAAAATTAGAAAAACTTTGAGAAACCACTTTGTGATGTACAAATTCATGTCACAGGGTTACACCATTGTTTTCATTCTGCTGTTTGATAACACTGTTTTTGTGGAATCTGCAAAGGGATATTTTGGAGCACTTTGAGGTCTATAGTGAAAAAGAAAATATCCTTAGATAAAAACTAGAAAGAACCTCTCTGAGAAACTGCTTTGTGATCTCTTAGAGTTTCACCTTTCTTTTAAAGAAGCAGTTTGCTAACCCTGTTTTCATGGAATCTGCAAAGGGATATTTTGGAGTGCACTGTGGCTTACAGTGAAAAAGAAGTATTCTCACATAAAAACTAGAAAGAAGGTTTCTGAGAATTTGCATTGTGATCTGTGAATCATCTCAAAGCGTTACACCATTCTTTTCATTGAGCAGTTTGATAACACTGTTTTCGTGAAATCTGCAAGGGGATATATGGGAGTTCATGGGGCCTATGGTGAAAAACTGAATATCCACATATATACACTAGAAAGAAGCTTTCAGATAAATTAATTTGTGACGAGTGAATTCATCTCATGGTGTTACACTATTCTTTTCATTGAGCAGTTAACTAAAACTGTTTTCTTGGGATCTTCATTGCGATATTTTGGAGCGCATTGAAGCCTATGATGCCAAAGGAAATATCCTCAGACAAAAACTAGAAACAAGCTTTCTGAGAAACTGCTCTGTGATGTGTTAATTCATCTCTCAGAGTTACATGATTCTTTTCAAGGAGCAGTATGTTAGCAATGTGTTTGGTGAATTTGAGAGAGGATATTTTGTATTGCCTCAAAGTCTATGGTGACAAAGGAAATATCCTCAGATAAAAACAAGATAGAAACTTTCTGAGACATTTCTTTGAGGTGTGTAAATTCATTGCACAGAGGTACTTCTACCCTTTCATGGAGAAGTTTGTGTACACTGTTTTCGTTGAATCTGCAAAGAGATATTTTGGAGCTCTTTGAGGCCTGTGTTGACAAAGGAAAGATCCTCATGTAAAAAGTAGAAAGAAGCTTTCCGAGAAACTGCTTTGTGATGTATGAATTCATCTCTTAGAGTTACACCATTTTTTCCTTGAGCCGTTTGCTAACACTGTTTTCATGGACTCTGCACAGGGACATTTGGGACCGCATTCAGACCTATAGTGAAAAAGAGAATATCCTTATATAAAAAGCATAAAGAAGCTTTCTGAGAAACTGCGTGGTGATGTGTGAATTCATCTAAAGATTTACACCATTCTTTTCATTGATTAGTTTGTTAACACTGTTTTCTTGGAATCTGCAATGGTCTATTTTGGAGTGTATTGAAGCTATTGTGACAAAGGAAGTATGCTCGCATGAAAACTAGAAAGATGCTGTCTGAGAAACTGCTTTGTGAAGTGGTAACTCATCTCACAGAGTTACACTATTCTTTTCATGGATCAGTTTAGCAGCACTGTTTTTTGGAAATCTGCGAAGGCATAATTTGGATGTCATTGAAGTCTATGGTGGCAAAGAAAATATCCTCCGGTAAAAACTAGATAGAAGCTTTCTGAGAAATTGCTTTGTGATTTGTGAATTCACCTAACAGAGTTACATGATTGTTTTCATGGATCGGTTTGGTGGCATTGTTTATGGGGAATCTGAGAAGGGATCTTTTGGATCACATTGAAGCCTATGGTGACAAAGGGAATATCCTCAGATAAAAACTACAAAGAAACTTTCTGAGAAAGTTTTTTGTGATGTGTGATTTCATCTCACAGAGTTACACCTTGCTGTTCATGGAGCAGTTTGCTAACACAGTTTTCGTGGAATCTGCAAAAGGATATTTGGGAATGCATTCAGGCCTATGGTGAAAAAGGAAAGATTCTCAGATAAAAACTAGACAGAAAGTTTCAGAGAAACTGCTTTGTGATGTGATTTCACCTCACAGAGTTACGCCATTCTTTTCATTGAGCAGTGTGTTAACACTGTTTTTGTGGAATCTCCAAAGGGATATTTTGGATCGCATTGAAGTCTATGGTGAGTAAGGAAATATCCTCAGATAAAAACTGGAAAGCATTCTGAGAAACTGCTGTGTTATGTGAATTTTTCTCAAGGAGTTATAACGTTATTTTCATTGAGTATTTTGCTAACATTGTTTTCATGGAGTATGCAATAAGATATTTTGGAGCGCATTGAAACATATGGTGACAAAGGGAATATCCTAAGACAAAAACTAGAAAGAAGCTTTCTCAGAAACCACTTTCTAATTTGTGAATTCAACTCACAGATTTACAATTTCCTTCATGGAGCAGTTTGTTAGCACTATTTTTGGGGAATCTGAGAAGGGATGTTATGGATCACATTGAAACCTATGGTGAGAAAGCAAAAACTCAGATAAAACTAGAAAGAAGCTTTCTGAGAAACTGCTTTGTGATGTGTGGATTCATCTCTCAGAAATATACACCTTTCTTTTCATGGATCAGTTTGCTAGCACTGTTTTCATGGAATCTGCAAAGGGATATTTGGGAGCACTTTGAGACCTATTGTGAAATAGGAAATATCCTCTGATAAAAACTCGAAAGAAGCTTTCTGAGAAACTGCTTTGGGATGTGTGAATTCATCTCACAGAGTTACACTGTTCTTCTCATTGAGTAGTTTGCTAACACTGTTTTCTTGGAATCTGGAATGGGATATTTCGGAGCACATTGAGGCTGATGGTGACAAAGGAACTATCCTCAGACAAAAACTAGAAATAAGCTTTCTCAGAAACTGCTTAGTGGTTTGTAAATTTATCTCACAAGAGTTACACTTTTCTTTTCATAGCGCAGTTTGCTAACGCTGTTTACGTGGAATCTGCAAAGGAATATTGTGGAGTGCATTGAGGTGTATGGTGAGAAAGAAAATATCCCCTGATTAAGACAAGACAGAAACTTTCTGAGAAAGTTCTTTGTGATGTGTGAATTCATCTCACAAAGTTACACTGTTCTTTTCATTGAGCAGTTTCCTAGTACTGTTTTCTTGGAATCTGCAATGGGATATTTCAGAGCACATTGGACCTTTTGGTGACAAAGGAAATAACATAATATAAAAACTAGAAGGAAGATTTCTCAGGAACTACTTCATGCTGTGTTAATTCGTCTCACTGAGTTACATGGCCCTTTACATGGATCAGTTTGGTAGCACTGTTTTTGGTTAATCTGAGAAGGGGTATTTTGGATAGCATTGAAACCTAGGGTTACAAAGGCAATATCCCCAAGATAAAAATTAGATAGAAGCTTTCTGAGAAAATTCTTTGTGATGTTTGAATTCATCTCACAGAGTTACACCACACTTTCCATGGTGCAGTTTGCTAACACTGTTTCCACGGAATCTGTAAAGGGATATTTGGGAGTGCATTCAGTCCTGTAGTGAAAAAGGAAATATCCTCAAATAAACACCAAAAAGAAGCTCTCTGAGAAACTTCTTTGTGATGTATGAATTCATCTCACAGAGTTAAACTGTTCTTCCCATTGAGCAGTTTGCTAACACTGTTTTGTTGGAATCAGCAATGGTGTATTTCGGAGTGCATTGAAACTGATAGTGACAAATGAATTATCCTCAGACAAAAATCAGTAAGAAGTTTTCTGAGAAACTGCTTTGTGATTTTTGAATTTGCCTCACACAGTTACACGTTTCTTTTCATGCAGCAGTTTGGTAGCAGTGTTTTTGGGGAATCTGAGAAGAGATATTTTGGATCGCATTGAAGCCTATGGTTACAAAGGAAAAACTCAGATAAAAACTAGAAAGAAGTTTTCTGAGAAACTGCTTTGTGATGTGTGGTTTCATCTCACAGATTTACAAATTTCTTTTCATGGAGCAGTTTGCTAACACTGCTTTCGTGGAATCTGCAAAGGGATATTCCAGAGCACCTTGAGGCCTATAGTGAAAAAGGACATATCCTCTGATAAAAACTAGAAAGAAGCTTTCTGAGAAACAGCATTGTGATGTGTGAATTCATCTTTCAGTGCTACCCCTACTTTTCATTGAGCAGTTTGATAGCACTGTTTTTGAGCATCTGCAATAGGATATTTAGAAGCACATTGAAGCCTATAGTGACAAAGAAAATATCCTCAGATAAAAACCAAAAAGAAGCTTTCTGTGCAACTGCTTTATGGTGTGTGCATTCATCTCAAAGGTTTACACCTTTCTTTTCACAGAGCACTTTGATAGCACTTTTTTCCTGGAATCTACAAAGGGATATTCATGAGCACATTAAGGTAAAAGGTGAAAAAGGAAATATCTTCACACAAAAACTAGAAAGAAGCTTACTGAGAAACTGACTTGTGATTTGTGAATTCATCTCACAGAGTTATATGACTCTTTTCATGAAGAAGTTTGGTTGTACTGTTCTATGGGGAATTTGAGTAGGGGTAATTTGGATCGCATTGAAGCCTATGGTGACAAAGGAAATATCCTCAGATAAAATCGTGAAAGAATCATTCCGAGAAACTTCTTCATGATATGTGAATTCATCTCACAGAATTACACCGTTCTTTTCTGTGAGACGTTTGCTAACACATTTTTCCTGGAATGTGTGTTGGGATATTCCAGAGCACATTGAAGAATATGATGAAAAAGGATAAGTCCTCAGATAAAACCAGAAAGAAGGTTTCTGAGAAAAAGCTTTGTGATGTGTGAATTTATCTCACAGAGGTACACCATTCTGTTCATGGAGCAGTTTGTTAGCCCTGTTATTGTTGAATCTGAAAAGAGATATTTTGGATCGCATTGAAACCTATGGTGACAAAGGAAATATCCCCAGATAAAAGCTAGAAAGAAGCTTTCTGAGAAACCTTTGGTGATGTGTGAATTCATCTCAAATAGTTACACGATTCTTTTCTTGGAAAACATTACTAACAGTTTTTTTTTGGGAAATCTGCAAAGGATATTTGGGTGTGCTTTGAAGCCTATGGTGACAATGGAAATATCCTCAGACAAAAACCAGAAAGAAACTTTCTGAGAAACTGCTTTGTAAAGTGCGAATTCATCTCACAGATTTACACCTTTCTTTTCATGTAGCAGTTTGCTAACACTGTTTTCATGGAATCTGCAAAAGGATATTTGTGATTGCTTTGAGGCCTATGGTGACAAAAGAAATATCCTCTGACAAAAATTAGAAAGAAGCTTTCTGAGAAAATTCTTTGTGATGTGTGAGTTCATCTCAAAGAGTTTCACATTTCCTTTCATGGAGCAGTTTGCTAACACTGTTTTCCTGGAATCTGCAAAGGGATATCTGGGAGTGCATGGAAGCCAATGGTGGAAAAGGAAATATCCTCAGATAAAAACTAGAAAGAAGCTTTCTGAGAAATTTCTTTGTGATGAGTGAATTCATCACACAGAGCTACACCTTTAATTTCCTTGAGCAGCTTGGTAGCACTATTTTTATGGAATCTGCAAAGTTATATTCGGGAGCTCCTAGAGGCTTATGGTTAAAAAGTAAATACCTTCAGGTAAAAACTGGAGAGAATCTTTTCAAGAAATGGTTTTGTGATTTTCATATTCATCTCATAGAATTTTACCTTTTTTTTTTGATGGAGCAATTCAGCATCACTCTTTTTGTGGTACCTGAGAGGAGTCATTTGGGAATGTATTGAAGCCTTTGGTGACAAAGGAAATATCCTCAGATAACAACCAAGAAGAAGCTTTTGTGAAACTGCTTTGTAATGTGTGAATTCATCTCACCAAGTTTTACGGTTCTTTTCATTGAGAAGTTTGCTAACAATTTTTTCCATTTAATCTGCAATAGGATATTCGGGAGTGCATTGAGGAATATGGTGAAAAAGGAAATATCCTCAGATAAAAACTAGAAAGATGTTTTCTGAGAAACATCTCTGTGATAGGTGAATTCACAGAGTCACATGATTCTTTTCATGAATCAATTTGGTAGCACTGTTTTAGAGGAATCTGAGAAGGAATATTTTGGATCGCATTGAAGCCTATGGTGACAAATGAAATATTCTCAGATGTATACTAGAAATAGACTTTCTGAGAAACCTCTTTGTAGTGTGTGAATTCATCCTACAGAGTTACAACATTCTTTTAATTGATCAGTGTGCTAACACTGTTTTCGTGGAATCTGCAAAGGTATACATTGGAACGCATTGAGACATATGGTGAAAATGATATCAGTTAAAAAGTAGAAAGAATCTTTGTGAGAAACTGCTTGGTGATGTGTGAATTCATCTCACAGTATTACACTGTAGTTTTCATTGAGCAGTTTACTAACACTGTTTTCTTGGAATCTGCAATGGGATATTTTGAAGTGCATTGAAGCTTATGGAGACATAGGAAATATGCTCATATAAAAACTAGAAAGAAGCTTTCTGAGAAACCACTTTGTGATGTGCTAATTCATCTCACAGAGTTACATGATCCTTTTCATGGAGTAATTTGGTAACAGTGTTTTTGGGGAATCTGAGAAGCAATAGTTTGAATCGCATTGAAGCCTATGTTGACAAAGGAAATATCCTCAGATAAAAACTAGAAAAAAATCTTTCTGAGAAAGTTCTTTGTGATGTGTGAATTCATCTCAGAAAGTTACACCTTTCTTTTCATGGAGCAGTTTGTAAACACTGTTTTCATATAATCTGCAATGGGATATTCTGGAGTGCATTGAGGCCTATAGTGAAAAAGTGAGTATCTTCATGTAAAAACTAGAAGGAAGCTTTCTGAGATACAGTTTTGTGGTGTGTGAATTCGTCTTACAAAGTTACAACATTCTTCTCATTTAACAGTTGATAACACTGATTTCATGGTATCTGCAATAGGGTATTTTAGAGGGCACTGAAGCCTATGGTGACAAAGGAAATATCCTCAGATAAAAACCATAAAGTAATTTCTGTGAAACTGCTTTGTGATGTGTGAATTATTCTCACAGAGTTACACTGCTTTTTGTATTGAGTAGTGTACTCACACTGTTTTCTTGGAATCTGAAATATGATGTTTCTGAGCGCATTGAAGCTTATGGTGAGAAAGTAAATATCCTCATATAAAAAATAGAAAGAAGCTTTCTGAGAATCCACTTTCTGATTTTTTAATTCATCTCACAAATTCACATGATTGCTTTCATGGAACAGATTAGTGGCACTGTTTTTGTTGCACCTGAGAAGGGATATTTTGGATCACATTGAAACCTATGGTGACAAAGGAAATATCCTGAGAAAAAACTAGAAAGAAACCTTCTGAGAAAGCTCTTTGTGATATGTGAATTCATCTCACTGAGATACACCTTTCTTTTCATGGAGCAGTTAGCTAACACTGTTTTCGTGGAATCTGCAAAGGGATATTTTGGAGTGCTTTGAGACCTATGGTGTAAAAGGAAATATCCTCAGATAAAACTAGAAAAAATCTTCAGAGAAACTGCTTTATGATAGCTGAATTCATCTCACAGAGTTACACCTTTCTATTCATTGAGCAGTTTGGTAGCACTCTTTCTGGGGAATCTCCAAAGAGATTTTCTGGAGCTCATAGAAGCCTATGGTGAAAAAGGAAACATCTTCAGATAAAAACTGGAGAGAAGGATTTGAGAAACTGTTTTGTAAACTGTGTATTTATCTCATAGAGATAAAGCATTTTGTTGATTGAGCAGTTTTTCATCACTGTTTTTGTGGTGTCTGTTAAGCTATAGTTGAGAGTGCATTGAGGCTGATGGTGGAAAAGTAAATATGCAAAGACAAAAACTAGAAAGGAGCTTTCTGAGAGATTTATTTGTACTGGGTGAATTCATCTCCCAGAGGTAAACCATTCTTTTCCTTGATCCGTTTGGTAACCCTGGTTTTGTGTTATGTACAAAGGTATATTCAGAGTGTGGAGAAGCCTATGGTGAAAAAGGAAATACCATCAGATAAAACTAGAATGAAGCTTTCTGAGAGACTGTTTTGTGATAGGAGAATTCATCTCACTGAGTTAAATCTTTCTTTTCATTGAGTAGTTTGTTAGCAACCTTTTTGTGGAATATGCAAGGCATATTTGGGAGCAGATAGAGGCCAATGTTGAAAAAGGAAATATCTTCAGGTAAAAACAGGAGAGAAAGTTTCTGAAAACTACTTTGTGATGTGATCATTCATCTCATAGCGGTAAAGCTTTCTGTTGAGAGAGCAGTTTGGCATCACTGTTTTTGTGGTGTCTCAGAAGGGATATTTGGGAGCACATGGAAGCCGATGGTGGAAAAGGAAATATCCTCAGTTGAAAACTAGAAAGAAGCTTAATGAGAAAGTTCCTTGTGTTGTTTAATTCATATCACAGAGTAACCTCTTTTTTTTCATGAAACAATTCCCTAACACTGTTTTCATGGAATTTGCAATGTTATAATATGGAGCACATTGAGGCCTACAGTGAAAAAGGAAATATTCTTAGATTAAAACAAGAAGGAGGCTTTCTGAGAAACTGTATTTTCATGTGTGATTTCATCTCACAAAGTTACACTTTTCTTTCCATGAAGCACTTTGCTAACACTGTTTTTGTGACATTTGGATTGTGATACTTGGGAGCACATTGAGGCCTATAGTGAAAAAGGAAATATCCTCAGATATAATGAGAAAGAAGTTTTATGAGAAATTGCTTTGTGATGTGTTAATTCATCTCTCAGTGTTACATGATCCTTCCCATGGATCAGTTAGGTATCACTGTTTTTGTGAAATCTAAGAAGGGTATTTTGGAACTCATTGAAGCCTAGGGTGAAAAAGGGAATGTCCTCACATAAAAACTAGAAATAAGTTTTCTGAGAAAGTTCTTTGTGATGTGTGAATTCACTTCAGAGAGTTACACCTTTCTTTTTGTGGAGCAGTTTGCTAAGACTGTTTTCGTGGAGTCTGCCAAGGGATATTTGGGAGCCCATTGAGGCATACAGTGAAAAGAGAAATATCCTCATATAAAAAGAAGAAAGAAGGTTTCTGAGAAACTGTTTTGTGATTTTTGAATTCATCTCACAGAGTAACACTGTTCTTTCCATTGAGTAGTTTGATAACACTGTTTTCGTGGAATTTGCAATATTGTATTTCAGAGCACCTTGAAACCTATGGTGACAAAGGAAATATCCTCATATAAAACTGAAAGTATGCCTTCTGAGAAACTCGTTTGTGATGTACGAATTTATCTCACAGAGTTACACTGTTCTTTTCATTGAGCAGTTTCCTACTACTGTTTTCTTGGAATCTGCAATGAGATATTTCGGGTCGTATTGAAGCTTATGGTGACAGAGGAAATGCCCTCAGAAAAAAACTAGAAAGAAGCTTTCTGAGAAACCACTTTGAGCTGTGTTAATTCATCTCACAGAGTTACATGATTCCTTTCATGGATCAGATTGATAGCATTGTTTCTGGGGAATCTGAGAAGGGATATTTTGTATCATATTGAAGCCTAAAGTGACAAAGGAAAAATCCACAGATAAAAACTAGAAAGAAGCTTTCCGAGAAAGTTATTTGTGAAGTGTCATTTCATCTCAGAGAATTACACTGCTATTTCAACTGAGTAGTTCAATTACACGGTTTTCATGGAATCTGCAAAGGGATATTTGGGAGCTCATTGAGACCTATAGTGAAAAAGGAAACATCCTCAGATAAATACTAGAAAGAAGCTTTCTGAGGAACTGCTTTGTGATGTGTGAATTCACCTCACAGAGTTACACCATTCTTTTCATTGAGAAGTTTACTAACACATTTTTCGTTTAATCTTCAATGGGATATTTGGGAGGGCATCGAGGAATATGGTGAAAAAGGAAATATTCTCTGATAACAAATAGAGGGAAGCTTTTAGACAAACAGCTTTGTACATACAGAGTACCACCACTGTTTTCATGGAGCAGTTTGGTAGCGCTGTTTTTGGGGAATCTGAGAGGGATATTTTGAATGGCATTGAAGGAAATAACCTCAGATTAAAACAGAAAAGAAGCTTTCTGAGAAAGTTCCTTGTGATGTGTGAATTCATATCACAGAGTTACAACTTTCTTTTCATGGAGCAGTTTTCTAACACTGTTTTCCTGGAATTTGTAAAGGTATACTTGGGAGTACATTGAGATCTCTAGTGTAAAAGGAAATATCCTCAGATAAATATGAGAATGAATATTTCAGATAAACTCATTTCTGATGTGTTAATTCATCTCTCAGCGTTACATGATTCTTTTCATGGATCGGTTTGCTAGCACTGTTTTTATGGAATCTGAGAAAGGATATTTTGGATCACATTGAAAGCTGTGGTGACAAAGAAAATATCCTCAGATAAAAACTAGAAAGAAGCTTTCTGAGAAAATTCTTTTCAATGTGTGAATTCAACTCACAGAGTTACACCACTCTTTTCATTGAGCAGTTTTATAACACTGTTTTCATGGAATCTGCAAAGGGATGATTGGGAGTGCATTGAGGCCTATGGTGAAAAATTCCATACCCTCAGATAAAAACTAGAAAGAAGGTTTCTAAGACACTGCTTTTTAATGTGTGAATTCATCTCACAGGGTTATATGGTTGTTTTCATTCAGCACTCTGATAAAACTGGTTTCATAGAATCTGTAATAGGGTACTTGGGAGCGCATTGAAACCTAGAATGTTGAAATTAATATCTTCAGATAAAAACTAGAGAGAAGTTTTCTGAGAAACAGCTTGGTGATGTGCGAATTCCTCTCACAGAGTTACACCACTGTTTTCAGGGAGCAGCTTGGTAGCACTCTTTTTGGGAAACCTGAGGAAGGATAGTTTGGATGGTAATATCCTAAGATAAAAACGAGAAGCATTCTGAGAAACAGCTTTGTGATGTGTTAATTCATCTCACAGTTACATGAGTATTTCAATGGATCATTTGGAAGCAGTGTTTTTGGTGAATCTGTGAACGCATATTGTGGAATGCACTGAAGCCTGTGTTGAGAAAGGAAATACCTTCAGAAGAAAACTAGAAAGAAGCTTTCTGAGAAAGTTATTCATGATGTGTGAATTCATCTCACAGAGTTAAAGTGTTCTGTTCATGGAGGAGTTTGCTAATACTGTTTTTATGGAATGTGCAAAGGCATATTTGAGAGCACATTGAGGATGATCTTGAAAAACGAAGTATCCTCAGAAAAAACTATAAAGAAGCTTTCTCCAATACTGCTATGTGATGCATAAATGTGTCACACAGAGATGCACCATTCTTTTTATTGAGCAGTTTGATAACACTGTTATCGTGGAATCTGCAAAGGGGTATATGGGAGTGCATTGAAGTCTATGGTGAGAAAGGAAATATGCTCAGATAAAAACCAGAAAGAAACTTTCTGAAAAACTGCCTTGTGATGTGTGAATTCATCTCACAGAGTTAAACTCTTCTTTTCATTGAGCAGTTTGCTAACACTGTTTTCTTGGAATTGGCAACGGGTTATTTCAGAGCACATTGAAGCTTATGCTGACATAGGAAATATCCTCAGACTAAAAGTAGAAAGAAGCTTCATGAGATACCACTTTGTGATGTGTTAATTCATCTCAGAGAATTATATGAATTATTTCATAAATAGGTTTGGTAGCCCTGTTTTTAGAGAATATGAGAAGGGATATTTTAGACCTCATTGAAGCCTATAGTGACAAGGGAAATAACGTCAGATAAAAAATAGCAAGAAGCTTTCTGAGAAAGTTCTTTTAGATGTGTGAATTCATCTCATAGAGTTATAGCTTTCTTTTCATGGAGCAGTTTGCTAGCACTGTTTTCGTGGAATCTACAAAAGGATATTTGGGAGCACATTGAGGCCCATAGTGAAAAAGGAAATATCCTCAGTTAAAAACTAGAAACTTCTGAGAAACTGCTTTGTGAAGTGTCAATTCATCCAGCAGATTTACACCATTCTTTTCATTGAGCAGTTTGCTAACCCTCTTTTCGTGGAATCTGCAAGGGTACATATGGGAGGACATTGAGGCCTATGGTGAAAAGGAAATATCCTCAGATAATAAGTAGATAGAAGCTTCCTGATAAACAGAGTTACACTGTCCTTTTCATTGAGCAGTTTAGCAACACTGTTTTTGTGGAATCTGCAAAGGGACATTTCGGAGTGCATTGAAACTTTAGGTGACAAAGGAAATATCTTCATATAAGGATTAGAAGAAACTTTCTGAGACAACGTATTCTGATATGTTAATTCAACTCACAGAGTTACACAATTCTTTTCATTTTGCAGTTTGGTAGCACTGTTTTTTGGGTAATCTGAGAAGGATAATTCAGATTGCATTTAAGCCTATCTTGAGAAAGGAATTACCCTCAGATAAAAACTAGAACGAAGCATTCTGAGAAAGTTCTTTCTGATGTGGGAATTCATCTCAAAGAGTTACAATTTCTTTTCATGGAACTTTTCATGCTAACACAGTTTTTGTGTAATCTGCAAAAGGATATCGGGGAGTGCATTGAGGCCTATTTTGTAAAACTAATTATCCTCAGATAAAAGCTAGAAAGAAATGTTCTGAGAAATTGCTTTTGATGTGTGAATTCAACTCATCGTGTACACTGTTCTTTACACTGAGCAGTTTGCTGACACTGTTTTTATGGAATCTGCAAATTGATATTCGGGAGCACATTGAGGCATATAGTGAAAAAGGAAATACCTTCACATAAAAACTATAAAGAAGCTTTCTGAGAAACTGCTCTGTGATGTATGAATTCATCTCACAGTTTTACACTGTTCTTTTCATTGAGTAGTTTGCTAATACTGTTTTCATGGAATCTGCAATGAAATATTTCAGAGCACATTTATGTGTATGGTGACAAAGGAAATATCCTCAGACAAAAACTAGAAGCAGCTTTCCAAGAAACCCCTTTGTGATTTGTGAATTCCTCTCACAGAGTTACATGATTCTGTTAATGGATCAGATTGCTAGAAAAGTTTATGGGGAATCTGAGAAGGGATATTTGGGATAGCATTGAAGCCTATGGTGAAAAGGAAATATCCTCAGATAATAATTAGAAAGAAGTTTTCTGAGAGAGTTCTTTGCAATGTGTGAACTCACCTCACAGAATTACACCAGTCTTTTCATTGAGCAGTTGATAACACTGTTTTTGTGGAATCCACAATAGGATATTTGGGAGTGCATTGAAGTCTATGGTGACAAGGAAATATCCTCAGATAAAAACTAGAAAGAAACTTTCTAAGATAGTTCTTTCTGATGTGTGAATTCAACTCACAAAATTAAACCATTCTCTTCATCGCACAGTTTCGTAACACTGTTTTCGTGGAATCTACAAAAGGATATTTGGGAGCACATTGAGGCCCATAGTGAAAAAGGAAATATCCTCAGTTAAAAACTAGAAACCTTCTGAGAAACTGCTTTGTGAAGTGTCAATTCATCCAGCAGATTTACACCATTCTTTTCATTGAGCAGTTTGCTAACCCTCTTTTCGTGGAATCTGCAAGGGTACATATGGGAGGACATTGAGGCCTATGGTGAAAAAGGAAATATCCTCAGATAATAAGTAGATAGAAGCTTCCTGATAAACAGAGTTACACTGTCCTTTTCATTGAGCAGTTTAGCAACACTGTTTTTGTGGAATCTGCAAAGGGACATTTCGGAGTGCATTGAAACTTTAGGTGACAAAGGAAATATCTTCATATAAGGATTAGAAAGAAACTTTCTGAGACAACGTATTCTGATATGTTAATTCAACTCACAGAGTTACACAATTCTTTTCATTTTGCAGTTTGGTAGCACTGTTTTTTGGGTAATCTGAGAAAGGATAATTCAGATTGCATTTAAGCCTATCTTGAGAAAGGAATTACCCTCAGATAAAAACTAGAACGAAGCATTCTGAGAAAGTTCTTTCTGATGTGGGAATTCATCTCAAAGAGTTACAAATTTCTTTTCATGGAACTTTTCATGCTAACACAGTTTTTGTGTAATCTGCAAAAGGATATCGGGGAGTGCATTGAGGCCTATTTTGTAAAACTAATTATCCTCAGATAAAAGCTAGAAAGAAATGTTCTGAGAAATTGCTTTTGATGTGTGAATTCAACTCATCGTGTTACACTGTTCTTTACACTGAGCAGTTTGCTGACACTGTTTTTATGGAATCTGCAAATTGATATTCGGGAGCACATTGAGGCATATAGTGAAAAAGGAAATACCTTCACATAAAAACTATAAAGAAGCTTTCTGAGAAACTGCTCTGTGATGTATGAATTCATCTCACAGTTTTACACTGTTCTTTTCATTGAGTAGTTTGCTAATACTGTTTTCATGGAATCTGCAATGAAATATTTCAGAGCACATTTATGTGTATGGTGACAAAGGAAATATCCTCAGACAAAAACTAGAAAGCAGCTTTCCAAGAAACCCCTTTGTGATTTGTGAATTCCTCTCACAGAGTTACATGATTCTGTTAATGGATCAGATTGCTAGAAAAGTTTATGGGGAATCTGAGAAGGGATATTTGGGATAGCATTGAAGCCTATGGTGAAAAGGAAATATCCTCAGATAATAATTAGAAAGAAGTTTTCTGAGAGAGTTCTTTGCAATGTGTGAACTCACCTCACAGAATTACACCAGTCTTTTCATTGAGCAGTTTGATAACACTGTTTTTGTGGAATCCACAATAGGATATTTGGGAGTGCATTGAAGTCTATGGTGACAAAGGAAATATCCTCAGATAAAAACTAGAAAGAAACTTTCTAAGATAGTTCTTTCTGATGTGTGAATTCAACTCACAAAATTAAACCATTCTCTTCATCGCACAGTTTCGTAACACTGTTTTCGTGGAATCTACAAAGGGATATTTGGGAACACATTGAAGCTTAAGGTGACAAAGGATTACCCTCATATAAAAACTAGAAAGAAGCTTTCTGAGGAAACACTTTCTGATGTACTAATTCTTGTCACGGAGTTACATGATTGTTTTCATGGAGCAGTATTGTAGCACTGTTTTTGTGGAATCTGAGAAGGAACATTTTGGATCTCCTTGAAGCCTATGGTGACAAAGGAAATATCCTCAGATAAAAACTAGAAAGAAGCTTTCTGAGAAAATTCTTTCTGATGTGTGAATTCATCTCACAGAACTACACCTTTCTTTTCATGGAGCAGTTTGCTAATACTGTTTTCATGGAATCTACAATGGGATATTCTGGAGCACATTGAATCTTATGGTGACAAAGGAAATATCCTCAGACAAAAACTGTAAAGAAACTTTCTGAGAAACTGCTTTGTGATTTGTGAATTTATATAACGCAGTTACATCCTTCCTTTCATGTAACAGTTTGGTAGAACTCTCTTTCAGGAATATGAGAGGGGATAACTTGGATCCAATTGAAGCCTCTGGTGACACAGGAGATATCCTCAGATAAAAAGTAGAAAGTAGGTTTCTGAGGATATTCTTTGTGATGTGTGAATTCATCTCACAGAGTTAAAACTTTCTTTTCATGGAGCTGTTTGCTCACACTGTTTTCATGGAATCTGCCAAGGGATATTTCAGAGCACATTGAGGTCTAAGGTGAAAAATTAAACATCCTCAGATAAAAACTACACAGAATCTTTTGAGAAACTGCTTCATGATATTTGAATTCATCTCACAGAGTTACGTGATTCTTTTCATTGATCAGATTGGTAGCACTGTTTTGGGGTATCTGAGAAGGGATATTTTGGAACACACTGAAGCCTATGGTGACAAAGGAAATATCCTGAGATAAAAACCAGAAAGAAGATTTCTGAGAAATTTCTTTGTGATGCATGAATTCACCTCAGAAAGTTACACCTTTCTCTTCATGGAGGAGAGTACTAGCACTGTTTTTCTGGAATCTGCAAAGGGATACTTGGGAGCGCATTAACCCCTATGGCGAAAAAGAAATTAACTTTAGGTAAAAACTAGAAAGAATCTTTCTGAGAAACTGTTTTGTGATGTGTGAATTCCTCTCACAGAGTTACACTGTTCTTTTCACCCAGCAGTTTTCTAGCACTGTTTTCTTGGAATCTGCAATGGGATATTTCTTAGCGTATTGAAGCTTATGGTGACAAAGGAAATATCCTCATATAAAAACAAGAAAGAAGCTTTCTGAGTCATCACTTTGGAATGTCCTACTTCATCTCACAGAGTTACACGATTCTTTTCAGGAATCAGTTTGGTATCACTGTTTTTGGGGGAATCTGTGAAGGAATATTTGGGATCACTTTGAAGCCAATGGTGACAAAGGAAATATCCTCAGATAAAAATTAGAAAGAAGATTTCTGAGAAAGTCCTTTGTGGTGTGTGAACTCATCTCACAGAGTTACACCATTGTTTTCATGGAGCAGTTTGACAACACTGTTTTTGTGGAATCTCCAATAGGATATTTGGGAGCTCATTTATGCCAATGGAGACAAAGGAAATATCCTCAGAATAAAAGCAAAAAGAAGCTTTCTAAGATACTGCTTTGTGATTTCTGAATTCATCTTACAGAGTTACACTGTCATTTTCATTGAGCACTTTGCTAACACTCTTTTCTTGGAATCTGCAATGGATATTTTGGAGAGCATTTAACTTTATGCTGACAAAGGAAATATCCTAAGACAAAAACTGGAAACAAGATTTCCGAGAAACTGCTTTGTCGTACGTTATTTCATCTCACAGAGTTACACCTTTCTCTTCATGAAGCAGCTTCGTAGCACTGTTTTTGGGGAATCTGTGAAGGTATATTTGGGATTGCATTGAAGTCTATGGTGACAAAGGAATTATACTCAGATAAAAATAGAAAGAAAGAAGCTTTGTCACAAACTTCCTTGTGATGTGTGAATTCATCACACAGATTTATACCTTTCTTTCCATGGATCAGTTTACCAACACTGTTTTCGTCATATCTGCAAAGAGATATTTGGGAGCACATTGAGGCCTATAGAGAAAAAGGAAATATCATCAGATAAAAACTAGAAAGGCGCTTTCTGAGAAACTGGTTTTTGATGTGTGAATTCATCTCACAATGTTACACTGGTATTTCCATGGAACAGTTTGCTAACACTGTTTTCTTTTAACCTGCAGTGGGATACTTCAGAGCACATTGAAGCTTATGGTGACACAGGAAATATCCTTATAGAAAAAGTAAAAAGAAGCTTTCTGAGTAACCTCTTTGTGATGTGCTAATTCAACTCACATAGTTACACGATTCTTTTCATGGATCAGTTTGGTAGCACTGTTTTTGGGGAATCTGAGAAGGGATATTATGGATCTTATTCAAGCCTCTGGTGACAAATGACATATCCTCAGAAAAAATCTAGACAGAAGCTTTCTGAGAAAGTTATATGTGATGTGTGAATTCATCTCACAAAGTTACACCTTTCTTTTTGTGGAGACGTTTACTAACACTTTTTTCTTGGAAACTGCAAAGGGATATTTGGGAGTTCATTGAAGCCTATGGTGACAAAGGATATATCCAAGACAAAAAGCAAAAAGCAGCTTTCTGAGAAACTGCTTTGTGACGTGGGAATTCATCTCAGAGTGATACACTGTTCTTTTCATTGAGCAGTTTGTTAACACGGTTTTCGTGGAATATGTAAAGGCAACTTGGGTGCGCATTGAGGCCTATAGTGAAAAAGAAAATATCTTCAGATAAAAATTACAAAGAATCTTTCTGAGAAAGTTCTTTGTGATGTATGAATTCTTCTCACAGAGTTACACTGATTTTTTCATTAAGCTCTTTGATAACACTGTTTTTGTGGAATCTGCAATAGGTATATGGGAGTGCATTGAATCCTATGGTAACAAAGGAAATCTCAGATAAAAACCAAAAGGAAGCTCCCAGAGTTACATGATTCTTTTCATTGAGTAGTTTGGCAGTAATGTTTTGGGGAATCTGAGAAAGAATAATTTGGATCTCATTCAAGCCTATGGTGAAAAAGGAAATATCCTCAGATAAAAGCTAGAACGAAGCTTTCTGAGAAAGTTCTTTGTGATGTGTGAATTCATCTCACAGAGTTACACCTTTCTTTTCCTGGAGTAGTTTGCTATCACTGTATTCCTGGAATCTCCAAAGGGATATTTGGGAGTGTACTGAGGCCAATACTGGAAAAGGAAGGATCCTCAGATAAAAACTAGAAAGTAGCTTTCAGAAAATCTGCTTTGTGATGTGTGAATTTATCTTACAAAATTATAGCATTCTTTTCATTGAGCAGTTTAGTAACACTGCTTTGGAAAATCTGCAAAGGGATATTCTGGAGCACTTGGAGTCCAATGGCAAAAAAGGAAATAATTTCAGGAAAAACTGAAGAGAAGTTTTCTGAGAAACCCTTTTGTGATGTGTGCATTCATCTCATAGAGGTAAACGTTTCTGTTGAGGGAGCACTTTGACATCAATTTTTTTGTGGTGTCAGAGAAGGGATATTTGGGAGCACATTGAAGCCTATGGTTGAAAAGGAAATAGGCTCATATAAAAGCTAGAAAGAAGCTTTCTGAAAAACCGCTTTGTGATGTGTTAATTCATCACACAGAGTTACATGATTCTTTTCATGGAGCAATTTGGTAGCAATGTTTTTGTGGAATCTGAGAAGGAATATTTTGGATCTCATTGAAGCCTATGGTGACAAAGGAAATAGCCTCAGACAAAATCTAGAAAGAAGCTTTCTGAGAAAGTTCTTTGTGATGTGTGAATTCATTTCACAGAGTTACACCTTTCTTTTCATGGAGTAGTTTGCTATCATTGTATTTCTGGAATTTGCAAAGGAATATTTGGGAACAAATTGAGACAGTAGTGAAAATGGAAATATTCTCAGATAAAAACTAGAAAGAAACTTTCTGAGAAACTCCTTTGTGACGTGTGAATTCAACTCACAGAATTACACTGTTCCTATAAATGAGCAGTTGGCTAACACTGTTTTCTTGGAATCTGCAATGGGATATTTCAGAGATCATTGAAGTTTAGGATGACAAAGGAAATATCCTCAGACAAAAACTAGAAAGATGCTTTCTGAGACACTGCTTTATGAGTTGTGAATTCATCTCACAGAGTTACACGATTCCTTTCAAGGAGCAGTATTGTAGCACTGTTTTTGTGGAATCTGAGAAGGGATATTTTCGATCGCATTGAAGTCTATGGTGACAGAGAAAATATCCTCAAATAAACAGTAGAAATCAGCTTTGTGAGAAGCTTCTTTGTGATATATATATTCATCTCCCAGAGTAACACCTACCTTGTCGTGGAGAAGTTTGCTAACATTGTTTTCGTGGAATCTGCAAAGAGATATTTGTGACCGGTTTGAGGCCTATAGTGAAAAAGGAAATATCCTCAGACAAAAAAGAGAAAGAAGATTTCTGAGAAAGTGCTTTGTAATGTGTGAATTCCCCTCACAGATTTACACTGTTATTTTCACTCAGCAGTTTGATAACACTGTTTTCTTGGAATCTGCAATAGGATATTTGGGAGTGCACTGAAGTGTATTGTGACAAAGGAAATAACCTCAAATAGAAAGCAAAAAGAATCTTTCTGTGAAACTGTTTTGTGATGTGTCAATTCACCTCACAGAGTTACACCATTCCTTTCATTGAGAAGTTTGCTAACACTTTTTTACTGGAATCTGCAAAGGGATATTCCAGAGCTCATTGAGGAATACAGTGAAAAAGGTAACATCCACAGATAAAAACTAGAAAGAAGCTTACAGAGAAACTGCTTTGTTATGCGTGAATTCATCTCTCAGTGTTACACCATTGTTTTCATGGAATAGTTTGGTATCACTGTTTTTGGTGAGTCTGAGAAGGGATATTTGGATCACATGAAAGCCTATGGTGACAAAAGAAATATGCTCAAATAAAACTAGGAAAAACTTTCTGAGAAACTTCTTTGTGATGTATGTATTCACCTCATAGAGTAACATCTTTCTTTTGATGGCTCAGTTTGCTAACACTGTTTTCATGGAATAAACAAAGGGATATTTGGGAGCGAGCTGAGGCCTATGTTGAAAAAGGAAATATCCTCAGAGAAAAACTAGAAAGAAGCTTTCTGAGAAACTGCTTTGTGATGTGTGAATTCATCCCCAGAGTTACAACATCCTTTTCATGGAGCAGTTTGGTAGCACTGTTTTTAGGGAATGTGAAAAGGGATATTTTGAATTGCATTGAAGTCTATGGTGACAACGGAAATATCCTCAGATAAAAATAAAAAGAAGCTTTCTGAGAAACTTCTTTGTGATGTGTGATTTCATCTCACAGAGTTACACATTTCCTTTCTTGGAACCTTTTGCTTACGTTGTTTTCAAGGAATCTGCAAAGGGATATTTGGGAGTGCATTGATGCCTATGTTAAAAAAAGAAATATCTTCAGATAAAAACAAAAAAAAAACTTTCTGTGAAACTGCTTTGTGAGGTGTGAAATCATCTCACTGTGTTACCCCATTCTTTACATTGAGAAGTTTGCTAACACTTTTTTTTGTGGAATCTGCATTGGGATATCCCAGAGAGTATTGAGGACTATGGAGAAAAAGAAAATATCCTTTGATAAAATCTAGAAAGAAGTGGTCTGAGAAACATCTTTCTGATGTGTGAATTCATCTTACAGAGTTACACCATTCTTTTCATGTAGCAGTTTGGTAGCACTGTTTTTGGGGATCTGAAAAGGGATATTTTGAATCGCATTGAAGCCAATACATGACATATGGAAATATAATCAGATAAAAACTAGCAAGAAGCTTTCTGAGAAACCTCTTTGTGGTTTGTGTGTTTATCTCTCAGAGTAACACGTTTCTTTTCATGGAGCATTTTGCTAACACTGTTTTTGTTGGATCTACAAAGTGATATTTGGGAGCAAGTTGAGACCTGTGATGAAAAGGAAAGTATTCACAGATAAAAACTAGAAAGAAGCTTTCTGAGAAACTGCTTTGTGATGTGTGAATTCATCTCACAGAGTTACACCACTCCTTTTGTGGAGCAGTTTGCTAACTATGATTTTGTGGAATCTCCAATAAGATATTTTGGAGTGCATTGAAGTCTTTGGTGGCAAACAAAATACCCTCAGACAAAAACCAAAAAGAAGCTTCTGTGAAACTGCTCAGTGATGAGTGAATTTATCTCACAGGGTTACACAGTTGTTTTCATTGAGCTGTTTGCTAACACTGTTTCCTTGGAATCTGAAATTAGATATGTGGAGCACATTGAAGCTTTGGGTAAAAAAGGAAATGTCCTCATATAAAAACTAGATAGAAACTTTCTGAGAAGCCACTTTGCTATATGCTAATTCATCTGAGTGTTACATGATTCTTTTCATGGATCAGTTTTGTAGCACTGTTTTTGGGGAATCTGAGAAGGGTTATTTTCGATTGCAATGAAGCCTATGGTGAAAAAGGAAATATCCTCAGATAAAAAATACAGAGCTTTCTAAGATATTTCTTTTCATGTGTGAATTCATCTCACCGAGTTACACCTTTCTTTTCATGGAGCAGTTTACTATCACGGTTTTTGTGGAATCTGCAAAGGGACATTTGGGAGCCCACTGAGGCTTATACTAAAAAAGGAAATATCCTCAGATAAAACCTAGAAAGAAGCATTCTGAGAAACTGCTTTATGATGTGTGAATTCATCTTACACAATTATACCATTGTTTTCACTGAACAATTGGATAACACTGTTCTCATGGAATCTGCAATAGGATATTTTGGAGCACATTGAAGCCTATGATTGCAAAGGATATATCCTCACATAAAAAACAAAAAGAAGGCCGGGCACGGTGGCTCAAGCCTGTAATCCCAGCACTTTGGGAGGCCGAGACGGGTGGATCACGAGGTCAGGAGATTGAGACCATCCTGGCTGACACGGTGAAACCCCGTCTCTACTAAAAATACAAAAACTAGCTGGGCGAGGTGGCGGGCGCCTGTAGTCCCAGCTACTCGGAGGCTGAGGCAGGAGAATGGCGTAAACCCGGAGGCGGAGCTTGCAGTGAGCTGAGATCCGGCCACTGCACTCCAGTCCGGGAGACAGAGCGAGACTCCGCCTCAAAAAAAAAAAAAAAAAAAAGAAGCTTTCTGTGAAACTACTTTGTGATGTGCAAAATCACCTTAGAGTGTTACACAGTTCTTTTCATTGAGAAGTTTTCTAACACTTTTTCCTGGAATCTCAATGGGATATTTGGAAGTGCATTGAGGAATATGGTGAAAAAGCAAATATCGTCTGAGAAAAACAAGAAAGAAGCTTTCTGAGAAGCAGCTTTGATGTGTGTGAATTCATCTTACAGAGTTACACCTTTCTTTTCATGAAGCAGTTTGGTGGCACTGTTTTTGGGGAATCTGGGAAGGGAAGATTTTTATCGTATTGAAACCGCTCATGAAAAAGGAAATATCCTCAGATAAAAATTAGAAAGAAGTTTTCTGAGAAACAGCATTGTAATGTGTGTATTTATCTCACAGAGTAACATGATCCTTTTCTTGGAGCAGTTTGCTAACACTGTCTTCATGGAATCAGCAATAGGATATTTGGGATTGCATTGAAGCCTAAGGTGACAAAGGAAATATCCTCAGACAAAAACTAGAAAGAAACTTTCTTAGAAACTGTTTTGTGATTTGTGAATTCATCTCACAGAGTTACAATTCTTTTATTGGAAAAGCTCAGTAGCACTGTTTTTGGGGAATCTCAGAAGTGTTAATTTACTTCAAATTGAAGCCTATGGTGAAAAAGGAAATATCCTCAGATAAAAACAAGAAAGAAGATTTCTGAGAAAGTTCTTTTTGATATGTGAGTTCATCTCACAGAATTACACCTTTCTTTTCATGGAACACTTTGGTAAGAGTGTTTTCGTGGAATCTGCAAAGAAATATTTTTGAGCGCTTTGAGGCCTATGGTGAAAAAGGAAATATCTTCAGATGAAAACTAGAAATATCCTTTCTGAGAAACTACTTTGTGATTTGTGAATTCATCTCACAGAGTTACATGATGCTTTTCATGGAGCAGTGTGGAAGCACTGTTTCTGGGGAATTTGACAAGGGATTCTTTGGATCGCATTGAGGCCTATGGTGACAAACGAATTATCCTCAGACAAAAATCAAAAGGAAGCTTTCTGTGAAACTGCTTTGTGATGCATGAATTCATCTCACAAAATTACAGCGTTGTTTTCTTTGAGAAGTTTGTTAACACTTTTTTCGTGGAATCTGCAACGGAATATTCGGGAGCACATAGAGGAATATGGTGGAAAAAGAAATATGCTCAGATATAAACAATTAAGAAGCTTATTTAGAAACAGGTTTGTGATGGGTGAATTCATTTCAGAGAGTTACACCATTCTTCTCATGGAGCAGCATGGTAGCACTGTTTTTGGGTAATCTGCAATAGAATAATTGGGAGTGCATTTAAGCCTATGGTGACTAAGGAAATATCCTCAGACAAAAACCAAACGGAAGCTTTCTGAGAAACTGCTGTGATGTGTGAATTCACCTCACAAATTTACACTTTTCTTTTCATGGAGCAGTATGCTAACACTACTTTTGTGGAATCTGTAAACGGATATTCGTGAGCTCATTGAGGCTGATGGCAAAAAAGGAAATATTCTCAGACAAAAACTAGAAAGAAACTTTCTGAGAAACTGCTTTGTGATTTGTGAATTCATCTCACTGAGTTACACCTTTCTATTCATTGAGCAGTTTGGTAACACTGTTTTTGTGGAATCTGCAAAGGGATATTTGGGAGTGCCTAGAATCCAATGGTGAAAAAGGAAGTATCTTCAAGCAAAAACAGGAGAGAAGCTTTCTGAGAAACTGCTTTGTGATGTGTGCAATCATCTAATAGAGCTAATAATTTCTGTTGAGGGAGAACTTAGGCATCACTGTTTTTGTGGTGTCTGAGAAGGGATATCTGGGAGCACAAGAAGCCTATGGTGGAAAAGGAAATATCCTCAAATAAAAACTAGAACGAAGCTATCTCAGGAAGTTGTTTGTGATGTGTGAATTTACCTCACAGAGATACACCTGACTTGTCATTGAGCAGTTTGCTACCACTGTTTTCGAGGAATCTGCAAATGAATATATGGGAGTGCATTGAGCCCTATAGTGAATAAAGAAATATCTTCAGATAAAAATTAGAAAGTATCTTTCTGAGAAACTGGTTGGTGTTGTGTGAATTCATCTCACAGAGTTACATTTTTCTTTTCATTCAGCATTTTGCTAACACTGTTTTTGTGGAATCTGCAATAGCATATTTTGGAGCATATTGAAGAGTATGGTGAAAAAGGAAATATCCTCAGATAAAAACTAGAAAGAAGCTTTCTGACAAACAGTTTTGTGATGTGTGAATTAATCTCACAGAGTTACACCATTCCTTTCATGGAGCAGTTTGGTAGCACTGTTTTTAGGGAATCTGAGAAGGGATATTTTGATCGCATTGAAGCCTAGGGTGACAAAGGAAATATCCTCAGATAAAAAATACAAAGAACCTTTCTGAGAAAGTCCTTTGTGATGTGTGAATTCAACTACAGAGTTACACCTTTCTTATCATGGAGTAGTTGGCAAACTCTGTTTTCGCGGAATCTGCAAAGGGACATTTTGAGTGCTTTTAGGCCAATAGTGAAAAACTAAATATCCTCAGATAAAAACTAGAAATAATCTTTCTGAGAAACTGCTTTGTGATGTGTGAATTCATCACATAGAGTTACACCTTTCTTTTCGTTTACCAGCTTGCTACCACTGTTTTCTTGGAATCTGCAATGGGCTATTTTGGGATGCTTTGAAGCTTATGGTGAAAAAGGAAGAATCCTCATATTAAAACTAGAAAGAAATTTTCTGAGAAACATCTTTGTGATGTGTTAATTCACCTCACACAGTTACACGATTCTTTTCGTGGTTCAGTTTCATCACACTGTTTTTGGGGAATTTAAGAAGGGATGTTTTGGATCGCATTGAAACCTATGGTGACAAAGGAAATATCCTCAGATAAAAGATAGAAAGAAGCTTTCTGAGAAAGTTCTTTGTGAAGTGTGAATTAATCTCAAATAGTTACACCTTTTTTTTTCATGGAGCAGCTTGCTAACCCTGCTTTCCTGGTATCTGCAAAGGGATACTTGGGAGTGCCTTGTGGCTGATGGTGGAAAAGGAAATATCCTTAGAGACAAACTATAAAGAAGCTTTCTGAGAAACTGCTTTGTGATGGGTGAATTCATCTCACAGAGTTCCATCTTTCTTTTCATTGTGCAGTTTGGTAGCACTCTTTTTGGGTAATCTGCAAAGGGATTTGCAGGAGTTCATAGAGGAATATGGTGAAAAAGGAAATATCTTCAGATAAACCTGGAGAGAAGGTTTTAGAGAAACTGTTTTGTGACGTGTGCATTCACCTCCTAGAGATAAATCATTTTGTTGATTGAACAGCTTGGCATCACTGTTTTTGTGGTGTCTGAGAAGTAATAGTTGGGAGTGCATTGAGGCTGATGGTGGATTAGAAAATATGCACAGATAAAAACTAGAAAGAAGATTTCTGGTAGACTGTTTTGTGATGGGTGAATTACACTCACAGAGTTAAGTCTTTCGTTTCATTCAGGAGTTTGCTAACACAGTTTTTGTGGAATATTCAATGGGATATTCGGGAGTGGATAGAGGCCAATGTTGAAAAGGAATTATCTTCAGGTAAAAACTGGAGAGAAAGTTTCTGATAACTCTTTTGTGATGTGTGCATTCATCTCATAGTGGTAAGGCTTCCTGTTGAGAGAGTACTTTGGCATCATTGTTTTTGTGGTGTGTGAGAAGGGATATTTGGGAGCACATGATAGCCGATGGTGGAAAAGAAAATATCCTGAGATAAAAACTAGAAAGAAGGTTTCTGAGAAATTTATTTGTGATGGCTGAATTCATCACACAGAGTTACAACTTTTTTTTTGAGCAGTTTGGTGGCACTGTTTTTATGGAAAATGCAAGGGATATTCAGATACTCCTGAAGGCCTACAGTGGAAAAGGAAATAAATTCTGATAAATACTAGAGACAAATTTTTCGAGAAACGGATTGTGATGTGTGTATTCATCTCAAAGTGTTTAAACTTTTTGTTGATTGAGCAGTTCTGCGTCACTGTTTTGGTGGTATCTGAGAGGAGTGATTTTTGAGCACATTGAAGCCTATGGTGAAAAAGGATATATACTCAGATTTAAAGTAGAAAGAAGTTTTCTGAGAACCTGCTTTGTGATAGGTGAATTCATCTCACAGAGTTACACCTTTCTTTTCATTGAGAAGTTTGGTAACACTGATTTGTGGAATGTCCAAAGTGATATTCGGGAGTGCAAAGAGTCCAATGGCGAAAAAGGAAATATCTTCAGGTAAAAAATGGAGAGAAGGTCTCTGAGAAACTGCGTTGTGATGTGTGCATTCACCTCACAGAACTAAGCGTTTCTGTTGAGGGAGCACTTTGGCATCACTGTTTTTGTGGTGTCTGAGAAGGGATATTAGGGAGCACATTGAAGTCTATTGTTTAAAAGGAAATATCCACATATAAATACTAGAAAGAAGCTTTCTGAGAAACAGTTTTGTAATGTGTGAATTCATCTCACAGTTACACCATTCTTTTCGTGGAATAGATTTTTAGCACTGTTTTTGGGGAATCTGAGAAGGAATGTTTTGGGTCACATTGAAGCCTATGGAGACAAAGGAAATAATCTCAATTAAAAACTAGAAAGAATATTTCTGAGAAACGAATTCATCATGTATAAATTCATCTCACAGAGTTACAACGTAGTTTCCAATGAGTAATTTGTTGACACAGTTTTCATGGGATCTGCAATAGGATATTTGGAGTGCATTGAAGCCTATGGTGACAAAGGAAATATCTCAGACAAAAACCAAAAAGAGCTTTCTAAGAAACTGCTTTGTGATTTGTGAATTCATCTCACAGAGTTGCACCTTTCTTTTCATGTCACAGTTTGCTAACACTGTTTTTTTTTTTTTTTTTGGAATCCCCAAGGGATATTTGTGAGCACTTTGTGGCCTATGCTGAAAAAGGAAATATCCTCACATAAAAACTAGAAGCTTTCTCAGAAACTGCTTTCTGACATGTAAATTCATCTCACAGAGTTACACTGTTCTTTTGATTGATCAGTTTGCTAACACTGCTTTCTTGAAATCTGCAATGGGATATTTAGGAGCACATTGAAGCTTAGGGCGATAAAGGAAATATCATATAAAAATTAGAAAGAAGCTCTCTGAGAAACCGTTTTGTGATGTTTTAATTCATCAGACAGAGTTACACGATCCTTCCCATGGATTAGTTTGGTAGCATTGTTTTTGTGTAATCTGAGAAGGGAAATTTTGGATCGCATTGAAGCCTTTGGTGACTAAGGAAATATACTCAGATAAAAACTGGAAAGAAGCTTTCTGAGACGGTACTTTGTAATGTTTGAGCTCATCTCAATGAGTTACCCTTTTCTTTTCATAGAGCCATTTGCTAAAACTGCTTTCCTGGTATTTGCAAAGAGATACTTGGGAGTGCCCAGAGGCCTACAGTGACAAAAGAAACATCCACAGACAAAAATTAGAAAGAAGGTTTATGAGAAAGTGCTTTGTGATTCAAAAATTCATCTCACAGAGTTATACCTTTCATTTCTTTTTTTTTAAGGGTTTATTTATTTAAAAAAAATTTTTAAATTATACTTTAAGTTCTAGGGTACATGTGCATAACATGCAGGTTTGTTACATATGTATACTTATGCCATGTTGATGTGCTGCACCCATCAACTCGTCAGCATCCATCAGTTCGTCATTTATAACAGGTATAACTCCCAATGCAATCCCTCCCCTGCCTCATGATAGGCCCTGGTGTGTGATGTTCCCTTCCTAAGTCCAAGTGATCTCATTGTTCAGTTCCCACCTATGAGTGAGAACATACGGTGTTTGGTTTTCTGTTCTTGTCATAGTTTGCTAAGAATGATGGTCTCCAGCTGCATCCATGTCCCTACAAAGGACACAAACTCATCCTTTTTTATGGCTGCATACTATTCCATGGTGTATATGTGCCACATTTTCTTAATCCAGTCTGTCACAGATGGACATTTGGGTTGATTCCAAGTCTTTGCTATTGTGATTAGTGCCGCAATAAATATACATTTGCATGTGTCTTTATAGCAACATGATTTATAATCCTTTGGGTATATACTCAGTAGTGGGATGGCTGGGTCATATGGTACATCTAGTTGTAGATCCTTGAGGAATCGCCATACTGATTTCCATAATGGTTGAACTAGTTTACAATCCCACCAACAGTGTAAAAGTGTCCCTATTTCTCCACATCTCTCCAACACCTGTTGTTTCCTGACTTTTTAATGATTGCCATTCTAACTGACGTGAGATGGTATCTCATTGTGGTTTTGATTTGCATTTCTCTGATGGCCAGTGATGATGAGCATTTTTTCATGTGTCTGTTGGCTGTATGAATGTCTTCTTTTGAGAAATGTCTGTTCATAAACTTTGCCCACTTTTTGATGGGGTTGTTTGTTTTTTCTTGTAAATTTGTTTGAGTTCTTTGTAGGTTCTGGATATTAGCCCTTTGTCAGATGAGTAGATTGCAAAAATTTTCTCCCATTCTGTAGGTTGCCTGTTCACTCTGATGGCAGTTTCTTTTGCTGTGCAGAAGCTCTTTAGTTTAATTAGATCCCATTTGTCAATTTTGGCTTTTGCTGCCATTGCTTTTGGTGTTTTAGACATGAAGTCCTTGCCCATGCCTATGTCCTGAATGGTACTACCTAGTTTTTCTTCTAGGGTTTTTATGGTATTAGGTCTAACATTTAAGTCTCTAATCCATCTTGAATTAATCTTCATATAAGGAGTAAGGAAAGGATCCAGTTTCATCTTTCTACTTATAGCTGGCCAATTTTCCCAGCACCATTTATTAAATAGGGCATCCTTTCCCCATTTCTTGTTTCTCTCAGGTTTGTCAAAGATCAGATGGCTGTAGATGTGTGGTATTATTTCGGAGGACTCTGCTCTGTTCCAATGGTCTATATCTCTGTTTTGGTACCAGTATCATGCTGTTTTGGTTACTGTAGCCTTGTAGTATAGTTTGAAGTCATGTAGCGTGATGCCTCCAGCTTTGTTCTTTTGACTTAGGATTGTCTTGGCAATGTGGGCTCTTTTTTGGTTCCATATGAACTGTAAAGCCGTTTTTCCCAATTCTGTGAAGAAACTCATTGGTAGCTTGATGGGGATGGCACGGAATCTATAAATAACCTTGGGCAGTATGGCCATTGTCACCATATTGATTCTTCCTATCCATGAGCATGGAATGTTCTTCCGTTTGTTTGTGTCCTCTTTTATTTCACTGAGCAGTGGTTTGTAGTTCTCCTTGAAGAGGTCCTTTACATCCCTTGTAAGCTGGATTCCTAGGTATTTGATTCTCTTTGAAGCAATTGTGAATGGAAGTTCATTCCTGATTTGGCTCTCTGCTTGTCTGTTACTGGTGTATAAGAATGCTTGTGATTTTTGCACATTAATTTTGTATCCTGAGACTTTGCTGAAGTTGCTTATCAGCTTAAGGAGATGCCGGGCTGAGATAATGGGGTTTTCTAAATGTACAATCATGTCATCTGCAAGCAGGGATAATTTGACTTCCTCTTTTCCTAACTGAATACCTTGATTTCTTTCTCTTGCCTGATTGCCATAGCCAGAACTTCCAACACTATGTTGAATAGGAGTGGTAAGAGAAGGCATCCCTGTCTTGTGCGAGTTTTCAAAGGGAATTTTTCCAGTTTTTGCCCATTCAGTATGATATTAGCTGTGGGTTTGTCATAGATAGCTGTTATTATTTTTAGGTACGTTCCATCAATACCGAATTTATTGAGCATTTTTACCATGAAGGGCTGTTGAGTTTTATCAAAGGCCTTTACTGTATCTATTGAGATAATCATGTGGTTCTTGTCTTTGGTTCTGTTTATATGCTGGATTACGTTTATTGATTTGTGAATGTTGAACCAGCCTTGCATCCCAGGGGTGAAGCCCACTTGATCATGGTGGAAAAGCTTTTTGATGTGCTGCTGAATCCGTTTTACCAGTATTTTATTGAGGATTTTTGCATCGATGTTCATCAGGGATATTGGTCTAAAATTCTCTTTTTTTGTTGTGTCTCTGCCAGGCTTTGGTATCAGGATGATGTTGGCCTCATAAAAAGAGTTAGGGAGGATTCCCTTTTTTCCTATTGATTGGAATAGTTTCAGAAGGAATGGTACCAGCTCCTCTTTGTACCTCTGGTAGAATTCAGCTGTGAATCCATCTGGTCCTGGAATTTTTTTGGTGGGTAGGCTATTAATTATTGCCTCAATTTCAGGGCCTGCTATTCGTCCATTCAGGGATTCACCGTCTTCCTGGTTTAGTCTTGGAAGAATGTAAGTGTCCAGGAAATTATCCATTTCTCTTAGATTTTCTAGTTGATTTGCAGAGAGGTGTTTATAGTATTCTCTGATGGTAGTTTGTATTTCTGTGGGGTCCGTGGTGGTATCCCCTTTATCATTTTTTATTGCATCTATTTGATTCTTCTCTCTTTTCTTCTTTATTAGTCTTGCTAGTGGTCTGTCAATTGTGTTGATTTTTTCAAAAAACCTTCTCCTGGATTCATTGATTTTTTGGAGGGTTTTATGTGTCTCTAACTCCTTCAGTTCTGCTCTGATCTTAGTTATTTCTTGCCTTCTGCTAGCTTTTGAATGTGTTTGCTCTTACTTCTCTAGTTCTTTTAATTGTGATGTTAGAGTGTCAAATTTAGGTCTTTCCAGCTTTCTCTTGTAGGCATTTAGTGCTATAAATTTCCTCCTACACACTGCTTTAAATGTGTCACAGAGATTCTGGTATGTTGTATCTTTGTTCTCATTGGTTTCAAAGAACAACTTTATTTCTGCCTTCATTTTGTAATGTACCCAGTATTCATTCAGGAGCACGTTGTTCAGTTTCCATGTAGTTGAGCAGTTTTGATTTAGTTTCTGTGTCCTCAGTTCTAGTTTGATTGTGCTGTGGTCTGAGAGACAGTTTCTTATAATTTCTGTTCTTGTACATTTGCTGAGGAGTGCTTTACTTCCAATTATGTGGTCAATTTTGGAATAAGTGTGATGTGGTGCTGAGAAGAATGTATATTCTGTTGATTTGGGGTGGAGAGTTCTATAGATATCTATTAGGTCTGCTTGGTGCAGAGATGAGTTCAATTCCTGGATATTGTTAACTTTCTGTCTTGTTGATCTGTCTAATGTTGATAGTGGAGTGTTGAAGTCTCCCATTATTATTGTATGTAATCTAAGTCTCTTTGTAAGTCTCTAAGGACATGCTTTAAGAATCTGGGTGCCCCTGTATTGGGTGCATAGATATTTAGGAGAGTTAGCTCTTCCTGTTGAATTGATCCCTTTACCATTATGTAATGGCCTTCTTTGTCTCTTTTGATCTTTGATGGTTTAAAGTCTGTTTTATCAGAGACTAGGATTGCAACCCCTGCTTTTTTTTGTTCTCCATTTGCTTGGTAGATCTTCCTCCATCCCTTTATTTTGAGCCTATGTATGTCTCTGCATGTGAGATGGGTCTCCTGAATACAGCAGACTGATGGGTGTTGACTCTTGATCCAGTTTACCAGTCTGTGTCTTTTAATTGGAGCATTTAGTCCATTTTCATTTAAGGTTAATATTGTTATGTGGGAACTTGATCCTGCCATTATGATATTAACTGGTTATTTTGCTCGTTATTTGATGCAGATTATTCCTAGCCTCGATGGTCTTTACATTTTGGCATGTTTTTGCAATGGCTGATACCGGTTGTTCCTTTCCATGTTTAGTGCTTCCTTCAGGGTCTCTTGTAAGGCAGGCCTGGTGGTGACAAAATCTCTAAGCATTTGCTTATCTGGAAAGGATTATTTTTCTCCTTCACTTATGAAACTTAGTTTGGCTGGATATGAAATTCTGGGTTGAAAATTCTTTTCTTTAAAAATGTTGAATATTGGCCCCCACTCTCTTCTGGCTTGTAGAGTTTCTGCCGAGAGATCTGCTGTTAGTCTGATGGGCTTCCCTTTGTGGGTAACCCGACCTTTCTCTCTGGCTGCCCTTAAGTTTTTTCCTTCATTTCAACTTTGATGAATCTGGCAATTATGTGTCTTGGAGTTGCTCTTCTGGAGGAGTATCTTTGTTGCGTTCTCTGTATTTCCTGAATTTGAATGTTGGCCTGCCCTACTAGGTTGGGGAAGTTCTCCTGGATGATATCCTGAAGAGTGTTTTCCAACTTGGTTCCATTTTCCCCCTCACTTTCAGGCACCCCAATCAGACGTAGATTTGGTCTTTTTACATAATCCCATACCTCTTGCAGGCTTTGTTCATTTCTTTTTCTTCTTTTTTCTTTTGGTTTCTCCTCTCACTTCATTTCATTCATTTGATCCTCAATCACTGATACTCTTTCTTCCAGTTGAACCAGTCGGTTACTGAAGCTTGTAGATTTGTCACGTATTTCTCGTGTCATGGTTTTCATCTCTGTCATTTCATTTATGACCTTCTCTGCATTAATTATTCTAGCTATCAATTCTTCCACTCTTTTTTCAAGATTTTTAGTTTCTTTGCGCTGGGTACATAATTCCTCCTTTAGCTCTGAAAAGTTTGATGGACTGAAGACTTCTTCTCTCATCTCATCAAAGTCATTCTCTGACCAGCTTTGATCCGTTGCTGGCGATGAGCTGCGCTCCTTTGCAGGGGGAGATGCACTCTTATTTTTTGAATTTCCAGCTTTTCTGCCCCGCTTCTTCCCCATCTTTGTGGTTTTATCTGCCTCTGGTCTTTGATGATGGTGACGTACTGATGGAGTTTTGGTATAGGTGTCCTTCCTGTTTGATAGTTTTCCTTCTAACAGTCAGGACCCTCAGCTGTAGGTCTGTTGAAGATTGCTTGAGGTCCACTCCAGACTCTTTTTGCCTGGGTATCAGCAGCAGAGGTTGCAGAAGATGGAATATTGCTGAACAGCGAGTGTACCTGTCTGATTCTTCCTTTGGAAGTTTCCTCTCAGAGGTGTACTCCACTGTGTGAGATGTGGGGTGTCAGACTGCCCCTAGTTGGGGGATGTCTCCCAGTTAGACTACTCAGGGGTCAGGGACCCACTTGAGCAGGCAGTCTGTCCGTTCTCAGATCTCAACCTCTGTGTTGGGAGATCCACTGCTCTCTTCAAAGCTCTCAGACAGAGTCGTTCGGGTCTGCACAGGCCTCTGCTGCTTCCCCTGTTGTTTTTTAGCTTTGCCCTGTCCCCAGAGGTGGAATCTACAGAGACAGGCAGGTTTTCTTGAGCTGCTGTGAGCTCCACCCTGTTCGAGCTTCCCAGCGGCTTTGTTTACCTACTTAAGCCTCAGCAATGGCGGGCGCCCCTCCCCCAGCCTCGCTGCTGCCTTGTGATTAGATCACAGACTGCTGTGCTAGCAATGAGGGAGGCTCTGTGGCCACAGGACCCTCCCAGCCAGGTGTGGGATATATTCTCCTGTTGTGCCCGTTTGCTTAAAGCGCAATATTGGGGTGGGAGTCACCCGATTTTCCAGGTGTTGTGTGTCTCAGTTCCCCTGGCTAGGAAAAGGGATTCCTTTCCCCCTTGCACTTCCCAGGTGAGGTGATGCCTCGCCCTGCTTCAGCTCTCTCTGGTCAGGCTGCAGCAGCTGACCAGCAGCGATTGTCTGGCACTCCCCGGCGAGATGACCCCAGTACCTCAGTTGAAAATGTAGAAATCATCGGTCTTCTGTGGTGTTTGTCCTGGGAGTTGGAGACTCTGCTGTGTTCTTTTCATTGAGCAGTTTGCTAACACTGTTTTCTTGGATTCTGCAACTGGATATTTCAGAGCACACTGAAGTTTATGGTGACACAGGAAAAATCCTCACAGAAAAAGTAGAAAGAAGATTTCTGAAAAATTACTTTGTGAGGAGTTAATTCATCCCACAGAGTTACACTATTCTTTTCATGGATCAGTTTGGTAGCACTGTTTTTGGGGAATCTGAGAATTGATATTTGGGATCATATTGAAGCCTATGGTGACAAAGCAAATATCCTCAGATAATAACTAGAAAGAAACTTTCTGAGACAGTCCTTTTGATGTGTGAACTCACCTCACAGAGTTACACCGTCTTTTTATTGAGCTGTTTGATAAGGCTGTTTTTGAGGAATCTGCAGTAGGATATTTGAGAGTACAGTGAAGTCTACGGTGACAAAGGAAATATCCTCAGATAAAAACCAAAAAGCAGCTTTCTGAGGATCTACTTTGTGATTTGTGAATTCATCTCATAGAGTTACACCTTACTTTTCATGGAGCAGTTTGCTAACACTGTTTTTGTGGAATCTGCAAAGGGATATTTGGGAGCATATTGAAGCCAACAGTGAAAAAGGAAATATTCTAAGAAACGAACTATCAAGTAACTTTCTGAAAAACTGTTTCGTTATGTTTGACTTCTTCTCACATATTTACACCATTGCTTTCTTTGAGCAGTTGATAAAACTGTTTTCATGGAATCTGCAATAGGATATTTGGGAGTGCATTGAAGCTTATGGTGTCAAAGGAAATATCCCCAGATAAAAAGCAAAAAGAAGCCTTCTGTGAAACTGCTTTGTGATGCGTGAATTCATCTCACAGAGTTACACCTTTCTTTTCATTGAGAAGTTTGATAACACTTTTTTCGTGGAGTCTGCAGTTGGATATTCAGGAGTGTAGTGAGAAATATGGTGAAAAAGGAAATAACCTCAGAGAATAACTAGAAAGAGACTTTCTGAGGGACAGTTTCGTGATGTATGAATACATCTCACAGAGTTACACCTTTCTTTTTATGGAGCAGTTTGCTAACGCTGTTATCATCTAATCTGCAAAGGGATATTTCAGAGCAAATTGTGGACTACAGTGGAAAAGGAAATATCCTCAGAAAAAACTAGAAAGAAGCTTTCTGATAAACTGCTTTGTGACGTGTGAATTCATCTCACATATTTACACTGTTCTTTTCATTGAGGAGTTTCCTAACACTCTTTTCTTGGAATCTGCAATGGTATATTTGGGAGTGCATTGGAGTTTATGGTGACAAAGGAAATATCCTCATACAAAAACTAGAAAAATTATTTCTGAGAAACCGATTTGTGATGGAGTTATTGATCTAATAGAATTACAGGATTCTTTTCATGGATCACTTTGGTAGCACTGTTTTTGGGGAATCTGAGGAGGGATATTTTCAATAGCTTTGAAGTCTACAGTGACAAAGGAAATATCCTGAGATCAAAACTAGAAAGAAGCTTTCTGAGAAACTTCATCATGATGTGTGAATTCACCTCATAGAGTTACATGTTTCCTTTCAAGGATCATTTTGCTAACACTGCTTTCGTGGAATCTGTAAATTGATATTGGGAAGCATATGGGGTCTATGGTGAAAAAGGATATATCCTCAGATAAAAACTAGAAAGAAGTGTTCTGAGAAACTGCTTTGTGATGTGTGAATTCATATCAGAAATTTACAATGTTGTTTTCATTGAGCAGTTTGCTACCACTGTTTTCTTGGAATCTGCGATCGGGTATTTCAGAGCACATTGAAGGCTATGGTGACAAAGGAAGTATCCTCATACAAAAAACTAGAAGGAAGCTTTCTGAGAAACTGCTTTGTGATTTCTGAATTCATCTCACAGAGTAACACCATTCTTTTCATGGAGAAGTTTAATAGCACTGTTTTGGGGGGATATGAGAGGGTATATTTTTCATAGCTTTGAAGCCTATGGTGAAAAAGGAAATATCCTCAGATAAAGACGAGAAAGAAGCTTTCTGATAAACTTCTTTGCGATGTGTGTATTCATCTCACAGAGTAGCACGATTCTATTCTTGGAGCAGTTTGGTAAACCTGTTTTCGTGGAATCTGCTATAGAATGTTTGGAAGCGCTTTGAAGCCTATGGTGGCAATGGAAATATCCATTGAAGGCAAAAATTGAAAGAAGCTTCTATGAAACTGCTTTCTGACTTGTGAGTTCATCTCAGAGACTTACATGATTCTTTCCATGGAGAAGCTTAGTAGCACTGTTTTTGGGGAATCCGAGAAGGGATATGTTGGATCACATCAAGACCTATGATGACAAATGGAATATTCTCAGATAAAAACTAGATAGAAGCTATCTGAGAAACTGCTTTGTAATGTGTGCATTCATCTCATAGAGTAGCATGATTGTTTTCTTGGAGCAGTTTGCTAAAACTGTCTTTGTGGAATCTGCAAATGGGGTGTTCGGGAGCATATTAAGGAATACGGTGAAAAAGGAATTATCTTCAAATAAAAAGTACAAAGAAACTTTCGGAGAAAGTTTTGTGATGTGAGAATTCATATCACAGAGTTACACCACACTTTTCATGACGAAGTTTATTAGCACTGTTTTTGGGGAATTGGAAAAGGAATAATTGGAACTGCATTGAAGCCTATGGTAACAAAGGAAATATCCTCAGAAAAAAACTAGAAAGAAGTTTTGTGAGAAACCGCTCATCTCAGAGAGTTACAATGTTGCTTTCATTGAGTAGTTTGTGAACACTGTTATCTTGGCATCTACAATCGGATCGGATATTTCAGAGCTCATTGAAGCTTATGGTGACAAAGGAAATATCCTCATATAAAAACTAGAAAAAAGGTTTCTAAGAAACCACTTGGTGATGTGTTAATTCATCTCACAGAGTTACATGATTCTTATCATGGATACCTTTGGTAGCACTGATATTGGGGAATCTGCAATAGGATATGTGGGAGTGCATTGAAGCCTATGGTAACAAACTAAATATCCTCATACACAAACCAAAAATAAACCTTCTGAGGAACTGCTTTGTAATGTGTGAATTCATCTCAGAGATTTACACCCTTCTTTTCATGGAGCAGTTTGCTTACACTATTTTCGTGGGATCTGCAAAGGTATTTACGAGTGCATTGAGGCGTATTATGAAGAAGGAAATATCCTCAGACAAAAACTAGAAAGAAGCATTCTGAGAAACGACTTTGTGATAAGTGAATTCATCTCACAGTGTTACAGGATACTTTTCATTTAGCAGTTTGGTAGCACTGTTTTCTTGGAATCCGCAATGGGATATTTTGGAGTGCATTGAAGCTTATGGTGACAAAGGAAATATCCTCATATAAAAACTAGAAAGAAACTTTCTGAGAAACCGCTTTGTGATGTGTTAATTTATCTCACAGAGTTACATGATTCTAATCATGGATTGGCTTGGTAGCACTGTTTTTGGGGAATCTTCTATAGGATATTTGGGAGCACATTGAAGCCTGTGGTGACAAAGGAAACATTGTCAGACAAAAACCAAAAAGAAACTTTCTGAGAAACTGCTTTGTGATGTGTAAATTCATCTCAGATATTTACATCTTTCTTTTCATGGAGAAGTTTGCTAACACTATTTTCGTGGAATCTGCAAAGCTATTCACGAGCACATTGAAGCCTATTATGAAACAGGAAATATCCTCAGATAAAACTAGAAAGAAACTTTCTGAGGAACTGCTTTGTGATTTGTGAATTCAATTCACAGAGTTACACTGTCCTTTTCAATGTGTAATTTGCTAACATTGTTTTCTTGGAATCTGGAATGGGATATTTCGGAGCCATTGAGGCTGATGGTGACAAAGGAAATATCATCAGACAAAAACCAGAAACAAGCCTTGTGAGAAACTGCTTGGTGATTTCTAAGTTCATCTCACAGAGTTACACATTTCTTTTCATGGAGCAGGTTGCTAATAATGTTTTCGTGGAATCTGCAAAGGGATATTTTGGAATGCATTGAGGCCTATGGTGAGGAAGTAAATATCCTCTGATTAAAACAAGAAAGAAGCTTTCTGAGAAAGCAGTTTGCTAACACTATTTTCCTGGATTCTACAAGGGGATATTCGTGAGCACATTGAGGCAAAAGGTGAAAAGGAAATATCCTCAGAGAAAACTAGAAAGAAGCTTACTGAGAAACTACTTTGTGATTAGTGAATTCATCTGTCAGAGTTACACAACTGTTTTCATGAAGAAGTTTGGTAGCACTGTTTTTGGGGAATCTGAGAAGGGATAATATGGATCACATTGAAGCTTATGGTGACAAAGAAAATATTCTCAGATAAAAATTAGATAGAAGCTTTATGAGAAAGTTTTTTGTGATGTTTGAATTCATCTCACAGAGTTACACCATTCTTTTCATGGTGCAGTTTGCTAACCCTGTTTTCCCAGAATCTGCCAAAGGGATATTTGGGAGCACATTCAGGCCTGTAGTGAGGAAGGAAATATTCTCAAATAAAAAACGAAAAGAAGCTCTCTGAGAAACGGCTTTGTGATGGGTGAATTTATCTCACAGAGTTACACTGTTCTTCTCATTGGGCAGTGTGCTAACACTGTCTTGTTGGAATCTGCAATGGGATATTTCAGAGCACATTGAAGCTTATGATGACAAAGAAAATATCCTCAGACAAAAATTAGTAAGAAGCTTTCTGAGAAACTGCTTTGTGATTTGTGAATTCATCTCACAGAGTTACACGTTTCTTTTCATGTAGCTGTTTGGTAGCACTGTTTTTGGGGAATTTGAGAAGGGATATTTTGGATCACATTGAAGCCTTTGTTGACAAATGAAAAACTCAGATAAAAACTAGAAAGAAGCTTTATGAGAAACGGCTTTGTGATGTGTGAATCATCTCACAAAGGTTCACCTTTCTCTTTAGGAAGCAGTTCACTAACACTGTTTTCGTGGAATCTGCAAAGTGATATTTCAGAGCGCATTGAGGCCTATGGTGAAAAGGAAATATCCTCAGCTAAAAACTAGAAAGAAGCTTTCTGAGAAACAGCTATGTGATGTGTGAATTCATCTTACCATGCTATACCATTCTTTTCATTGAGCAGTTTGATAACGATGTTTTTGAGGAATCTGCAATAGGATATTTGGGAGCACATTGAAGCTGATAGTGACAAAGGAAATATCCTCAGATGAAAACCAAAGAGAAGCTTTCTGTCAAACCGCTTTGTGATGTTTGAATTCGTCTCACAGGTTTACACCTTTCATTTCATGAAACAGTTTGCTAACACTCTTTTCCTGGAATCTACAAAGGGATATTCGTGAGCACAATGAGGTAAAAGTTGAAAAAGGAAATATCTTCAGACAAAAGTAAAAAGAAGCTTACTGAGAAACTTCTTTGTGATGCATGAATTCATCTCACAGAGTTACACCATTCTGTTCCTGGAGCAGTTTGATAGCCCTGTTTTTCGGGAATCTGAGAAGGGATATTTTGGATTGCATTGAAGCCTATGGTAACATAGGAAGTATGCCCAAATAAAAGCTAGAAAGAAGCTTTCTGAGAAACTTCTTTGTGATGTGTGAATTCATCTCAAGTAGCTACACGATTCTTTCTTGGAACAGTTTGCTAACACTGTTTTTGTCAAATCTGCAATAGGCCATTTGGGCACGCCTTGAAGGCTATGGTGATGATGGAAATATCCTAGGACAAAAACCAAAAAGAAGCTTTCTGAGAAACTGCTTTGTGAAGTGTGAATTCATCTCACAATGTTACACCTATCTTTTCATGCAGGAGTTTGCTAACGTTGCTGTTGTGGAATCTGCCAAGTGATATTTGGGAGGGCATTGAGTCTTATAGTGAAAAAGGTAGTATCCTCATTTCTGAGAAATTTCTTTGTTTGATAAAACTGTTTTTGTGGAATCTGCAATAGGATATTTGGGAACTCCTTGAAGCCTGTGGTGACAAAGGAAGTATCCACATAGATAGAACAAAAAGATTTCTGAGAAATTGCTTTGTGATGTGTGAATTCATCTCACAGATTTACACCTTTGTTTTCATGGAGCAGCTTGCTAACACTATTTTCGTGGAATCTGCAGAGGGATATTCTGAGGGCTTTGAGGCCTATGGTGAACAAGAAAATACCCTCAGAAAAAAACTTGGAAGAAGCTTTCTGAGAAACCGCTTTGTGACGTGTGAATTCATCTCTCCGAGTTACACTTTTCTATTCATGGATCAGTTTGGTAGCATTTTTTATGGGGAATCTGAGAAGGGATATTTTGGATTGCATTGAAGCCTATGCTGACAAAGGAAATATACCAAGATATAAACTAAAAAGAAGCTTTCTGAGAAATTTCCTTGTGATGTGTGAATTCATCTCAAAGAGTTACATGATTTCTTTCTTGGATCAGTTTACTAACACTGTTTTTGTGGAATCTGCATTAGGATATCTGGGAGTGGTATAAACATATGGTGACAAACATAATTTCCTCAGAAAAAAATCCAAAAGAAGTTTTCTGAGAAACTGCTTTGTGATGTATGAATTCATCTCACAGAATTACACGATTCTTTTGATGGATCAGTTTGATAGCACCGTTTTTGGGGAATCTGAGAAGGGATACTTCGGATCGCATTGAAGAGTATGGTGACAAATGAAATATCCTCATATAGAAACTGGAAAGAAGCTTTCTGAGAAAGTTATTTGTGATGTGTGAATTTACCTCACAGAGTTAAAACTGTCTTATCATGTATCAGTTTGTAATACTGTTTTCATGGAATCTGCAATAGAATATTAGGGAGGGCATTGCAGCCTATGGTGACAAAGGAAATATCCACATTAAAAAAACAAAAAGAAGAATTCTGATAAACTGCTTTGTGATGTGTGAATTCATCTTACAGAGTTACACTGTTCTTTTCATTCAGCAGCTTGCTAACACTGCTCTCTTGGAATTTGCAATGGGATATTTCGGAGAACATTGAAGGTTATGATGACAAGGGAAATATCCTGAGACATAAAACAGAAAGAAGCTTTCTGAGAAACTGGTTTCCGATTTGAGAATTCATCTAACAGACTTGCATGATTCTTTTCATGGAGCAGTTTGGTAGCAGTGTTTCCAGGGAATCTGAGAAGGGATATTTTGGATCGCATTGAAGCCTAAGGTGACAAAGGAAATATCCTCAGATAAAAACCAGAAATAAATTTTCTGGGAAAGTTATTTGTGATGTGTGGATTGACTTCACATTTACACCTTTCTTGCTTTGGAGCAGTTTGCTTACACTGTTTTCGTGGAATCCTAAAAGAGATATTTGGGAGCGCTTGAGGCCTACAGTGAAAAAGGCAATATCATCAGATAAAAACTAGAAAGAACCTTTCTGAGAAATGATTTTCTGATGTGCTAATTCATTTCAAAGTGTTACACAGTACTTCTGTTTGAGTAGTTTGGGAACACAGTTTTCGTGGAATCTTCAAAGGTATATTTCAGAGCGCATTGAAGCTTTTGGTGACAAAGGAAATATCCACATATAAAAACTAGAAGAAGCTTTCTGAATAAATGATTTCTGATGTGTTAATTCATCTCACAGTGTTACACAATTCCTTTCTTGGAGCAGTTTGGTGGCACTGTTTTTGCAGAATCTGATAAGGGATATTTTGGATAGCATTGAAGCCTACGGTGACAAACTGAATATCGTCAGATAAAAACTAGAAAGAATCTTTCTGAGAAAGTTATTTGTGATGTGTGAATTCACCTCACAGAGTTACACCATCTTTTCATGGAACCGCTTGCTAACACTGTTTTCGGGGAATCTGCAAAGGGATATCTGGTAGCATCTTGAGGCCTATGGTGAAATACTAAATATCCTCAGATAAAAAATAGAAAGAAGCTTCATGTAAAACTGCTTTGTGATGTGAGAATTCACCTCACAGAGTTACACCATTCTTTTCATTGATCTGTTTGATAACACAGTTGGCATGGAATCTGCAATAGGATATGTGGGAGTACATTGAAGGATATGGCGACAAAGGACATATCCTCAGATAAAAACCAAAAGCAATTTTTCTGAGAAATTGCTTTTCGATTTGTGAGTTCATCTCACAGAGTTACACCTTACTTTTCATGGAGTAGTTTGGTAGCACTGTTTTTGGGGAATCTCAGCAGGGATATTTTGGATTGCTTTGAAGACTGTGGTGACAAAGGAAATATCCTGAGATAAAAACTAGAAAGAAGCTTTTTGAGAAACTTCTTTGTGATGTGTCAATTCATCTCACAGAGTTACACCTTTCTTTTCATGGAGTAGTTTGCTAACACTGTTATCGTGGAATCTGCAAACGGATACTTGGGAGTTCATTGAGGCCTATGTTGAAAAAGGAAATATCCTCAGATATAAAGCAGAAAGAAGTTTTCTGGGAAACTGCTTTGTGATGTGTGAATGCATCTCACAGAGTTACAATGTTCTTTTCATTGAACAGTTTGCAAACACTGTTTTCTTGGAATCTGCAATGTGTTATTTTGGAGCACATTGTATCTTATACTGACAAAGGAAATATCCTTCGTCTAGAATAACTAGAAGGAAACTTTCTGAGAGACTGATTTGTGATTTGTGAATTCCTCTTACAGAGTTTCAGGATTCTTTCCCTGGAACAGTTTGGTAGGATTCTTTTGGGGGATTCACAGAAGGGATACTTTGGATCACACTGAAGTCTATGGTTACCAAATATCCTCAGATAGAAAATGGAAAGAAATTTTCTGAGAAACTTCTTGTGATGCGTGAATTCATCTCACAGAGTTAAACCGTTCCTTTCATGGAGTGGTTTATTCACACTATTTTCATGGAATCTGCAAAGGGATATTTGGGAGTACATTGAGACCTAGAGTGAAAAAGGATATATCCTCAGATAAAAACTAGAACGCAGTTTTCTGAGAAACTTCTTGGTGATGTGAGAATTCATCGCACAGAGTTACACTGTTCTACTCATTGAGCAGCGTGCTAGCCCTGTTTTCATGGAATCTGCAATGGGATATGTTGGAGTGCATTGAAGCTTTTGGTGACAAAGGAAATATCCTCAGACAAAAAGAAAAAAGAAGCTTTCTGAGAACTGCCTTGTGATTTGTGAATTGTTCTCATAGGGCTACACGATTCTTTTCTGGGTCAGTTTGATAGCATTGTTTTAGGGGTATCTGGAAGGGATATTTTGAAATGCACTGAAGCCTATTGTGACAAAGGAAATATCCTCAGATAAACGCTATAAACTTCTTTGCGATGTGTGAATTCATCTCACAGAGTTACACCTTACTTTTCATGGAGCAGTTTACTCACTGTTTTCTTGGAATCTGCAAAGGGATATTTGGAGCGCATTGAGGTCTATGGTGCAAAAGGAATAATCCTCAGATAAAAACTAGAAACAAGGTTTCTGAGAAAGTTCTTTGTGACGTTAGAAGTCATCTCACAGAGTTACACCTTTATTTCCATGGAGCAATTTGCTAACACTATTTTCGTGATGTCTGCAAAGCAATACTTGGGAGCATATTTAGGCCTATAGTGAAATAGGAAGTATCCTCAGATAAGAACCAAAAAGAAGCTTTCTGAGAAACTGCTTTGTGATGTGTGAATTCATCTCACAGAGATACACCATTCTTTTCATTGAGCTGTTTGCTAACACTGTTTTAGTGGAATGTGCAAAGTGATATATGGGAGTGCATTGAGGCCTAAGGTGAAAAAGAAAATATCCTCACATAAAACTATAGAGAAGCTTTATGAGAAACTGATTTGTGATGTGTGCATTCATCTCACAAAATTACACTGTTATTTTCATTGAACAGTTTCTTAAAACTGTTTTTGTGCAATCTGAAATAGTTTATTTCGGAGCACATTGAGGGTTACGATGACAAAAGAAATATCTTCTGACAAAAAGAAGAAAGAATCTTTCTGAGAAACTTCTTTGTGTTTTGTCAATTCTTCTCACAGAGTTACTCAATTCTTTTCATGGATCAGTTTCATAGCACTGCTTTTGTGGTATCTGGAAGGGATATTTTGGATCACATTGAAGCCTAGGGTGACAAAGAAATATCCTCAGATAAAAACTAGAAAGAAGCTTTCTTAGAAACCGCTTTGTGATGTGATAATTCGACTCACAGGGTTACATGATTCTTTTCATGGATCAGTTTTGTAGCACTGTTTTTTTGGGAATGTGAGAAGGGATATTTTGGATCTCATTGAAGCCTATGGTGACAAAGAAAATATTCTCAGATTAAAAACTAGGAATAAACATTGTGAGAAACTGCTTTGTGATGTATGAATTCATCTTACAGAGTCACACAGTTCATTTCATTGAATTGTTTGATAACACTGTTTTTGTGGTATCTGCAAAGGCATATTTGGGAGCGCATTGAGGCCTGAGATGAAAAACTATATATCATCAGATAAAAACTAGAAAGAAGCTTTCAGAGAACATGCTTTGTGATGTTTGAATTTATTTTGCAGAGTTGCACCATTCTTTCAATTGACTAGTTTGCTAACACTGTTTTCTTGGAATCTGCAATCAGATATTTCAGAGCACATTTTGAACTTACAATGACAGAGGATATACCCTCATATGGAAACTGCAAAGCAGTTTTCTTAAAAACTGCTTTGAGTTTTGTGAATTCATGTCTCACAGAGTTACACTGTTCTTTGCATTGAGCAGTTTGCTACTACTGTTTTCTTGGCATCTGCAATGGGATATTTCAAGCACATTGAACCTTATGGTGATGAAGGCAATTCTCTCACATAAAAACTAGAAAGAAGCATTCTGAGAAACCATTTTGTGGTGTGTGAATTCATCTCACAGAGTTACACTGTTCTTTTCATTGAGTAGTATCTTAACACTGTTTTTGCAGAATCTGCTGCAGGATGTTTCAGAGCAAATTGAAGCTTATGGTGACAGAGGGAATATCCTCAGACAAAGACTAGAAAGAAGCTTTCTGAGATACTGCTTTCTGATTTGTGAATCCATCTCATAGTGTTCCATGAATCCCTTATCAGAGCAGTTTGGTAGCACTGTTTTTGGGGAATCTGAGAAGGAATATATTGAATAGCTTTGAAGCCTATGGTGACAAAGGAAAATTCCTCAGATAAATCTAGAAAAAAGCTCTCCAAGAAACTTCTTCATCATGTGTGAATTCATCTCACAGATACATTGTACTTTTCACTGAGCAGTTTCTTAACCCTGGTTTCATGGAATCTGCAATGGGATATTCCAGAGGGCATTGAAGCTTATGGTGACAAAGGACACATACTCAGGCAAAAACGAGAAAGAAGCTTTCTGAGAAGTTGCTTTGTGATTTGTGAATTCACCTCACAGAGTTACATGATTCTTTTCATGCAGCAGTTTTGTAGCACTGTTTTTGGGGAATCTGAGAAGGGATATTTTGGATCGCTTTGAAGCATATGGTGAAAAACGAAATATCCTCAGATAAAAACTAGAAAGAAACTTTCTGAGAAACTGCTTTGTGATGTGTGAATTCATCTCACAATGTTACACTCTCATGCTCAGTGAGCCGTTTGCTAACACTCTTTTCTTGAAATCTGCAGTGGGATATTTCAGAGCACATTGAAGCTCATGGTAACAGAGCAAATATCCTCATAGAAAAAGTAGAAAGAAGCTTTCTGAGAAATCGCTTTGTGATATGGTAATTCACCTCACAGAGTTACACAAATCGTTTCATGGATCAGTGTGGTAGCACTGTTTTGGGGGTATGTGAGAAGGTATATTTTGGTTCGCCTTGAAGCCTTTGGTGTAAAAGGAAATATCCTCAGATAAAAACTAGAAAGAAGCTTTCTGACAAAATTTTTGTGATATGTGAATTCGTCTCACAGATTTACACTTGATGGAGCAGTGTACTAACACTGTTTTCTTGTTATCTGTAAAGGGATATTTGGCAGCCTATGGAGAACTTTGATGAACAACTAAATGCTCTCAGATAAAAAATTCAAGGAAGCTTTATGAGAAACTGCTTTGTGATGTGTGAATTCATCTACACAGTTACACTGTTCTTTTCATTGAGCAGTTTGATAGCAATGTTTTCATGGAATCAGCAATGTGATATTTCAGAGCCCATTGAAGCTTGTGTTGACAAAGGAAACATCCTCAGACAAAAGCTGGAAAGAAGCTTTCTGATAAACTACTTTGGTGCCAAAACTGGTTTGTGATACATGAATTCACCTCACACAGTTACATGATTCTTTTCATGGAGCAGTATGGTAGCACTGTTTTTGGGGAATCTGAGAAGTGATATTTTGGATCGCATTGAAGCCTATAATGATGAAGGAAATGTCCTCATATAAAAACTAGAATGAAGTTTTCTGAGAAACTGGTTTGTGATGTTTTAATTCGTCTCACAGTGTTACATGATTCTTTTCATGGATCAATTGGGTGGCACTGTTTTGGTATAATCTGAGAAAGGGTATTTAGTATCACATTGAAACCTATGGTGACAATTAATTATCCTCAGTTAAAAACTGGAGAGAAGCTTTCTAAGAAACTGATTTGTGGTGTGTGAATTCATTTCCCAGAGTTACACTGTTCTTTCCTTGAGTGGTTTGCTTACACTGTTTTCTTGGAATCTGCAATTGGATGTTTTGGAGCACATTGAGGCTCATGGTGACAAAGGAAATGTCGTCATACAAAAACTAGAAAGAAGCTTTGTGAGAAACAGCTTTGTGATGTGTGAATTCATGTCTCAGATTTACATTGTTGCTTTCATTGAGCAGTTTGCTAACACTGTTTTATTGGAATCTACAATGGGATATTTTGGGGCACATTGAAGCTTATGGTGAAAAAGGATATATACTCAGACAAAAACTTGAAAGAAACTTTCTGAGAAACTGCTTTTTGATATGAGAATTCATCTAATGGAGTAACACGATCCTTTTCATAGAGCAGATACGTAGCACTGTTTTTGGGGAATCTGAGAAGGGATATTTTGGGTTGCATTGAAGCCTATGGTAACAAAGGAAATATCCTCAGATAAAAACTAGAAAGAAGCTTTCTGAGAAAAATTTTTATGATGGGTGAATTCATCTCAGAGAGCTACATCTTTATTTTCCTGGAGAAGTTTGCTAAAAATGTTTTCATGGAATCTGCAATGGGATATTTAGGAGCACATTGAAGACGACAGTGAAAAAGGAAATATCCTCAGATAAAAACTATACAGAAGCTTTCTGAGAAACTGTATGTGATGTGTGAATTCATCTCACAGAGTTACACCATTCTTTTTATTGAGCAGTTTGATAACACTGTTTTTGGGAATCTGAGAAGGGATATTTTCAATGGCATTGGAGCCTATAGTTAAAAAAGGAATATCCTCAGATCAAAACTAGAAAGAAGCTTTCTGAGAAACTGCTTTGTGATGTGTGAATTCATCTCACAGAGTTACACCATTATTTTCATTGAGCAGTTTGCCAACACTGTTTTCATGGAATCTGCAAAGCCATATTTTGGAGCACATTGAGGCCTATGGTGAAAAAGGAAGTATCCTCTAATAATAACTAGAAAGAAGCTTTCTGAGAAACTGCTTTGTGAGCTGTGAATTCATCTCACAGAGTTACACCATTCTTTCCATTGAGCAGTTTGCTAACACCCTTTTCTTGGAATTTGCAATAGGATATTTGTGAGCGCATTGAAGCCAATGGTAACAAAGGAAATATCCTCAGATAAAAACCAAAAACAAGCTATCGGAGAATCTGCTTTGTGATATGTGAATTCATATCACAGAGTTACAGTGTTCTTTTCATTGAGGAGCTTGCTATTGCTATTTTCTCGGAATATGCTATGGGACATTTCGTAGCGCATTGATGCTTTGGGTGACAAAGGAAATATCCTCAGACAAAAACTAGAAAGAAGCTTTCGGAGAAACTCCTTTGTGATACGTGAATTCACCTCACACAGTTACATGATGTTTTACATGGAGCAGTATGGTAGCATTGTTTTTGGGGAATCTAAGAAGGGATATTTAGGATCGCATTGAAGCCTATAGTGACAAAGGAAATGTCCTCATATAAAAATTAGAATAAAGTGTTCTGAGAAACCACTTTGTGATGTGTTAATTTGTCCCATAGTGTTACACAATTCTTTTCATGGATCAGTTTGGTAGCACCGTTTCGGCGTAACCTGAGAAAATATATTTTGTATTGAATTGAAGCCTATGATGACAATTAATTATCCTCAGATTAAAACTAGAGAGAAGCTTTCTGAGAAACTGCTTTGTGATGTAAATTCATCTCCCAGAGTTACACTGTTGTTTTTATTGAGCAGTTTGCTAACACTGTTTTATTGGATTCTGCAATGGAATATTTTGTGGCACATTGAAGCTTATGGTGAGACAGGATAAATACTCACACAAAAACTTGAAAGAAGCTTTCTGAGAAACTGGTTTTTGATTTGTGAATTCCTCTAACAGAATAACACGGTATTTTTTCGTGGAGCAGGTTGGTAGCAATTTTTTGGGGGAACCTGAGAAGGGATAATTTGGGTCACATTGAAGCCTATGGTGATAAAGGAAATATCCTCAGATTAAAACTAGAAACAAGCTTTCTGAGAAAGTTCCTTGTGATGTGTGAATTCATCTCATGGAGCTACATCTTTATTATCCTGGAGAAGCTTGCTAACACTGTTTTCGTGGAATCTGCAATGGGATATTTAGGATCTCATTGAGGACTATAGTGAAAAAGGAAAAATCCTCAGATAAAAACTATACAGAAGCTTTCTGAGAAACTGCTTTGTAATGTGTGAATTCATCTCATAGAGTTACAACGTTCTTTTCATTGAGCAGTCTGGTAACAAAATTTTCATGTAATCTTCAATAGGATATTGTGGAGTGCATTGAAGCCTACAGTGACATAGGAAATATCCCCAGATAAAAGCCAAAAAGAAGATTTCTGAGAAACTGCTTTGGGATGTGTGAATTCATCTCACAGAGTTGCACTGTTCTTTTCATTGATCAGTTTGCTATCACTGTTTTCTTGGAATCTACAATGGGACACTTTGGAGTTCATTCATGCTTAGGGTGACAAATGAAATATCCTCAGACAAAAAGTAGAAAGAAGGTTTCTGAGAAACTGCTTTGTGATTTGTGATTTCATCTCACAGAGTTATACGATTCTTCTTATGGAGCAGTTTGGTAGCCCTGTTTTTAAGCAATAAGCAAAAGTATATTTCGGAGCTCCCAGTGGCCTACAGCGAAAAAGAAAATAGCATCAGATAAAAACTAGAAAGAAGCTTTTTGAGAAAATGTTTTGTTATATGTATTCATCTCATGAAGTTTAATCTCTTTGTTGATTGAGCAGTTCGGCATTACTGTTTTTGTGTTATCTTAGAGGAGATATTTAGGAACATATGGAAGTCTATGGCGAAAAAGGAAATATACTCAGATTTAAACTAGAAATCAAGTTTCAGAGAAACTGCTTTATGATGGGTGAACTCATCTCACTGAGTTACAGCTTTCTTTTCATGGAGCAATTTGTTAGCACTTTTTTTGTGGAATCTCCAGAGGGATATTTGGGAGCACCTAGAGGCCTAAGGTGAAAAAAGAAAATTCTTCAGGTAAAAACTGGAGAGAAGTTTTCTGAGAAACTCTTTGTGTGTGTGCATTCATCTCACAGAGATAAACTTTTCTGCTAGGGGAGCACTTTGGTATCACTGTTGTTGTGGTGTTTGAGAAGGGATATATGGAAGCACCTTGAAGCCCGTGGTGGAAAAGTAAATGTCTTCAGATAAAAACAGGAAAAATGTTTCGGAGAAACTGCTTTGTGATGGGTAAATTTATCTCACAAAGTTACATCATTCTTTTCATGGAGCAGTTTTTTTAGCACTGTTTTTGTGAGATCTGCAGAGGGATAATTGGGAGTGCATAGAGGCTTAAGGCAAAAAAAATTTCTTAAGGTCACAACTAGAAAGAATATTTTGGAGAAACTCCTTGGTGATGTGTGCATTCATCTCATAGAGCTGAATGCTTCTTTTGAGGGAGCACTTGGCATCACTGTTTTTGTGGTGTCTGAGAAGGGATATTAGGGAGCACATTGAAGTCTATTGTTTAAAAGGAAATATCCTCATATAAAAACTAGAAAGAAGCTTTCTGAGACACCATTTTGTGATGTGTTAATTCATCTCAAAGTGTTACACAATTCTTTTCATTCACTTTTTTGGCAGCAGTGTTTTTGGGGAATATTAGAAGGGATATTTTGTATGATACTGAAGCCTATGGTGACACAGGAAATATCCTCAGATAAAAGCTAGAACGAAGTTTTCTGAGAAACTACTTTCTGATGTGCTAATTCATCCCACAGAATTACACCTTTATTTTCATGGAGCAGTTTACAAACACTGATTCCCTGGAATCTGCAAAGCGATATTGGGAAGTGCATTGAGGCCTATGGTGAAAAAGGAAATATCATCAGATAAAAACTACAAAGAAACTTTCTGAGAAACTGCTTTGTGATATGTGTATTCATCTCACAGAATTACACTTTCCTTTTCTTTGAGCCGTTTGCTATCACTGTTTTCTTGGAATCTGCAAGAGTTACACGATTCTTTACATGGGGCAGTATTGCAGCACTGGTTTCATGGAATCTGCAAAGGCATAATGGGGAGCACATGGAGGCCTATAGTGAAAAAAGGGATATAGTCAAATAAAAATTAGAAAGAAGCTTTCTGAGAAAGTTCTTTGTGATGTGTGAATTCATCACACAGAATTACAACTTCCTTTTCATGGAGTAGTTTCCTAACACTGTTTTTGTGGAAGCTGCAAAGGGATATTTGGGAGCACTTTGAGGACTATGGTGAAAAAGGAAATATCCCCAGATAAAAACTAGAAATAAGCTTTCTGAGAAACTGCTTTGTGTTGTGTAATTTCGTCTCACAGTGTTACACTGTTATTTTCATTGAGCAGTTTGATAACACTGTTTTCCTGGAATCTGCAATAGGATATTTGGGACACATTGAAACCTATGACGACAAAGGAAATACCCACAGAAAAAAACTAGTAAGAAGATTTCTGAGAAACTCCTTTGTGTTTTGAAAATTCATCTCACAGAGTTACACAATACTTTTCATGGAGCAGTTTGATAGTACTGTTTTGGGGGAATCTGAGAAGGGATATTTTGGATCTCATTGAAAACTGTTGGGACAAAGGAAATATCCTAAGGTAAAAACTATAAAGAAGGTTTATGGGAAACTGCTTTGTGATGTGTGAATTCATTTCACGGATTTACACGTTCCTTTTCAGGGAGGAGTTTGTGAACACTATTTTCATGGAATCTGCAAAGCGATATTCGCGAGTGTATTGAGGCCTATAGTGAAAAAGGAAATATCATCATACAAAAACTAGAAAGAAATTTTCTGAGAAACTAGTTGGTGATTTGTGAGTTCATCTCATAGAGTAACACGGTTCATTTCATGGAGCAGTGTGTTAGCACTGTTTTTGGGGAATCTGAGAAGGGATATTTTGGATCGCATTGAAGCCGATATTGACAAAGGAATAGGTTGAAAGGGACATTTCCTCAGATAAAACCTAGTAAGAAGATTTCTGAGAAAGAGCAATGTGATGTTTGAAATCATTTCACAGAGTTACATGACTCTTTCCATGGATCAGTATGGTAGCACTGTTTTTGAGGAATCTGCAATAGTATATTTCGGAGTACACGGAAGCCACTGGTGACAAAGGAAATATCCTCAGATGAAAACCAAAAAGAAGCTTTCGAAGAAACTGGTTTGTGATGTGTGAATTCATCTCACAAATATACACCTTCCTTTTCGTGGAGCAGTTTGCTAACACTATTTTCATGGAATCTGCAAAGGGCTGTTCGTGAGTGCATTGAGGCCTATGGTGAAAATGGAAATATCCTTAGACAAGAGCTAGAAAGAAACTTTCTGAAAAACAGCTTTGTGATTTGTGAATTAAGCTCACAGAGGTACATGATTCTTTTCATGGAGCATTTTGGCAACACTGTTTTTGGGAAATCTGTGGAGGGATATTTTGGATCGCATTGAATAATATTTTCAAAAATGAAATATCCTCAGATAAAAACTAGAAAGAACCTTTCAGAGAAAGTTTTTCAGCAAGTTGAGACATTTGGTGAAAAGGGAAATATCCTCAGATTAAAACTAGAAAGAAGCTTTCTGAGAAACTGCTTTGTGATATGTGAATTCATCTCACAGATTTACACTGTTCTTTGCCTTGACCATTTTGCTAACAATGTTTTTGTAAATAATTCAGTAGTATATTTTGGAGCACACTGAAGCCTATGGTGACAAAGAATTATTCTCAGATAAAAACCAAAGGAAGCTTTGTGAGAAACTGCTTTGTGATGAGTGAATTCATCTCATAGCATTACACTGTTCTTTTCATTGAACAGTTTGCTAATGCTGTGTTTCTGGAATCTGCCATGAGATATTTTGGAGCACATTCAAGTTTAGGGTGACAAAAAAATCCTCAGACAAAAACTAGAAAGAAGCTTTCAGAGAAACAGCTTTGTGATTTGTGAACGAAGCTCACAGAGTTACGTGATTCTTTTCATGAAGCATTTTGGCAGCTCTGTTTTTGGGGAATCTGAGAAGGGATATTTTGGATTGCATTGAAGAATATTTTCACAAAGGAAATATCCTCAGATAAAAACTAGAAAGAAGCTTTTAGAGACAGTTTTTCGTGATGTGCGAATTCATCTCACAGAGTTACACCTTTTTTTCCATGGAATAGTTTGCTAACCAATTTTTTGTGGAATCTACAAAGGGACATTTAGGAGAGCATTGAAGCCAATGGTGAAAAAATATATATCCTCAGATAAAAACTAGATAGAAGCTTTATGAGAAAGTTCTTTTTGATGTGTGAATTCGTTTGCTAACAAAGTTTTTGTGGAATCTACAAAGAGACATTTAGGAGGGCATGGAAGCCAATGGTGAAAAAACATATATCCTCAGATAAAAACTAGATAGAAGCTTTATGAGAAAGTTCTTTTTGATGTGTGAATTCGTCTCACAGATTTACACCATTCTTTTCTTGGAGCAGTGCTGACATTGTTTTTATGGAATCCGCAAAGGGATATTTGGTAGCTCAATGAAGCCTATGGTGACAAAGGAAATATCCTCAGATAAAAACCAAACAGAAGCTTTCTGAGAAAGTGCTTTGTGATGTGGGAATTCATCTCACAGAGTAACATTGTTCTTTTCATTGTGCAGTGTGCTAAGAATGCTTTCTTGAAATCTGCAATGGGATATTTCAGAGCACATTGAAGTTTACGATGACAGAGGAAATATCCTCAGGGAATAACTGGAAAGAAGCTTTCTGAGTCACTTCTTTGTGATTTGTGAATTCATCTTGCAGAGTTATAGGATTCTTTTCATGGATCAGATAGATAGCACTGTTTTTGGGGAATCTGAGAAGGGATCACTTGAATCGCAGTGAATCCTATGGTGACAGAGGAAATATCCTCAAGTCAAAACTAGAAAGAATCCTTCTGAGAAACCACTTTGTGATGTGTGAATTCATCTCTCAGAGTTACGCTGTTCTTTTTATTTATAAGAGTACTAACACTTTTTTCGTGGAATCTGCAATGGGATATTCAGGAGTTCATTGAGGAATATTTTCAAAAAGGAAAAATACTCACATGAAAACTAGAAAGAATCTTGTTGAGAAACAGCTTTGTAATGTGTGAATTCATCTCACAGAGTTACACCATTCTTTACATGAGGCAGTTTGGTAGCACTGTTTTTCAGGATCTGTGAAGGGATATTTTGGATTCCATTGAAGCCTATGGTGACAAAGGAAATAACCTTAGATAAAAACTAGAAAGAAGCTTTCTGAGAAACTTCTTTGTGCTTTGTGTATTCATCTAACAGGGTAACACCTTTCTGTTAATGGAGTAGTTTGCTAACACTCTGTTTTTGGAATCTGCAAAGGTATGTTTGTGAGCGCATTGAGGCCTATGGTGAAAATGGAAGTATCCTGTTAAAAACCAGAAAAAAACTTTCTGAGAAACCACTTTATGATGTGTTAATTCATCTCACAGAGTTACATGATTCTTTTCATGGAATAGTTAGGTAGTCCTGTTTTGGGGAATCTGAAAGGGATATTTTGGATCACATTGAAGCGTATGGTGAAAAAGGAAATATCCTCAGATGAAAACTAGAAGGAAGCTTTCTGAGAAAGTTCTTTGGGATGTGTGAATTCTTCTCACAGATTTACACTTTACTTTTCATGGAGCAGTTTGCTAACTCTGTTTTTGTTGAATCTGTGTAGGGATATTTGGAAGTGCATTGAGTCCTACAGTGAAAAATGAATTATCCTCAGATGAAAACGAGAAGGAAGCTTTCTGAGAAACTGCTTTGTGACGTGTGAATTCATCTTACAGAGAAACACTATTCTCTTAATTGAGCAGTTTATGACACTTTTTTCGTGCAATCTGCAATATTATACTAGGGAATGCATTGAAGTCTACAGTTACAATGGAAATATCCTTAGATAAAAACGAAAAAGAAGCTTTCCGTGAAACTGCTTTGCGATGTGTGAATTCATCTTACAGACTTAAACCATTCTTTTCATTGAGAAGTTTGCTAACACTTTTTTCGTGGAATCTGCAAATTGGTATTTGGGAATGCTTTGAGGAACCTGGTGAAAAAGGAAATCTCCTCAGATAAAAACTAGAGAGAAGCTTTTGAGGAAACAGCTTTGTCATGTGTGAATTCATCTCACAGAGTTACAGCATGCTTTTCATGGAGCACTTTGGTAGCCCTGTAGTTGGGGAATCAGATAAGGCATATTTTAGATCACTTTGAAGACTATGGTGAAAAAGGAAACATCCTCAGATAAAAACTATAGAGAGACTTTCTGAGAAACTGCTTTGGGATGTGTGTATTCATCTCACAAAGTTCTACGATTCTTTACTTGGAGCTGTTTGCTAACTCTGTTTTGGTGGAATCAGCAATAGGATACTTGGGATTGCATTGAAGCCTATCGTGACAAAGGAAATATCCTCAGACAGAAACCAAAAAGAAGCTTTCTGAGAAACTGATTTGTGATGTTGAATTCATCTCACAGATTTACACCTTTCTTTTGATGGAGCAGTTTGCTAATGCTATATTCATGGAATCTGAAAAGAGATATTTGTGAACTCATAGAGGCCTATGGTGAACAAGGAAATACCTTCAGACAAACATTAGAAAGAATCTTCCTGAGACACTGCTTTCTGATTTCTGAATTCATCTCAGAGTTACACAATTCTTTTCATGGATCAGTTTAATAGCAGTGTTTTTGGGCAAATTGAGATAGGATATTTTGGATTGCATTGAAGCTTATGGTGATAGAGGAAATATCCTCAGATAAAACGACTTTTTACAATGTTCTTTTCATAGAGCAGTTTGATAATGCTATTTTCATTTAATCTGCAATAGGATGTTTGGGAGCACATTGAAGCCTATGGTGACAAAGTATATATCCTCAGATAAAAACCAAAAAGAAGTCTTCTGAGAAACTGCTTTGTGATGTGTGAATTCATCTCACAGAGTTACATTGTTCTTTTCACTGAGCAGTTTGCGAACAGTTTTCTTGGAATTCACAATGGGATATTTTGGAGCACATAGAAGTGTATGGTGATAAAGGAAATATCCTCAGACAAAAAACCAAAAAGCAGCTTTCTGTGAAACCACTTTGTGATGTGGAATTTATCGCACAGTGTTGCACCCTTCTTTCCATGACACAGTTTGGTAGCACTGTTTTTGGGGAATCTCAGAAGGGATATTTTGGATCACATTGAAGTCTATGGTGACAAAGGACATATACTAGGATAAAAACTAGAAAGAAGCTTCCTGAGAAACTTTTTTGTGAGGTGTGCATTCATCTCACAGAGTAACACCTTTCTTTTCTTGGAGCAGTTTGCTAACATTGGTTTTGTAAAATATACAAAGGGATATTTTTTAGCGAGTTTCCTAACAATCTTATTGTGGAATCTGAACAAGGATATTTGGGAGCTCATTGAGGCCACAGTGAAAAGGGAAATATCCTCAGATAAAAACTAGAAAGAAGTTTTTTGAGAAACAGCTTTGTGATGAGTGAATTCATCTTACAGTGTTAAACCGTTCTTTTCATTGAGCAGTTCGATAACACTGTTTTCGTGGGATCTGCAATTGGATTTCTTGGAGCACATTGAAGGGTATGGTGACAAAGGAAATATCCTCAGAGAAAAACCATAAAGAAGCTTTCTGCGAAACAACTTTGTGATGTGTGCATTCATCTCACAAATTTACACCTTACTTTTCTTGTAACAGTTTGCCAACACTATTTTCATGGAATATGCAATGGGATATTTGTGAGTGCAATGAGGCATATGGTGAAAAAGGAAATATCCTCAGATAATAACTAGAAAGCAGTTTTCAAAGAAACTACTTTGTGATTTATGAATTCATCTTACAGAGTTACACGATCTTTTTCATGGAGCAGTTTTGTAGCACTGTTTTTGAGGTATCTGAGAAAGGATCGAAGCCTATGATTACAAAGAAAATATCCTCAGATAAAAATGAGAAATAAGCTTTCTGAGAAAGTTATTTGTGAAGTGTGAATTCATCTCACAGAGTTACACCTTTTTTTTCAAGGAGCAGATGCTAACACTATTTTCGTATAATCTGCAATAGGATATTTGGGAGCACATTGAAGCCTACGGTGACAAAGGAAATATCCTGAGACAAAATAAAAAAGAAGCTTTCTGAGAAACTGCTTTGTGATGTGTGAATTCACCTCACAGATTTACACCTTTCTTTTCATGGAGGAGTTTAGTAACACTATTTTTGCAGAATCTGCATAAGGATATTCGGGTGTGCCATGAGGAATACAGTAAAAATCAAAACATCCTCAGATAAAATCCAGAAAGCAGCTTTCTATGAAACTGCTTTGTGATGTGTGAATTCATCTCATAGAGTTACACTTTCATTTTCATGGAGCACTTTGGTAGCACAGTTTTGGGGAATATGAAAAGGGATATTTTGGATTGCATCTATGCCTATGGTGACAAAGGAAATATCCCCAGATAAAACAGCTTTTTACACCTTTCTTTTTCATAGAGCAGCTTGATAGCATTGTTTTCACTTAATCTGCAATAGGATGTTTGGGAACACATTGAAGCCTGTGGTGACAAAGGATATATCCTCAGATAAAAACCAAAAAGAAGTCTTCTGAGAAACTGCTTTGTGATGTGTGAATTCATCTCACAGAGTTACATTGTTCTTTTCACTGAGCAATTTGCAAACACTGTTTTCTTGGAATTCACAATGGGATATTTCGGAGTGCATTGAAGTATATGGTGATAAATGAAATATCCTCAGACAAAAACCAAAAAGCATCTTTCTGTGAAACTGCTTTGTGACGTGGGAATTTATTGCATGGAATTACACCCTTCTTTCCATAGTGCAGTTTGGTAGCACTGTTTTGGGGGAATCTCAGAAGGGATACTTGGATTGCATTGAAGCCTATGGTGACAAAGGAAATATCCTCAGATAAAAACTACAAAGAAGCTTTCTGAGAAACTATTTTGTGAGGTGTGCATTCATCTCACAGGGTAACACCTTTCTTTTCTTGGAGCAGTTTACTAACACTGTTTTCGTAAAATATACGCAGGGATATTTGGGAGTGAGTAGAGGCCTATGGTGACAAAGGAAATATCCTCATATAAAAACTAGAAAGAAGTTATCAGAGAAACTGCTTTGTGACATGTGAATTTGTCTCTCAGAGTTACACCACTCTTTTCATGGAGCAGATTGGTAGCACTCTTTTTAGGGTATCTGAGAAGGGATATTTTTAATTGCATTCAGGAGTATGGTGACAAAGGAAATATCCTCAGATAAAAACTGGAAGGAAGCTTTCTGAGAAAGTTCTTTGTAATGTGTAAATTCATCTCACAGAGTTACAAATTTCTTTTTTTTGGAGCAGTTTGTAACACTGTTTTTGAGTAATCTGCAATGGGATATTTGGGAGTGCATTGAGGCCTATGGCGAAAAAGGAAGTATTATCAGATCAAAACTACAAGGAAGCTTTCTTAGAAAGTGCCTTATGATGTGTGAATTTATCTCACAGAGTTACACTGTTGTTTTTATTGAGCAGTTTGCCAACACTCTTTTCTTGGAATCTGCAATGGGATATCTTGGAGCACATTGTGCTTATTTTGACAAAGGAAATATCCTCATATAAAAACTAGAAAGAAGCTTTCTGAGAAACTGATTTTTGATGTTTTAATTCATCTCACAGAGTTACATGATTCTTTTCATAAATGAGTTTGGTAGAACTATTTTTGGGGAAACTGAGAAGGTATATTTTGGATTGAATTGAAGCCTATGGTGACAAAGGACATATTCACAGATAAAATCTAGAAAAACATTTCTGAGAAAGTTCTTTGTGATGTGTGAATTAATCTCACAGAGTTTCAACTTTCTTTCCATTGGGCAGTTTCCTAACACTCTTATTGTGGAATCTGCACAGGGATATTTGGGAGCTCTTGGAGGCCTATAGTGAAAAGGAAATATCCTGACAAAAACTAGAAAAAAACTTTTTGAGAAACAGCTTTGTGATGAGTGAATTCACCTTACTGTGTTAAACCTTTCTTTTCATTGAGCAGTTTGATAACACTGTTTTCATGGGATCTGCAATTAGATTTTTTTGGAGCGCATTGAAGGATACGATGACAAAGGAAATATTCTCAGAGAAAAAGCAAAAGAAGCTTTCTGAGAAACAGCTTTTTGATGTGTGTATTAATCTCACAGATTTACACCTTTCTTTTCCTGGAACAGTTTGCTAACACTATTTTCGTGGAATATGCAATGGGATATTCGTGAGCGCAATGAGGCCTATGGTGAAAAAGAAAATATCCTCAGATAATAACTAGAAAGAAGTTTTCAAAGAAACTACTTTGTGATTTTTGAATTCATCTCACAGAGTTACATGATTCTTTTCATGAAGCAGTTTTTTAGCACTGTTTTTCAGGAATCTGAGAAGGGATAGTTTGGATCGCATTGAAGCCTATGGTGACAAAGGAAATATCCTGACATAAAAATGAGAAGGAAATTTTCTGAGAAAGTTCTTTGTGATGTGTGAATTCATCTCACAGATTTACACCTTTCTTTTCATGCAGCAGTTGGTAACACTGCTTTCTTGGAATTTTCAATAGGATATATTGGAGCACATTGAAGCTTATGGTGACAAAGGAATATCCTGAGACAAAAACAAAAAGAAGTTTTCTGAGAAACTGCTTTGCAATGTGCGAATTCATCTCACAGATTTACACCTTTATGTTCATGGAGGAGTTTGGAAACACTATTTTTACAGAATCAGCATAGGGATATTCGCGTGTGCCTTGAGGAATATGGTGAAAATCTAACCATCTTCAGATAAAAACCAAAAAGCAGCTTTCTGAGAAACTGCTTAGTGATGTGTGAATTCATCTCACAGAGTTACACTGTTCTTTTCATTGAGCAGTTTGGTAACACTGCTTTCTTGGAATTTTCAATAGGATATATTGGAGCACATTGAAGCTTATGCTGACAAAGGAAATATCCTCAGACAAAAACTAGAAAGAAGCTTTCTGTGAAACTACTTTTTGATGTGTTAATTCATGACTGTCATTTACACTGTTCTTTTCATTGAGCAGTTTGCTAACATTGCTTTCTTGGAATCCACAAAGGGATTTTACAGAGAGCACTGAAGCTGATCGTTACAAAGGAAATAACCTCATATAAAAACTAGAAAGAAGATTTCTGAGAAACCACTTTGTGATGTGTTAATTCATCTCACAAATTTCCACCTTTCTTTTCATGCAGCAGTTTGGTAACACTCTCTTTGGTAACCAGAGAAGGGATAGTTTGGATCGCTTCAAAGCCTATGGTGACAAAGGAAAAATCCTCAGATGCAAAGTACAGAGAAGCTTTCTGAGAAACTTCTTGGTGATGCGTGAATTCATCACGCACAGTTACACCTTTCTTTTCATAGAAAAGTTTGCTAACGCTGTTATCATCTAAACTGCAAATGGATATTTCAGAGTGAATTGTGGAGTACAGTGAAAAAGAAAATATCCTCAGAAAAAAGTTGAAAGAAGCTTTCTGAGAAACTGCTTTGTGATATGTGACTTTTTCTCACAGAGTTACACTGTTCTTTTCATTGAGGAGTTTGCTAACAGTGTTTTCTTGGAATCTGCAATGGTATATTTGGGAGCACATTGGAGCCTATGTTGACAAAGAAAATATCCTCATATAAAAACTAGAAAAAATATTTCTAAGAAACTGATTTGTGATGGGTTTATTGATCCCACCGAGTAACATGATTCTTTTCATGAATCAGTTGGTAGCACTGTTTTGGGGGAACCTGAGGAGGAATATTTTTGATTGATTTGAATCATATAGAGACAAAGGAAATATCCTCAGATCAAAACTAGAAAGAAGCTTTGTGGAAAACGTCATCGTGATGTATGAATTCGTCTCACAGAGTTACACATTTCCGTTCATGGAGCACTGTGCTAACACTGCTTTCGTGTAATCTGTAAATTGATATTTGGGAGCATATTGGGTCCTATGGTGAAAAACTACATATCCTCACATAAAAACTAGAAAGAAGCTTTCTGAGAACTGCTTTGTGATGTGTGAATTCATCTCAGAGACTTACAACGTTGTTTTCATTGAGCAGCTTGCTAACACTGTTTTCTTGGAATCTGCAATCGCATATTTCAGAGCCGACTGAAGGTTATTTTGACAAAGGAAATATCCTTACAAAAAAACTAAAAAGAAGCTTTCTGAGAAACTGCTTTGTGATGTGTAAATTCATCTCACAGAGTTACACCATTCTTTTTTGTAGATTTAATGGCACTGTTTTTGGGGAATGTGAGAAGGGATATTTTGGATCATGTTGAAGCCTGTGGTGAAAAAGGATATACCCTCAGATAAAAACTAGAAAGAAACTTTATGAGAAACTTCTTTGTGATGTGTGTATTCATCTCACAGAGTAGCGTGACTCTTTTCTTGGAGCAGTTAGTAAAACTGTTATCGTGGAATCTGCAATAGGATGTTTGGGAGGGCATTGAAGCCTATGGTGGCAAAGGAAATATCCTCACACAAAAACTGGAAAGAAGCTTCCTATGAAACTGCTTACTGACTTGTGAGTTCATCTCACAGATTTATACGATTCATTTCATGGGGAAGCTTGGTAGCACTGTTTTTGGGGAAACTGAGAAGGTATATTTTGGATGACATTTAAGCCTATGGTGACAAAGAAAAATTCTCAGACAAGAAACTAGATAGAAGCTTCCTGAGAAACTGCTCTGTGATGTGTGAATTCACCTCACAGAGTTACACAATTCTTATCATGGATCCGTTTGGTAGCACTGTTTTTGGGGAATCTGGAATAGGACATTTGGGAGTACAATGAAGCCTGTGTTGACAAAGTAAATATCCTCAGATAAAAATAAAAAAAAAAATCTGAGAAACAGCTTTGTAATGTGTGAATTCATCTCAGAGACTTACACCTTTATTTTCATGAAGCAGTTTGCTAACACTCTTTTCATGGAATCTGCAAAGATATTCGTGAGAGCATTGAGGTCTACTATTAAAATGGAAATATCCTGAGACAAAAACTACAGAGAAGCTTTCTGAGAAACCACTCTGTAGTTTGATAATTCATCTCGCAGTGTTACATGATTCTTTCCATGGAGTAGTTTGGTAGCACTGTTTTCTTGGAATTTGCAATGGGATACTTCAGTGCACATAGAAGCTTATGGTGACAAAGGAAATACCCTAATATAAAAACTAGAAGGAAGTTTTCTGAGAAACTGCTTTGTGATGTGTTAATTCATCTCACAGAGTTACACTGCTCTTTTCATTGTGTAACTTGCTAACACTGTTTTCTTGGAATCTGGAATGGGATATTAAGGAGCACATTGAGGCTGCTGGTGACAAAAGAAATATCATCAGACCAAAAATAGAAAGAAGCTTTCTGAGAAACTTCATTTTGATGTGTGAATTCATATCACAGAGTTACACCTTTCTTTTAATGTAGCAGTTTGGTAAAACTCTTTTCATGGAATCTGCAAAGGTATATTTTGGAGTGTATTGAGTCCTGTGGTGAAAAAGGAAATATCCTCAGATAAAAACTAGAAAGAAACTTAGTTAGAAACAGTTTTGTGATATGTTAATTCACCTTACAGTCTTAAACCATTCTTTTATTGAGCAGTTTGCTAGCACTGTTTTCTTGGAATCTGCAATGGGTTATTTCAGAGCAGATTGAAGCTCAGTGTGACAAAGGAAATATCCTCAAATAAAAACTAGAAAGAAGCTTTCTGAGAAACTGCTTTGTGATGTGTGTATTCACTTCACAGAGTTACATGACTCTTTTAATGTATCAGTTTGGTAGCAGTGTTTTTGGGGAATCTCAGAAGGGATAATTTGTGTTGCATTGAAGAGTATGGTGACAAAGGAAATATCCTCAGATAAAAACTAGAAAGAAGCTTTCTGAGAAAGTTCTTTGTGATGAGTGAATTCCTCTCAAAGAATTAAACCTTTCTTTTCATGGAACAGTTTGCTAACAGTGTTTTCATGGAAACTGCAGTGGGATATTCCTGAGTGCATTGAGACCTATAGTGAAAAAGAAAATATACTCCGATAAAAAACAAACAGAGCTTTCTGAGAAACTGCCTTGTGATGTGTGAAGTCATCTCACAGTGTTACACTGCTCTTTTCATTGAGAAGATTGCTAACACTGTTTTCTTGGAATCTGGAATGGGATATTTTGGATCAAATTGAAGCTTATGGGGACATAGGAAATATCCTCAGATGTAAACTAGAAGGAAGGTTTCTGAGAAACTGTTTTGTGATGTGTGAATTCATCTCACAGAGTTGCACCTCTCTTTTCATGGAGCAGTTTCCTGACACTGTTTTCATGGAATCTGCAATGTCATATTCCAGAGTGCATTGAATCCTTTTGTGAAAAAGGAATTATCCTCATATAAATACAAAAAAGAATCTTTCGGAGAAATAGCTTTGTGAGAGGTTAATTCATCTCACAGAGTTCCATGATTCTTTTCATGGATCAGTTTGGTACCACTGTCTTTGTGGTGTCTGAGAAGGGATATTTCAGAGTCCATGGACACCGATGGTGGAAAAATAAATATCCTGATAAAAAACTAGAAAGGAGACTTCTGAGAAATTTATTTGTGATGAGTGAATTCGTCACACTGAGGTATACCTTTATTTTCTTTGAGCAGTTTAGTAGCACTGTATTTGTGGAATCTGAAAAGGGATAATCTGGAGCTCCTAGAGGCCTAAAGAGAAAAAGGAGACAATCAGATAAAACTGGATAGATGCTTTTTGCAAAACGGTTTGGTAATCTGTGTATTCATCTTATAGAGTTTGAACTTTGTGTTGATTGAGCAGCTCGGCATTACTGTTTTTGTGGTATCTAAAAGGAGATATTTGGGAACACATTGAAAACTATGGTGGAAAAGGAAATATCCTCAGATTTAAACTAGAAAGAAGCTTCCTGAGAAACTGTTTTGTGATAGGCGAATTCATCTCACAGGTTTACACCTTTCTTTTCATTGAGCATTTTGGTATAACTGCATTTGTGGAATGTGCAAAGGGATATTCAGGAGCCCATAGATTCCAATGGCAAAAGAGGAAATATCTTCAGGTAAAAACTGGAGAGAAGCTTTCTGAGAAATTTCTTTGTGATGTGTGCATTCACCTGGTAGAGATAAACGTTTCTCTTTAGGGAGCACTTTGGCATCACTGTTTTTGTGGTGTCTTAGAAGGGATATTTGGGAGCACATTGAAGCCTACGGTGGAAAAGGAAATATCCTCAGATAAAAACTAGAAAGAAGCTTCCTGAGAAACTGCTTTGTGAAGTGTGAATTTATCTTACCGAGTTAAAACCTTTCTATTCATTGTGCAGTGTGGTAGCAATGTTTTTGTGGAATCTGCAGAGGGATTTTTGGGAATGCATACAGGCATAATGTGAAAAAAGAAAATTCTTCAGAGAAGTTTTCTAAGAAACGCCTATGTGATGTGTGCATTCATCTAATAGAGCTAAACATTTCTGTTCAAGGAGCACTTTGGCGTCACTGTTTTTGTTGTGTCTAAGAAGGAATATTTAGGAGCACATTGAAGCTCATGGCAGAAAAGGAAATAGCCTCATATAGAAACCAGAGAGAAGTAATCTGAGAAAATGCTGTGATGTGTTAATTCAGCTCAGTGCATTACACAATTCTTTTCATGGAGCAGTTTGGTAGCACAGTTGATGGCAAATCTGAGAAGGAATATTTCGGATCACCTTGAAGTCTGTGGTGACAAAGGAAATACCCTAAGATAAAAACTAGAAAGAACCTTTCTGAGAAATTTCTTTGTTATATGAGAATTCGTCACACAGAGTTACACCTTTCTTTTCATGGAGCAGTTTGCTGACACTGATTTCTTGGAATCTGCAATGGAATACTTGAAAGTGCATCGAAGCTTATGGGGACAAAGGAAATATCTTCAGAAAAAAAGTAGAGAGAAGCATTCTGAGAAACTGCTTTGTAATTTGTAAATTCATCTCAGACTTACACCATACATTTCGTGGATCAATTTGGTAACAGTGTTTTTGGGGGATCTGAGAAGGTATATTTTGGATAGCATTGAAACCTATGATGAAAAAGGAAATATCCTAATATGAAAAGTAGAAAGAAACATTCTGACAAACTGCTTTGTGATGTGTGAATTCATCTTACAGAGTTAAACCGTTCTTTTCACTGAGCAGTTTGCTAACACTGTTTTCTTGGAATCTGCAATGGGTTGTTTCAGAGCAAATTGAAGCATAGGGTGACAATGGAAATATCCTCATATAAGAAGGAGAAAGAAGCTTTCTGAGAAACCACTTTGTGATATGTGAATTCATCTCACAGAGTTACAGGATCCTTATCATGGATCAGTTTGGTAGCAGTCTTTTGGGGGATTCTGAGAAAGGATATTTTGTGTCACATTGAAGACGATGGTGACAAAGGAAATATCCTTAGATATAAACTAGAAAGAAGCTTTCTAGAAAGTTCGTTGTGATGAGTGAATTAGTCTCACAGAATTACACATTTCTTTTCATGGTGCAGTTTGTTAACACTGTTTTCCTGTAATCTGCAATCTCATATTCTGGAGCGTATTGAGGCCTAGAGCAAAAAACAAAATATCCTCTGATAAAAACTGGAAACAAGATTTCTGAGAAACTGCCTTGTGAGGTACGAATTCATCTCACAGAGTTACATTGGTCTTTTCATTGACCAGTTTGCTTACACTGTTTTCTTGGAATCTGCAATGGGATATTTTGGAGCGCATTGAAGCTTAAGGTGACAAAAGAATTATCCTCAGACAAAAGTTAGAATGAAGCTTTCTGAGAAACTGCTTTGTGATTTCTGAATTCATCTCACAGAATTACACGATTCTATTCATGGAGCAGTTTGGTAGCACTGTTTTTGGGGGATCTGAGAAGGGATATTTTGAATTGATTTGAAACCTATGGTGACAAAGGAAATATCATCAAAAACAAGCTAGAAAGATGCTTTCTGAGAAAGTTCTTTGTGCTGTGTGAATTCATATCACAGAGTTATACCTTTCTTTTCTTGGAACAGTTGGGTAGCACTGTTTTTTGGAGATCTGAGAATGGATATATTTTATCACATTGAGCTTATAGTGACAAAGGAAGTATCCTCAGATAAAAACTCGAAAGAAACTTTCGAGAAACTTCGTTGTGATGAGTGAATTTATTTCACAGGTTCCAAGATTTTTTTCATGGAGATGTTTGCTAACACCGTTTTCGTGGAATTTGCAAATGGATATTTGGGAGTGCATTGAGGCCTGTGGTGAAAAAGGAAATATTCTCAGATAAAAAGTAGAAAGAAGTTTTCTGAGAAACATCTTTGTGATTTGCGCATTCATCTCACAAATTTATACCAACCTTTCCATGGAAAAGTTTGGTAGTACTGTTTTTGGGGAGTCTGAGAAGGGATATTTTGGGTTACATTGAAGCCTATGGTGACAAAGGAAATATTCTAAGATAAAAACTAGAAAGAAGCTTTCTGGGGAATTCATCTCACAGAGTTACACTGTTCTTTGAATTGAGCAGTTTGTTAACACTCTTTTCTTGGAATCTGCAATCTGATATTTCAGAGTGCATTGAAGCCTATGGTGACAAAGGAAATATCCTCAAATAATAACTAGAAAGAAAGTTTCTGAGAAACTTCTTCATGGTGAGTGAATTTATCTCATCGAGTTACCTCTTTCTTTTTCATGGAGTAGTTTGGTAACATTGATTTTGTGGAATCTGCAAAGGGATATTTAGGAGTACATAGAGTCCAATGGCGAAAAGGAAATATCTTCAGGTAAAAACTGGAGAGAAGCTTTCTGAGAATCTCCTTTGTGATGTGTACATTCATCTCATAGATCTAAACGTTTCTGTTGAGAGAGCACTTTGGCATCACTGTTTTCATCATTGAAGACTTCATCATTGACGTCTGTGTTGACAAAGGAAATATCCTCAGGTGAAAAACAAAAAGAAGCTTACTTTGAAACTGCTTTGTGATGTGTGAATTCATCTCACAGAGTTACAAAGTTCTTTTCATTGAGTACTTTGTCAACACTTTTTTCGTTTAACTGCAATTGGATATTCAGGAGCGCATGGAGGAATATGGTGAAAATTGAAATATCCTCAGATGAAAACTAGAAAGAAACTTTCTGAGAAACAGCTTTGGGATATGTAAATTCATCTCATAGTGTTACACCATTCCTTTCATGGAGCAGGTTGGTAGAACTGTTTTTGTGGTATCTGAGAACTGATATTTTGGATCACATTGAATCCTAGGTTGACAAAGCAAATACACTCAGATAAAAACTAGAATGAAGCCTTCTAAGAAACTTCTTTGTGATGTGTGAATTATCTCACAGAGTTACATGATTCTTTTCTTGGAGCAGGTTGCTAACACTGTTCTCATAGAATTTGCAATAGGATATTTGGGAGCACATTGAAGCCTACAGTGTCAAAGGAAATATCCTCAGAAAAAAACCAAAAAGAAGCTTTCTGAGAAACCGTATTTTGTTAATTTATCTTGCAGATTTACACCATTGTTATCATGGAGCAGTTTGGTGACACTGTTTTCATGGACTTTGCAAAGGGATATTCGGGAGCTCATTGAGGCCTATAGTGAAAAAGGAAAACTGCTTTGTGATTTGTGAATTCATCTCACAGAGTTACATGATTCTTTTCATGAGCAGTTTGGTAGCATTGCTTTTGAGGATTCTGAGAGGGATATTTTGGATTGCATTGAGCCCTATGTTGACAAAGGAATTATCTTCACATACAAACTAGAAAGAAGCTTTCTGAGAAAGTTCTTTGTGATATATGAATTCATCTCACAGAGTCACCCTTTTCTTTTCATGGAGCAGTTTGCTAACTCCATTTTCCTCGAATATGCAAAGGGATATTTGGGAGAGCCTTGAGGCCAATTTTGAAAAAGGGACTGTCCTCAGATAAAAACTTGAAAGTAGTGTTCTGAGAAACTGCTTTGTGGTGCGTGAATTCATCTCACAGTTACACTGTTCTTTGCATTGAGCAGATGGCTTACTCCGTTTCTTTCTGGAATCTGCAATATAATATTTCAGAGGGCCTTGAAGCTTATGGTGACAAAGGAAATATCATCATAGAAAGACCAAAGAGAAGTTTTCAGAGAAACTACTATGTGATGTGTGAATTCAACTTACAGAATTGCACTGTTCTTTTCATTGAGCAGTTGGCTAACATTTTTTCTTGGAATCTGCAACAGGATTTTTCAGAGAGCATTGAACCTTAGGGTGACAAAGGAAATCTCCTCAAACAAAAGCTAAAAAGAAGCTTTATGAGAAACTCCTTTGTAATTTGTGAATTTATCTCACAGCGTTACATGATGCTTTTCATGGAACAGTTTGCTTGCATTGTTTTTGAGTGATCTGAGAAGGGATTTTTTTGGATCGCAATGAAAAATATGGTGAAAAAGGAAATGTCCTCAGATAAAAACTAGAAAGAAGCTTTCTGAGAAAGTTCTTTGAGAAGTGGAAAATCAACTCACAGAGTTACACCTTTCCTTTCATGGAGCAGTTTGCTATTACTGCTTTCCTGGAATTTGCAAAGGCATATTGGGAGCATCTTGAGGCTTTGAGAAGCTTTCTGAGAAAACCCTATGTCATGTATGTATTCATTTCATAGAGATAAACGTTTCTGTTGAGGGAGTACTTTGGCACCACTGTTTTTGTGGTGTCTGAGAAGGGATATTTGGGAGCATATTGAAGTCTATGGTTTAAAAGGAATTATCCACATATAAAAGCTAGAAAGAAGATTTTTCTGAAACTGCCATGTGATAGGTGAATTCACCTTTCTTTTCATTGAGCAGCTTGGTAACACTGTTTTTCTGGAATCTGCAAAGGGATATTCGGGAATGCATAGAGTCCACTGACGAAAAAGGAAACATCTTCAGGTAAAAACTGGAGAGAAGCTTTCTGAGAACCTCCTTTGTGATGCGTGTATTCATCTCATAGAGCTAAGTGTTTCTGTTGAGGGAACACTTTGGCATCACTCTTTTTGTGGTGTCTGAGAAGGGATATTTGAGAGCACATTGACGCCTGTAGTTTAAAAGGAAATATCCGCATATAAAATCTAGAAAGAATGTTTCTGAGAAACAGTTTTGTGATGTGTGAATTCATCTCACAGTTACACCATTCTTTTCATGGAGCAGTTTGGTAGCACTGTTTTGGGGAATCTGAGAAGGGATATTTGGATCACATTGAAGCCCATGGTGATAAAGGGAATATCCTCAGAAAAAAACTAGAAAGAAGTGTTCTGAAAAACACCTGTTTGATATATGAATTCATCTTACAGAATTTCACCATTCTTTTCATTCAGCAGTTTGATAACACTGTTTCCATGTATTCTGCAATAGGATATTTCAGAGTGCATTGAAGCCTATGGTGACAAAGGAAATATCCACAGATAAAAATCCGAAAGGAAGCATTCTGTGAAACTGCTTTGTGATGTGTGAATTCATCTCACAGAGTTACACCATTGTTTTCATTGAAAAGTTTGCTAACACTTTTATCGTTTAATCTGCCATGGGATATTGGGGAGCGCATTGATTAAAATTCTGAAAAAGGAAATATTCTCAGATAAAAACTGGAAAGAAGTTTTCTGAGAAACATCTTTGTGATATGTGAATTCATGTCACAGAGTTACACCATTCTTTTCATGGAACAGTTTGGAAGCACTATTTTTGGGGAATCTGAGTAGGAATATTTTGGGTCACTTTGAAGCCTATGGTGACAAAGGAAATATCCTCAATTAAAAACTAGAAAGAAGATTTGTGAGAAACTACTTCCCCATGTGTGAATTCATCTCACAGAGTTACACTGTTGTTTTCATTGAGCTGTTTGATAACACTGTTTTCATGGAATCTGCAATAGGATATTTGGGAGCACATTGAAGCTTATGGTGACAAGGAAAATATCCTCGGACAAAAATCAAAAAGAAGCTTTCTGAGAAACTGCTTTGTGATTTGAGAATTCTTCTCTCAGAGTTGTACCTTTCTTTTCAAGTAACAGTGTGCTAACACTGTTTTTTTGAAATCTACAAAGGGATATTTGTGAGCGCTTTGAGGTCAGTGGTGAAAAAGGAAGTATCCTCACATAAAAACTAGAAACTGCTTTCTGATATGTAAATTCATCTCATGGAGTTGCACTCTTCTTTTCATTGAGCAGTTTGCTAGCACTGTTTTCTTGAAATCTGCAATGGCATTTTTAGGAACGCATTGAAGCTTATGGTGATAAAGGAAATATCCTCCTATAAAAACTAGAAAGAAGCTCTCTGGGAAACCGCTTTTGATGTGTTAAGTCATCTCACAGAGTTACACAATCCTTTTCATGGACCAGCTTGGTAGCACTGCTTTGGGGATATCTGAGAAGGGATATTTTGGATCGCATTGAAGCCTTTGGTGACTAAGGAAATATACTTGGATTAAAAACTAGAGGAAAGCTTTCTGAGAAAGTTCTTTGTGATGTATGAGTTCATAACACTGAGTTACACCTTTATTTTCATGGAGCAGTTTGCTAAAACTTCTTTCCTGGAATTGGCAAATGCATATTTGCGAGTGCCTTGAGGCCTATGGTGAAAAAAGAAACATTCTCAGGTAAAAGCTAGAAGAAAGATTTATGAGAAACTGCTTTGTGATGGGTGAAATCATCTGGCAGTTACAACTTTCTTTTCATTGAGCAGTTTGGTAGCCCTGTTTTTGGGGAATCTGCAAAGGCATATTTGGGAGCTCATAGAGGCTGATTTTGAAAAAGGAAATATCTTCAGATATAAACTGGTGAGAAGGCTTATTAGAAACTATTTTGTGATGTGTGTATTCATATCAGAGAGATAAACCATTTTGTTGATTGAGAAGTTTAGCATCACTGGTTTTGTGGTGTCTGAGAAGGGATATTTGGGAACTCATTGAGGCTGATGGTTGAAACGTAAATATGCTGCACAGATGAAAGCTAGAAAGGAGCTTTCTGAGAAATTTCTTTGTGATGTGTGAATTCTTCTCCCAGAGGTAAACCATACTTTTCATTGAGCAGTTTGTTATCCCTGATTTTGTGGAATCTACAAAAGGATATTTGGAGCACAGAGAAGCCTATGGTGAAAAAGGAAATACTCTCAGATAAAAACTAGAAAGAAGCTTTCTGACAGACTGTTTCGAGTTGGGTTCATTCATCTCACAGAGTTAAATCTTTCTTCTCATTAATCAATTTGGTAACACTGTTTTTGAGGAATCTGTAATGGGATATTTGGGACCACGTAGAGGCCTAAGGTGAAAAAAGAAATTTCTCCTCATAAAAACTGGAGAGAAGCATTCAGAGAAAATCCCTTGTAATTTGTGCATTCATTTCATAGAGCTAAACGTTTCTGTTCAGTGAGTAATTTGGCATCACTGTTTTTATGGTGTCTGAGAAGGGATATTTTGCAGCACATTGAAGCCTATCGTTTAAAAAGAAATATCTACTTATAAAAACTAGAAAGAAGCTTTCTGAGAAACTGCTTTGTGATGTGTGAGTTTATCTCACAGAATTACACTGCTGTTTTCATTGAGCAGTTTACTAACACTGTTTTCTGGGAATCTGCAATGGGATATTTCAGAACGCATTGAAGCTTATAGTGACAAAGGAAATATCCTCAGACAAAAATATGGAAGAAGCTTTCTGAGAAACTACTTTGTGATTTTTGAGTTCATCTCACAGAATTACACGATTTTTTTCATGGAAATTTTGGTGGCACTGTTTTTGGGGACTCTTACAAAGGAAATTTTGGATCACAATGAAGTCTATGGTGACAAAATAAATAACCTCAGATAAAACCTAGAAAGAAGTTTTCTGAGAAAGTTCTTTGTGATGTGTGAGTTAATCTCATAGAGCTTTATCTTTCTTTTCTTGGAGAATTTGCATACGCTGTTTTCGTCGAATCTCCAAAGGGATATTTTGGAGTGCTATGAGGCCTATGGTGACAAAGGAAATATCCTCATATAAAAACTAGAACGAAGATTTCTTAGATACCATTTTGTGATGTGTTAATTCATCTCACAGAATCACAGCTTTCTTTTAATGGAGCAGTTTGCTAACAGTTTTCGTGAAATCTGCACAGGGATATTTGGGAGCACATTGAGGCCTATAGTGAAAAGGAGAATATCCTCACATAAAAACTAAACAGAAGCTTTCTGAGAAAGTTGTTTGTAATGTGTGAATTCATCTCACAGAGATACACATTTTTTTTCATGAAGCAGTGTGCTAACAGTGTTTTTTGTGGAACCTGCAAAGGGATATTTTGGAACACTTTGAGGTGTATGGTGATAAAGGAAATATCCCGAGTTAAAAACTAGAAAGAAGCTTTCTGAGAAACAGCTTCGTGTTGTGTGAATTCATCCCACAGAGTTACACAGTTTTTTTCATTGAGAAGAATGATAACACTGTTTATGTGGAATCTGCAATAGGATATTTCAGAGCACATTGAAGCCTAGAGTGACAAATGAAATATCATCATAGAAAAACTAGAAGGAAGCTTTCTGAGACACCACTTTGTTATGTGTTCATCTAACAGAGTTACATGACTTTTTGATGGATCAGTTTGATAGCATTGTTTTTGGGGAATCTGAGAAGGGATATATTGGATCGCATTGAAGCCTATGGTGAGAAAGGAAATATCCTCAGTTAAAAACTAGAGGGAAGCTGTCTAAGGAAGTTATTTGTAATGTGTGAATTCTTCTCACAGAGTTATATCTTTCTTTTCATGGAGTAGTTTGCAAACACTCTTTTCGTGTAATCTGCAAAGGGATATTTGGGGGCGCTTTGAAGATTATGGTGATAAAGGAAATATCCTCAGACGAAATTGAGAAAGAAGTTTTCTGAGTAACTGGTTTATGATGTGTTAATTCATCTCACAGAGTTACGTGATTGCTTTCATTGATCAGTTTAGTAGCACAAGTTTTCAGGGATCTGAGAAGGAATATTTTGGATCACATTGAAGCCTATGGTTACAAAGGAAACATCCTCAGATAAAAATTAGAAAGAGGCTTTTTGAGAAAGTTCTTTGTGATGTGTGAAATCATGACACGTAGTTACACCTTTCTTTTTATGGAATATCTTGACATGGCTTTCATGGAATCTGCAAGGGATATTTGAGAGTGTATTGAGGTGTGTAGTGAAAAGGGAAATATCCTCAGATAGAAACAAGAAAGAAGCTTTCTCAGAAACTGTTTGTGATGTGTGAATTCACCTAACAGAGTTACACTGATCTTTTCATTCAGAAGTTTGCTAACACTGTTTTCTTGGAATCTGCAATGGGATATTTTGGAGTGCATTGTAGCTTAAGTTGACAAAGGAAATACCTTCATTAAAAAATAGAAAGAGTCATTCACAGAAACAGCTTTCTGATGTGCTAATCATCTCACAGAGTTCATGATTCATTTCGTGGAGCAGTTTGGTAACACTTTTTGGGGAATCTGAGAAAGGATATTTTGGATCACGTTGATGTCTATGGTGACTAAGGATATATCCTCAGATAAAAACCCAAAAGGAAGCTTTCTGAGAAACTGCTTTGTGATGTGTGAATTCACCTAACAGAGTTACACTGATCTTTTCATTCAGAAGTTTGCTAACACTGTTTTCTTGGAATCTGCAATGGGATATTTTGGAGTGCTATGAGGCTATGGTGACAAAGGAAATATCCTCACAGGAAAACTGGAAAGAAGGTCTTTGAGAAACACCTTTTAATGTGTGTATTCATGTCACAGAATTACACCACTGTTTTCCTGGAGCAGTTTGATAGCATTGTTTTTGGGGAATCTGAAAAGGGATATTTTGAATTGCATTGAAGACTATGGCGACAAAGGAAATATCCTCAGATAAAAACTAGAAAGAATATTTCTGAAAAAGTTCTTTGTGATGTCTGAATTCATCTCACACAGTTACACCTTCCTTTACATGGAGCAGTTTGCTAACACTCTTTTCTTGGAATCTGCAAATGGATATTAGGGAATGCCTTGAAGCCTATAGTGAAAAAGGCAATATCCTCAGATTAAAACAAGAAAGAAATTTTGTAAAAAACCACTTTTTGATGCGTTAATTCATCTCATGGTTTTACACATTCTTTTCATGGATCTGTTTTGTAGCACTGTTTTTGTGGAATCTGAGATGGGATATTTTGGATTACATTGAAGCCTATGGTGATAAAGGAAATATCCACAGACAAAAACTTGAAAGAAGCTTTTTGAGGAAGTTCTTTGTGATGTGCGAATTCATAAGAAACTGCTTTGTGATGTGTGAATTCGTCTCACAGAGTTACACTGTTCTTTTCTTTGAGCAGTTTGCTAGCACTGTTTTCTTAGAATCTGCAATGGGATATTTGAGAGTGCCTTGAGGCAAACCAAAACTAGAAAGAAGCATTCTGAGAAACCGCTTTGTGATGTGTTAATTCAGCTCACAAATTTACACGATGCTTTCATGTAGCAGTTGGTAGCACTGTTTTTGGGGGAAACTAAGAAGGGATATTGTAGATTGCATTGAAGCCTATGGTGACTAAGGAATATCCTCAGATAGAAACAAGAAAGAAGCTTTCTCAGAAACTGTTGTGATGTGTGAATTCACCTAACAGAGTTACACTGATCTTTTCATTCAGAAGTTTGCTAACACTGTTTTCTTGGAATCTGCAATGGGATATTTTGGAGTGCATTGTAGCTTAAGTTGACAAGGAAATACCTTCATTAAAAAATAGAAAGAGTCATTCACAGAAACAGCTTTCTGATGTGCTAATCATCTCACAGAGTTCATGATTCATTTCGTGGAGCAGTTTGGTAACACTTTTTGGGGAATCTGAGAAAGGATATTTTGGATCACGTTGATGTCTATGGTGACTAAGGATATATCCTCAGATAAAAACCCAAAAGGAAGCTTTCTGAGAAACTGCTTTGTGATGTGTGAATTCATCTCACAGATGTAGACCAATCATTTCAATGAGAAATGTGTTAACAGTTTTTTTGTTTAATCTGCAATGGGACATTTGGGAGTTCATTGAGGATTATGGTGAAAAAGGAAATATCCTCACAGGAAAACTGGAAAGAAGGTCTTTGAGAAACACCTTTTAATGTGTGTATTCATGTCACAGAATTACACCACTGTTTTCCTGGAGCAGTTTGATAGCATTGTTTTTGGGGAATCTGAAAAGGGATATTTTGAATTGCATTGAAGACTATGGCGACAAAGGAAATATCCTCAGATAAAAACTAGAAAGAATATTTCTGAAAAAGTTCTTTGTGATGTCTGAATTCATCTCACACAGTTACACCTTCCTTTACATGGAGCAGTTTGCTAACACTCTTTTCTTGGAATCTGCAAATGGATATTAGGGAATGCCTTGAAGCCTATAGTGAAAAAGGCAATATCCTCAGATTAAAACAAGAAAGAAATTTTGTAAAAAACCACTTTTTGATGCGTTAATTCATCTCATGGTTTTACACATTCTTTTCATGGATCTGTTTTGTAGCACTGTTTTTGTGGAATCTGAGATGGGATATTTTGGATTACATTGAAGCCTATGGTGATAAAGGAAATATCCACAGACAAAAACTTGAAAGAAGCTTTTTGAGGAAGTTCTTTGTGATGTGCGAATTCATAAGAAACTGCTTGTGATGTGTGAATTCGTCTCACAGAGTTACACTGTTCTTTTCTTTGAGCAGTTTGCTAGCACTGTTTTCTTAGAATCTGCAATGGGATATTTGAGAGTGCCTTGAGGCAAACCAAAACTAGAAAGAAGCATTCTGAGAAACCGCTTTGTGATGTGTTAATTCAGCTCACAAATTTACACGATGCTTTCATGTAGCAGTTTGGTAGCACTGTTTTGGGGGAAACTAAGAAGGGATATTGTAGATTGCATTGAAGCCTATGGTGACTAAGGAAATATCCTCAGATAAAAGCTAGAAAGAAGCATTCTGAGCAACTTCTTTGTAATGTGCGAAATTATCTCACATATTTACACTTTTCTTTTCATGGGACAATTTGCTGACACTGCTTTCGTGGAATCTGCAAAGGGATATTTGGGAGTGCATTGAAGGCTGTGGTGAAAAAGAAAATATTCTCAGATAAAAGCTAGAAAGAATCTTTTTGAGAAAATCTTTTGTGATGTGTGAATTCATCTCACTGAGTTACACCATTCTTTTCATTGAACAGTTTTCTCACCCTTTTTCATGGAATATTCAAAGGGATATTTGGCAGTGCATTGAAGCCTATGTTCACAAAGCTTTCTTAGAAAGTGCTTTGTTATGTGTGAATTCATCTCTCTGAGTTACACTGTTCTTTTCATTGAGCAGTTTGCTAACACTATATTCTTGGAATCTGCAATGGGATATTTTAGAGTGTATTGAAGCTTATGGTGACAAAGGAAATATCCTCATATAAACACTAGAAAGAAGCTTTCCAAGAAACTGCTTTCCGATATCCCAATTCATCTCACATAGCTGCATGATCCTTTTCTAGTATCAGTTTGATAGCAGTGTTTTTGGGGAATCTGAGAAGGGATATTTTGAATCACATTGAAACCTTCATTGACAACGGAAATAACGTCAGATAAAATCTAGAAGGAAACTTTCTGAGAAACTTCTTTGTGATGTGAGAATTCATCTCATAGAGATACACTGTTCTTTACATTGAGATGTTTGCTAATGTTTTTTTCATGGAATATACGATGGGATATTCCAGATCTCATTGAGGAATATGTTATAAAAGAAAATATCCCCATATAAAAATAAGAAAGAATCTTTCTGAGAAACAGCTTTGTGATGTGTGAATTCATGTCACAGAGTTTCACCATTCTTTTCATGGACCAGTTTGGTAGCACTGTTTTTGGGTATCTGAGAAGGGATATTTTGGATTGTATTGAAGTGTAGGGTGACAAAGGAAATATCTCCAGAAAAATACTGGAAAGAAGCTTTATGTGAAACTTATTTATGATGTGTGAATTCATCTCACAGAGTAACACAATTCTTTTCTTGCAACTGTTTTCTAACATTGTTTTTGTGGAATTTGCAATAGGATATTTGGGAGTGAATTGAAGCCTATGGTGACAAAGGAAATACCATCAGACTAAAACTAGAAATAAACTTTTTTTTTTGATATTCAGGAGCTCAGTGAGAAATATGGTAAAAAAGGAAATATCCTTAGATAAAAACTAGATAGAATATTTCTGAGAAACTGCTTTGTGATGTCAGAGTTCATCTCACAGAGTTACCCCATCCTTTTCATGGAGCAGTTTGCTAACACTGTTTTCGTGTAATCTACAAAGGGATATTTGAGAGTGCATTGAGGCCTACGGTAATAAAGGAAATATCCTAGGATAAAAACTAGAAAGAAGATTTCTGAGAAAGTTCTTTGTGATGTGTGAAGTCATCCCACTGATATACAGCTTTCTTGACAGGGAGCAGTTAGCTAACACTGTTATCATGGAATCTGCAATGGGATTTTTCAGAGCACATTGAACCTTATGGTGACAGAGGAAATATCCTCATGTAAAATCTAGAAAGAAGTGTTCTGAGAAACCGATTTGTGATGTGTTAATTCATGTCTCAGAGCTACACAATTCCTTTCATGGAGCAGTTTGGTAGCACTGTTTTTGGGGAAATATAGAAGATATATTTTGGATTGCATTGAAACCTATGTTGACTAAGGAAATATACTGAGATAAAAGGTAAAGAATCTTTCTGAGAAACTTCTTTGTGATGTGTGAATTCATTTCACACAGTTACACCTTTCCTTTCATGGAACAGTTCCCTAACACTCTTTTCGTGGAATCTGCAAAGGTTTATTTGGGAGTGCATTGAGGCCTATGGTGAATAAAGATGCATCCTCAGATTAAAACCCAAAATATGCTGTCTGAGAAACTGCTTTGTGATACGTGAATTCATGTCACTGAGTTACACTCGTCTCCGCATTGAGCAGTTTGCCAACACTGTTTTCTTGGAATCTGCAATGTGATATTTCAGAATGAGTGGAAACATGTTGATAAAGGAAATACCCTCAGACAAAAACTAGAAAGATGCTTTCTGAGAAACTGCTTTGTGATTTGTGAATTCACCTCTCAGAAATATATGATTCTTTTCATGGAACAGTTTGGAATCACTGTTTTTGGGTTATCTGAGAAAGGATGTTTTGGATTGAATGGAAATCTATGGTGACAAAGGTAATATCCTGAAACAAAAACTAGAAGAAGCTTTCTGAGAAACTGCTTTGTGATGTGTGAATATGTCTCACAGAATTACATGATTCTTTTCATGGAGCAGTTTGGTAGCTCTGTTTTTGGGGAATAGGTGAAGGAATATTTTGGATTGCATTGAAGCCTATGGTGACAAAGGAAATAACCTCAGATTAAAGTTAGAAAAATGCTTCATGAGAAACTGCTTTGTGAAGTGTGAATTCATGTCACAGAGTTACACTGTTGTTTTCATTGAGCATTTTGTTTACAGTGTTTTCGAGGAATCTACAAAGGGATACTTGGGAGCGCATTGGTGCCTATAGTGAAAAAGAAAAAAGAATCTTTCTGAGAAACTACTTTGTGTTGTCTGAATTCCTCTGACAGAGTTACACGATTCTTTTCATGGATTAGTTTGAAAGCACTGTTTTGGGAGAAGCCTAGAAGGGATAATTTGGATCACATTGAAGCCTAATGTGACATAGGAAATATCCTCAGATAAAAAGTAGAAAGAAGCTTTCTGGGAAAATTCTTTGTGATGTGTGAATTTATCTCACATAGTTACATATTTCTTTTCATGGTGTGATTTGCTAACACTGCTTTAATGGAATCTGCAATTTGATATTTCATAGCACATGGACCAGTTTGGTAGCACTGTCTATAGGGAATCTGAGAAGGGATATTTTGGATCACATTGAAGCCTATGGTGACAAAGGAAATATCCTCGGATAAAAACTAGAAAGAAACTTTCTGAGAAAGTTCTTTTTGATGTGTGAAGTCATCTCACAGAGTTACACCTTTCTTTTCATGGAACAGTTTCATTGCACTGTTATTGGGGAATCTGAAAGGGGATTTTCGGGAGCTCATAGAAGCCTCTGTTGAAAAAGGAAATATCTTCCATTAAAAACTGGAGCGAAGGTTTTTGAGAAGCCGTTTTTTCATGTCTGTATTCACTTCATAGAAATAAACTATTTTATTGATTGTGCAGCTTGACATCATAGTTTTTGTGGTATCTGAGAAGGGATATTTGGAAACGCATTGAGTCTAAAGGTGCAAAAGTAAACATGCACATATAAAATTAGAAAGGAGCTTTCAGAGAAATAATTTTCTGATGCGTGAATTCATCTCGGAGAAGTAAACCACACTTTTCATTGTGCAGTGTGGTAACCCTGTTTTTGTGGATTCTACAAGGGGATATTCGGAGCGCAGAGAAGCCTATGGTGAAAAAGTATATATCCTCAGATAAAAACTAGAAAGAAGCTTTCTGACAGACTCTTTGTGATGAGTGAATTCATCTCACAGAGTTAATTATTTCTTTCCATTGAGCAGTTTGGTAACACTGTTTACGTGAAATATTTGAAGCAATATTCGGGAGTGGATAGAGGTGAAGGTTGAAAAAGGAAATAGCTTCAAGTAAAAACTGGAGTGAAAGTTTCTGATAACTCTTTTGTGATGTGTGAATTCATCTCACAGAGTTACACCTTGCTTTTCATGGAGCAGTGTGCTAACACTGTTTTTGTGGAATCTGCAAAGGGGTACTTGGGAGCACATGGTGGTCCATAGTAAAAAAAGAAATATCCTCAGATGAAAACTGGAATGAAGGTTTCTGAGGAACTGACATGTGATTTCTGAATTCATCTCACATAGGTACATGAAACTTTTCATGGAGCCATTTGATAGCACTGTTTTTGGGGAATCTTAGAAGGGATATTATGTATCCCATTGAAGCCTTTGGTGACAAAGGAAATATCCTCAGCTAAAATCTAGAAAGACCTTTCTGAGAAACCGATTTGTCATGTGTTAATTCATCTCACAGCATTAAACCTTTCTCTTCATGGAGCAGTTTGCTCACACTGTTTTCATGGAATCTGCAAACTAAAATTTGGATTGCCTTGAATAAGACGTATTCTCAGATAAAAACTAGAAAGAAGATTTCTGAGAAAGTTCCTTGTGACGGTGAATTCGTCTCAAAGAGTTCCACCTTTCTATTCATGGAGCAGTTTGCTAACATTGTTTTCATGAAGTCTTCAAAGGGATATTTGGGAGCACATTGAGGCCTATAGTGAAAAAAGAATTATCTTCATATAAAAACTAGAAAGAAGCTTTCTGAGAAACTACTTCACGGTGTGTCAAATCAAATCACATGGTTTCACTGTTCTTTTCATTGAGCCATTGGTAAACACTGTTTTCTTTTAATCTACAATGGCATATTTTAGAGCACATTGAAGCTTCTTGTGAAAAAGTAAAAGTCTTCAGACAAAAACTAGAAAGAAATTTTCTGAGAAACTGCCTTGTGATTTGTGAATTTATCTCACAGAGTTACACGGTTCTTTTCATGGTTCAGTTTGATAACACTGTTTTTACAAATTTTGGCCGGGCGCGGTGGCTCAAGCCTGTAATCCCAGCACTTTGGGAGGCCGAGACGGGCGGATCATGAGGTCAGGAGATCGAGACCATCCTGGCGAACACTGTGAAACCCCGTCTCTACTAAAAAAAAAAAATACAAAAAACTAGCTGGGCGAGGTGGCGGGCGTCTGTAGTCCCAGCTACTTGGGAGGCTGAGGCAGGAGAATGGCATGAACCCGGGAGGCGGAGCTTGCAGTGAGCTGAGATCTGGCCACTGCACTCCAGCCCCGGCGACAGAGCAAGACTCCATCTCAAAAAAAAAAAAAAAAAAAAAAAATTTTGAGATGGGATATTTTCGATGGCATTGAAGTCCTTGGTAACAAACGAAATATCCTCAGATTAAAACTAGAAAGAAGCTTTCTGAAAAACTGATTTGTGATTTGTGAATTCAATCTCACAGAGTTACATGGTACATTTCATGGAGCAGTTGGGTAGGACTGTTTTTGGGGAATCTGAGAAGGAATATTTTGGATTGCATTGAAGCCAGTGGTGACAAAGGAAAGATCCTCCTATAAAAACTAAAAAGAAGCTTTCTGAGAAACCACTTTGAGATGTGCTAATTTATCTTACAGCATGACACGATTCTTTTCATGGATCAGTCTGTTAGCACTGTCTTTGGGGAATCTGAGAAAGGATATTTTGGACGCATTGAAGCCTATGGTGACAAAAGAAATATCCACTGATAAAATCTAGAAAGAAGGCTTCTGAGAAAGTTCTTTGAGATGTGTGAATTCATCTATCAGAGTTGCAAGTTTCTTTTCCTGAAGAAGTTTGTTAACCCTGTTTTCGTGGAATCTACAGAGGGATATATTGGGGTACATTGAGGCTTATAGTGAAAAAAGAAATATCCTCTTATAAAACTAGAAAGAATCTTTCTGAGAAACTGCTTTGAGATGTGTGAATTCGTCTCACAAGGTTACACTTTTCTTTTCATTGAGCAGTCTTCTAACACTGTTATCTTGGAATCTGCAAAGGGATATTTTGGAGCACATTGAAGCTTATGGTAAAAAGGAAATGGCCTTCAGATACAAACTAGAAAGAAGCTTGCTGAGAAACTGCTTTGCAATGTGTGAATTCATCTCATAGAGTAACCCCATTCTTTTCATTGAGCTGTTTGGTATCACTGTTTTCATGGAATCTGCCATAGAATATTTGGGAGTGCATTGAAACAGATGGTTACAGAGGACATATCATGAGATAAAAATCAAAAACAAGCTTTCTGAGAAACTCGTTTTTGATTTCTGAATTCATCTCACAGAGCTACATGATTCTTCTCACAGAACAGATTGGTAACACTGTTTTTGGGGTAACTGACAAGGTATAAATTTGATTGCATGGAATCCTATCATGACAAAGAAAATATCCTCAGGTAAAATCAACAAAGAAGGTATCCAAGAAAACGTTGTGTGATTTTTTAAATTCATTTCACAGAGTAACACCTCTCTTTTCATGGGTCTGCTTACAAACACTGTGTTCGTGGAATTTGCAAAGGGATATTATGAGCGCATTGAGGCTTATGGTGAAAATGAAAATGTCCACAGATAAAAACTAGAAAGAAGCGCTATGAGAAACTGCTTTGTGATGTGTGAATTCATCTCACATGGTTACATCGTTCTTTTTATTGAACAGTTTGGTAACATGGTTTTCTTGGAATCTCCAATGGGATATTTTGGAGCCCTTTGAAGCTTAAGGTGACAAAGAAATATCCTCATATAAAAACTAGAAAGAAACTTTCTGAATAAGTTCTTTGTGATGTGTGAACTCATCTCACATAGTTACACAGTTCTTTAAATTGAGCAGTCTGATAACACTGTTTTTGTGGGATATGAAATAGGATATTTGGAAGCACATTGAAGCCTGTAGTGACAAAGGAAAAATACTCAGATAAAAACAAAAAGCAGCTTTCTGAGAAACCGCTTTATGAAGTGTGAATTCATATCACAGAAATGCACCATACTTTTCATTGAGCAGTTTGCTAACACTGTTTTTGTGGAATCTGCAAAGGGATATTTCAAAGCACATTGAAGCTTAAGGTGACAAAGGAAATACCCTAATATAAAAACTACAAATAAGCTTTCTGAGGAAATGCTTTCAGTGTTTTAATTCATCTCACAGTACTGCATGATTCTTTTCATGGAGCAGTTTGTTAGCATAGTTTTCGGGGAAACTGAGAAGGCATATACTGGATCGCATTGAAGCCTATGCTGACAAAGTATATATCCTCAATAAAAAACTAGAAAGAAGCTTTCTAAGAAAGTTCTTTGTGATGTGTGAATTCACCTAAGAGAGTTACACCTTTTTTTCATGGTACAGTTTCCAAAAACAGTTTTTGTGGAATCTGCAAAGGAATACTTGGGAGCACACTGAGGCCTTTAGTGAAAAAGGGAATTTCCTCAGATAAAAAATAGAAAGAAGCTTTCTGAGAAACTGTATTTTGATGTTTGAATTCATCTCACAGAGTTACACCATTCTTTTCATTGAGCAGTTTGTTAACACTGTTTTCATGGAATCTACAATAGGATATTTGGAGCACATTGAAGCCAGTGTTGACAAAGGAAATATCCTCAGATATAAACTAGAAAGAACCTCTGCGAGAAATTTCTTTGTTATCTGGGAATTCATCTCACAGAGTTACACGATTGTTTTAATGGATCATTTTGGTAGCACTGCTTTTCGGGAATCTGAGAAGGGATATTTGGGATCGCATTGAAGCCTATGGTGACATAGGAAATAACCTCAGATAAAAACAAGAAAGAAACTTTCTGAGAAACTGCTTTGCAATGTGGAAATTTGCTTCAGAGTTACACCATTCTTTTCATTGAGCTGTTTGATAACACTGTTTTTTGGAATCTGCATTAGGATATTAGGGAGCACATTGAAGCGTATGGTCACAAAGAACATATCTGCAGATAAAAATCAAAAACAAGCATTCTGAGAAACTGCTTTTTCATTTGTGAATTCATCTCAAAGAGTTACATGATTATTTTCATGGATCACTTTGGTACCACTGTTTTGGGGTATCCGAAAAGGTATAAATTGGATGGTATTGAGGCCTATGGTGAAAGCAGAAATATCCTCAGATAAAAACTACAAGGACGCCTTCTGAGAAAGTCCATTGTGATGAGTGTATTCACCTGGCAGAGTTACACATTTTTTTTCATGGAGCAGATTACTAATGCTGTTTTCTTGGAATCTGCAATGGGATATTTGGGAGCGCATTGATGGCTGTGGTGAAAAAGGATATATCCTCAGATAAAAACCAGAAAGAAGCTTTCTGAGAAACTGCTTTGTGATGTGTGAATTCATCTCAGAGAGTTACACTGTTGTTTTCAGTGAGCAATTTGCTAACACTGTTTTCTTGGAATCTGCAATAGAATATTTCAGAGTGGATTGAAGCTTACGGTGAGAAAAGAAATATCCTCAAACAAAAAGTAGAGGAAAACTTTCTGAGTAACTGATTTGTGATGTTTCAATTAATCTCACAGAGCTACATGATTGTTTTCAAGGATCAGTTTGGTAGCAATGTTTTGGGAAATCTGAGAAGGGATATTTGGAATCACATTCAAGCCTAGTGTGTTAAAAGAAATGTCCTCAGAGTAACAGCAGAGAGAAGCTTTCCAAGAAACTGCTTTGTTATGTGTGACTTCAACTCACAGAAGTACACTGTTTTTTTCATTGAAAAGTTTGCTAACACCATTTTCTTGGAATCTGCACTGGTATGTTTCAGAGCACATTGAAGCTTATGGTGACTAAGGAAATATCCTCAGACAAAAAGTAGAAAGAAGCTTTCTGAGAAACTGCTTTGTGATTTTTTAATTCACTTCACAGAGGTACATGATGCCTTTCAAAGAGCAGTTTGGTAGCACTGTTTTTGGTGAATCTGAGAAGCAATTATTTGGATCACATTGAAGCCTACGGTGACAAAGGAAATATCCTCAGATAAAAACTGGAATGAAACTTTCTGAGAAAATTCTTTGTGATGTGTGAATTCATCTCACAGAGTTACACCATACGTTTCACTGAGGAGTTTGATAACAATGTTTTCATGGAAAATGCAATAGGATATTTGGGAGCACATTAAAGGCTATGGTGACAAAGGAAATATCCTCAGATAAAAACCAGAGAGAATCTTTCTGAGAAACTGCTTTTTGGTTTGTGAATTCATCTTACACAGTTACACGATTTTTTTCATGGATCACTTTGGTAGCACTGCTTCTGGGGAATCTGAGAAGTGATATTTGGGATCACATTGAAACCTACAGTGACAAAGGAAATATCCTCAGATAAAAACTAGAATGAAGCTCTCTGAGAAACTTCGTTGTGATCTGTGAATTCATCTCTCAGAGTTACACCATTCTTTTCATTGAGCAGTTTGATAACACTGTGTAAGTGGAATCTACAACAGGATATTTTGTAGCGCTTTGAAGCCTATGGTGACAAAGGAAATATCCTCAGACAAGAACTAGATCGAAGCTTTCTGAGAAAATGCTTTGTGATGTTTTTATTCATGTCACAGATTTACACCTTTCTATTCATGAAGCCGTTTTCTTTGAATCTGCGAAGGTATATTTGGGGTGCATTAAGGCCTATAGTGAAAAAGGAAATATCGTCGGATAAAACCTAGAAAGAAGATTTCTGAGAACGTGCTTTGTGATGTGTGAATTCATCTTACAGAGTTACACCATTCTTTTCATTGTGCAGTGTGATAACACTGTTTTTGTGGAATCTGCAATAGGATATTTGAGAGTGCATTGAAGCCTGTGGTGACAAAGGAAATATCCTCAGTTGGAAACCAAAAAGAAGCTTTCTAAGAAAGTGCTTTATATTGGGTCGATTCATCTCACAGAGTTACACCTTTCGTTTCATGGAGCAGTTTGCAAACAATGTTATCATGGAATCTGTGAAGGTATTTGTGGGAGCGATTTGATGCCTATGGTGAAAAAGCAAATATCCTCAGATAAAAACTGAACAGATGCTTTTAGAGAAACTGCTTTGTGATGTGTGAATTCATCTCACAGAGTTACACTGTTCTTTTCATGGAGCAGTTGCTAGCTCTGTTTTCTTGGAATCTGCAATGGGATATTTCAGACTGTATTGAAACTTTTGGTGACAAAGGAAATATCCTCACATAAAAACTGGAAAGAAGCTTTCTGAGAAAGTGCTTTGTGATATGTTAATTCATTTCATGGAATTACACAATTCTTTTCATGGATCAGTTTAGGAGCACTCTTTTTCAGGAATCTGAGAAAGGATATTTGGGATTGCATTGAAGCTTACAGTGACAAAGGAACTATCCTCAGACAAAAACTAGAAAGGATCTTTCTGAGAAAGTAGTTTGTGATATGTGAATTCATCTGACAGTGTTAGATCTTTCTTTTCATGGAGTAGTTTGCTAACACTGTTTTCGTGGATTCTGCAAAGGGATATTTGGGAGTGTGTGGAGGATTATGGTGATAAGGAAATATACTCTGATAAAAACCCAAAATAAGATTTCTGTGAAACTGCTTTGTGATGTGTGAATTCATCTCACAGAGTTACACCGTACTTTTCATTGAAAAGTTTGCTAATACTTCTTGCATGGAATCTGCAATGATATATTTGTGAGCACACTGAGGCCTATGGTGAAAAGTAAAATATCCTCAGACGAAAAATAGAAAGAAGCTTTTATAGAAAGTGCTTTCGTATTTGTGAATTCATGTCACAGAGTTACACGATCCTTTTCATGAAGCAATTTGTTAACACTGTTTTCGTGGAAACTGCAAATGGATATTTGGGAGCGAATTGATGACTGAGAATAAAGGAAACATCCTTGGACAAAAACTAGAAAGAAGCTATCTGAGAAACTTCTTTGTGATGTGTGAATTCATCTTACAAGAGTTGCACCATTCTGTTCATTGAGCAGTTTTATAACACTGTTTTTGTGGAATCTGTAATAGTATATTTGGGAGCACATTGAAGCCTATGGTGACAAAGGAAATATCCTCAGATAAACACCAAAAAGAAGCTTTCTGTGAAACGCTTTGGGATGCGTGAATTCATCTCACAGAATTACACCGCTTTTTTCACTGAGAAGTTTGCTAACACTTTGTTCGTGGAAATTGCAATGAGATATTTAGGAGCGCATTGTGGAATATGGTGAAAAAGGAAATATAATCACATAAAAACTAGAAAGAAGCATTTCGAGAAACTGCTTTGTGATGTGTGAACTCATCTCACCGAGTTACACCATTATTTTCATGGAGTAGTTTGGTAGCCTGATTTTGGGGACTCTGAGAACGGATATTTTGTATCACTTTGAAAACTGTGGTGACAAAGAAAACATCCTCAGATAAAAAATATGAAGCATCTTTCTGATAAATCTTCTTTGTGATGTGTGAATTCATCTCACAGATTTACACCTCCTTTTCATGGAGCAGTTTGCTAACACTATTTTTGTGGAATCTGGAAAGGTATATTCGTGAGAGCATTGAGACAAATGATGACAAAGAAACTATCCTTAGACAAAAACTAGAAGGAAGCTTTCTGAAAAACTGCTTTGTGGTGTGTGTATTCACATCACAGAGTTACATGATTCTGTTCTTGGAGTAGTTTGCTAACACAGTTTTTGTGGAATCTGCAATAGGATATTTGGGAGCACATTGAAGCCTATGTTGACAAAGGAATTATCCTCAAACAAAAACTAGAAAGAAGCTGTCTTGGAAACTACTTTGTGATATGTGAATTCATCTCACAGATTTAAAACTTTCATTTCATGGAGCAGTTTGTTAACACCGTTTTTGTGTAATCTGTAAAGTGTTATCTGGGAGCACATTGAGGCCTATAGTGAAAAAGGAAACATCCTCAGATAAAAACTAGAAAGAAGCTTTCTGAGAAACTACTTTGCAATGTGTGAGTTCATCTTACAGAGTCATACCATTCTTTTCATTGGGAAGTTTGATAACACTTTTTTCGTGGGATCTGCAATAGGATATTTCAGAGCGCATTGAAGCCTATGATGACAAAGAAAATATCCTCTGACAAAAGCCACAAGGAAGCTTTCTGTTAAACAACCTTGTGATGTGTGAATTCGTCTCACAGAGTTACACCATTCTTTTCTTTGAGAAGTTTGCTAACACTTTTTTCGTTGGATCTGCCATAGGATATTTGGGAGCACCTTGAAGAATATGGTGAAAAAGTAAATATCCTCAGATAAAAACCAGAAAGAAACTTTCTGAGAAACAGCTTTATGATGTGTGAATTCATCTTACAGAGATACACTATTCTTTTCGTGGATAAGTTTGGTAGCACTGTTTTTGGAGGAGTCAGAGAAGGGATATTTTAAATTGCATTGTAGCCTATGCTGACAAAGAAAATATCCTCAGATAAAAAATAGAATGAAGCCGTCTGAGAAGCTGCTTTGTGATATGTGATTTTACCTCACCGAGTTATGTCATTCTTTTCATTGAGTAGTTTGATAGCACTGTTTTCTTGGAATCTGCAATGGGATATTTCAGGGCACATTGAACCTTATGGTGACAGAGGAAATATCCTCATGTAAAATCTAGAAAGAAGTGTTCTGAGAAACCGATTTGTGATGTGTTAATTCACTTCACAGAGTTACAAGTTTCTTTTCATGGAACAATTTGGTGGTACTATTTATAGTGAATCTCGTACTGGATATTTGGGATCGCATTGAAGCATATGGCGACAAAGGAAACATCCTCAAGTAAAAACTAGAAATAAGCTATCTGAGAAAGTTCTTTGTGAAGTGTCAATTCCTCTTCACAGAATTACACCTGCCTTTTCATGGATGAGTTTCCTAACACTGCTGTCATGGAATTTGCAAAGGGGTATTTGGGAGCACATTGAAGGCTACAGTGAAAAAGGAAATATCCTCAGATGAAAACTAGAAATAAGCTTTCTGAGAAACTGCTTTGTGATGTGTGAGTTTATCTGACAGATTACACCATTCTTTTCATTGAGCAATTTGATAACACTGTTTTCATGAAATCTGCAATAGGATATTTAGGAGTCCTTTGAGGCTTGCGGTGACAGAGGAAATATCCTCAGATAAAAACCAAAATAAGTTTTCTGTGAAACTGCTTTGTGATGTGTCTATTCATCTCACAGCATTACAATGTTCTTTTCATTTAGAAGATTGCTAACAATTTTTTTGTGGAATCTGCAAAGGGATAATTGGTAGCACATTGAGGAATATGGTGAAAAAGTAAATATCCTCAGATAAAAACTAGAAAGAAGCTTTCTGAGAAAGAGCTTTGTGATGTGTGAATTCATTTCACAGAGATACACCATTCGTTTCATGGATCAGTTTGATTACAGCATTTTTGGGGAATATGAGAAGTGATATTTTTGATCGCTTTGAATCCTATGGTGACATAAGAAGTATCCTCAGATAAAAACTAGAAAGAGGCTTTCTGAGAAAGTTCTTTATGATGTCTGAATTCATCTCACAGTTACACCTTCCTTTTCATGGAGCAGTCTGGTAACACTGTTTTTGATTTATCTGCAAAGGGTTTTATGGGAGTGCATTGATGCCTATGGTGAAAAAGGATCTACACTCCAACAAAAACTAGAAAGAGACTTTCTCAGAAACTGCCCTGTGATGTGTGAATTCATCTGGCAGAGTTACACCTTTCTTTTCCTTGGGCAGTTTGATAACACTGTTTTCACGGAATCTGCAATAGGATATTTGGGAGCACAATGAAGCCTATGGTGACAAAGTAATTACCCTCTGAAAAAACTAAAAGTACCTTTCTGTGAAACTGCTTTGTGAGGTGTGAATTATTCTAACAGAGTTACATTGTTCTTTTCATTGAGAAGTTTGTTAACACTTTTTTATGGAAACTGCAATGGGATATTTGGGAATGCATTGAGGAATATGGTGGAAAAGGAAATTTAAACAGATAAAAACTAGAAAGAATCTTCTGAAAAACTGCTTTGTGATGTGAGAGTTCATCTTCAGACTTACACCATTCTTTACATTGGGCAGTTTGATAACACTTTTTTCATGGAATCTGCAATAGGATATTTCGGAGCACATTGAAGCCTAGGTGACAAAGGAATATCCTCTGACAAAAAACAAAAGGAAGCTTTCTGTTAAACAGCCTTGTGATGTGTGAATTTGTCTCTCAGAGTTACACCCTTCTTTTCATTGAGAAGTTTGTTAACACTTTTTTATGGAAACTGCAATGGGATATTTGGGAATGCATTGAGGAATATGGTGGAAAAGGAAATTTAAACAGATAAAAACTAGAAAGAATCTTTCTGAGAAACTGCTTTGTGATGTGAGAGTTCATCTTCAGACTTACACCATTCTTTACATTGGGCAGTTTGATAACACTTTTTTCATGGAATCTGCAATAGGATATTTCGGAGCACATTGAAGCCTATGGTGACAAAGGAGATATCCTCTGACAAAAAACAAAAGGAAGCTTTCTGTTAAACAGCCTTGTGATGTGTGAATTTGTCTCTCAGAGTTACACCCTTCTTTTCATTGAGAAGTTTGCTAACAGTTTTTTTGTGGGATCTGCCATGGGATATTCAGGAGCACCTTGAAGAATATGGTGAAAAAGTAATATCCTCAGATAAAAACTAGAAAGAAACTTTCTGAGAAACCACTTTGTGACGTGTGAATTCATCTCACAGATTTACACCTCCTTTTCATGGAGCAGTTTGCTAACACTATTTTTGTGGAATCTGGAAAGGGATATTCGTGACAGCATTGAGACAAATGATGACAAAGAAACTATCCTTAGACAAAAACTAGAAGGAAGCTTTCTGAAAAACTGCTTTGTGGTGTGTGTATTCACATCACAGAGTTACACGTTTCTATTCTTGGAGTAGTTTGCTAACACAGTTTTTGTGGAATCTGCAATAGGATATTTGGGAGCACATTGAAGCCTATGTTGACAAAGTAATTATCCTCAGACAAAAACCAAAAAGAAGCTGTCTTGGAAACTACTTCATGATGTGTGAATTCATCTCACAGATTTAAAACTTTCGTTTCATGGAGCAGTTTGTTAACACCATTTTTGTGTAATCTGCAAAGTGTTATCTGGGAGCACATTGAGGCCTATAGTGAAAAAGGAAACATCCTCAGATAAAAACTAGAAGGAAGCTTTCTGAGAAACTGCTTTGTGATGTGTGAGTTCGTCTGACAGAGTTATACCATTCTTTTCATTGGGAAGTTTGATAACACCTTTTTCGTGGAATCTGCAATAGGATTTTTCGGGGTGCATTGAAGCCTATGGTGACAAAGGAAATATCCTCTGACAAAAAAACAAAAGGAAGCTTTCTGTTAAACAGCTTTGTGATGTGTGAATTCATCTCTCAGAGTAACACACTTTTTTTTCATTGAGCAGTTTGCTAACACTTTTTTTGTGGGATCTGCCATGGGATATTCGAGAGCACCTTGAAGAATATGGTGAAAAAGGAAATATCCTCAGATAAAAACTAGAAAGAAGCTTTCTGAGAAATAACTTTGTGACGTGTAAATTCATCTTGCAGAGATACACTTTTCTTTTCATTGATGTTTTGTGGTACAGTTTTTGGGGAATCAGAGAAGGGATAGTATAGATGTCATTGAAGCCTATGGTGACAAAGGGAATATGTTCAGATAAAAACTAGAATGAAGTTCTCTGAGAAACTGCTTTGTGACATGTGATTTTATCTCACTTAGTTACACCATTCTTTTCATTGAGTACTTTGATAACACTGTTTTCTTGGAATCTGCAATGGGATATTTCGGAGCACATCGAAGCTTATAGTGACAAAGGAAATATCCTCACGTAAAATCTAGAAAGAAATGTTCTGAGAAACTGATTTGTGATGTGTTAATTCATTTCACATAGCTACAAGTTTCTTTTCAGGGAACAGTTTGGCAGTACTGTTTATGGGGAATATCAGAATGGATATTTGGGATCACATTGAAGCATATGGCAACAAAAGAAACATCCTCAAGTAAAAATTAGAAATAAGCTCTCTGAGAAAGTTCTTTGTGAAGTGCCAATTTCTCTTCACAGAATTACACCTGTCTTTTCATGGAGAAGTTTGCTAACACTGTTGTCATGGAATCTGCAAAGGGGTATTTGGGAGTGTATTGAGGCCTATAGTGAAAAAGGAAATGTACTCAGATAAAAACTAGAAAGAAGGTTTCTGAGAAACCATTTTTTGATGTGTGAGTTCATCTGACAGATTACACTGTTCTTTTCTTTGATCAATTTGATAACACTGTTTTCTTAGAATCTGCACTAGGATATTTGGGAGCGCATTGAAGACTTTGGTGAAAAAAGAATTATCCTCAGATAAAAACCAAAAAGAAGATTTCTGTGAAACTGCTTTATAATGTCTGAATTCATCTCACAGATTTACACTGTTCTTTTCATTGATCAGTTTGCTAACACTGTTTTCTTTGCATCTGCCATGGGATATTTCAGAGTACATTAAAAGTGTTGGTGACAAAGGAAATATCTTCAGACAAAAACCAGAAAGAAATATTCTGACAAACTGCCTTGTGATTTTTGAATTCATCTCACACAGTTACATCATACTTTTCATGGAGCAGTTTGGTAGCACTGTTTTTGCAGAATCTGAGAAGGTATATTTTGGATTGCTTTGAAACCTATGGCGACAATGGAAATATCCTCAGTTCAAAACTAGAAAGAAGCTTTCTGAGAAACTGCTTTGTGATGTGTGAATTCATCTAACAGAGTTACACTTTTCTTTTCATGGAACTGTTGGATAACATTGTTTTTGTGGAATATACAATGGGCTATTTGGGAGCACATTGCCACCTATTGTGATAACGGAAATATTCTCAGACAATAATTAGAGAGACGCTTCCTGAGAAACAGCTTTGTGATTTGTGAATTCATCTCACAGAGCTACACCTTTCTTTTCATGGAGAAGTTTGGTAGCACTGTTTTTGGGGAATCTGAGAAGAGGTATTTTGGATGGCATTGGAGCTTATGGTGATAAAGGAAATATCCTCAGATAAAAAAGCAAACTATCACAAGAAGAGAAAACCAAACACCGCATGTTCTCACTCATAGGTGGGAACTGAACAATGAGATCACTTGGACTCGGGAAGGGGAACATCACACACTGGGGCCTATCATGGGGAGGGGGGAGGAGGGAGGGATTGCATTGGGGAGTTATACATGATATAAACATCATGCACATGTACCCTAGAACTTAAAGTATAATAAAAAAAAAAGAAAAAAAATATAAAGAAGGTTTCTGAGAGGCTGCTTTGTGATGTGTGAATTTATTTCAATAGTTTCGTGATTCTTTTCATGGATCAGCTTGGTAGCACTGTTTTTGGGGTATCTGAGAAGTGATATTTGGGATTCCATTGAAGCCTATGGTGACAAAGGAAATATCCTCAGATAAAAACTAGAAAGAAGCTTTCTAAGAAAGTTCTTTGTGATGTGTGAATTCATCTCACAGAGGAACACCGTTCTTTTCATGGAGATATTTGAGCTATTTGCTAACACTGTTTTCAAGGAATCTGCAAAGGGATATTTGGGAGTGCATTGGGGAATACGGTAAAAATCTAAATATCCTCAGATAAAGATGAGAAAAAAACTCTCTGAGAAACTGCTTCATGATGTGTGAATTCATCTCACAGAGTTACACTGTTCTTTTCAATGAGCAGTTTGCCAACACTGTTTTCGTGGAATCTGCAAAGGGATATATGGGAGTGCATTGAGGCCTGTAGTGAAAAAGGAAATGTCCAAAGATAAAAACAAGAAAGAAGTGCTCTGAGAAACTGCATTTTGAGAGGTGAATTCATTTTACAGAGTTACACCATTCTTTTCCTTTAGTTGTTTGGTAACACTGCTTTCATGGAATGTGCAATAGGATATTTGAGAGCACATTGAAGCCTATGGTGACAAAGGTAAAATCCTCAGGTAAAAATGTAAAGAATCCTTCTGAAAAACAACTTTGTGATTTGAATTCTTCTAACAGAGTTACATGATTCATTTCATGGATCAGTTTTGTACCACTGTTTTCAGGGAATCTGAGAAGGGATATTTTGGATCGCATTGAAGCCTATGGTAACGAGGAAATATCCTCAGATAAAGACTGGAAAGACACTTTCTGAGAAAGTTCTTTGTGATGTGTGTATTCATCTCACAGTGTTACACCTTCCTTTTCACGGATCAGTTTGCTATCACTGTTTTCATAGAATCTGCACAGGGATATTCTGGAGTGCATTGAGGCCTATGATGAAAAAGGAAATATCCTCATATAAAAAGTAGAAATAAGCTTTCTGAGAAACTGGTTAGTGATGTGTCAATTCAACTCACAGTGTTACACTCTTCTTTTCATGGAGCAGTTTGCAAACACTGTTTTCTTGGAAGCTGCATTGGGATATTTCAGAGCACCTTGAAGCTTGTGATAACAAAATAACATCCTCAGATAAAAAGCAAAAAGAAACTTTTTGAGAAACTGCTTTGTGAAGTTTGATTTCATCTCACAGAGCTACGCTGTTCTTTTCATTGATCAGTTTGCTAACACAGAATTACACTGTGATTTTCATTTAGCAGTTTGATAACACTGTTTTCGTGGAATCTGCAATAGGATATTTGGGAGAGCATTGAAGCCTATGGTGAAAAAGGAAATATCCTCTGACAAAAATCAAAAAGAAGCTTTCTAAGAAACCGCTTTGTAATATGTGAATTCATCTCACACATTTATACATTTCTTTATATGGAGCAATGTGCTAACACTATTTTCGTGGTATCTGCAAAGGGATATTTGCAAACATATTGAGGCACATGGTGAAAAAGGAAATATCCTCATATAAAAATTAGAAAGAAGCTTTCTGACAAAGTTCATTGTGATGCGTGAATTCATCTCACAGAATTACACTTTTCTTTTCATGGAGCAGTTTGCCAATACTGTATTTGTGGAATACACAATGGAATATTTTGGAGTGCTTTGAAGCCTATGGTGACAAAGGAAATATCCTCAGACAAAAACTAGAAAGAAGCTTTCTGAGAAAATGATTTGTGATGTCTTAATTCATCTCACAGAGGTACATGATTCTTTTCAAGGATCAGTTTTGTAACATTCTTTTTGAGGAATCTGAGAAGGAATATTTTTGATCGCATAGAAGCCTATGCTGACAAAGGAAATATCCTCAAATAAAAACTAGAAAGAGGCTTTCTGAGAAACTTCTTTGTGACGTGTGAATTCATCTCATGAAGTTACACCTTTCTTTTCATGCAGCACCTTGCTAACATTGTTTTCATGGAATCTGCAAAGTGATATTTGGGAGCGTATTGAGGCCTATAGTGAAAAGGCAAATATCCTCAGATAAAAACCAGAAAGAAACTTTCTGAAAAACTGCTTTTTTGTGTGTGAATTCATATCACAGAATTACACTGTTCTTTTCATTGAGCAGTTTGCTATCACTGTTTCCTTGGAATCTGCAATCAGATATTTCGGAGCACATTGTAGCTTATGGTGACAAAGGAAATATCCAAATAAAAAACTAGACAGAAGCATTCTGAGAAACTGCCTTGTGATGTGCTAATTCATCTCATAGTATTCACAATTCTTTTCATGGAGCAGTTTGATAGCACTGTTTTTGGGGAATCTGAGAAGGGATATTTTTGATGCACTGTAGTCAATGGTGACTAAGGAAATATCCTAAGATAAAAACTGGAAAGAAGCTTTCTGAGAAACGTGTTTCTGATATGTGAATTCACCTCACAGAGGTACAACTTGTTTTTCATGGATCAGTTTTCCAGCACTGTTTTTGGGGAATTTGAGAAGGGATATTTTGAATTGCATTGAAGCGTATGGTGACAAAGGAAATATCCTCAGATAATAACTAGAATGAAGCTGAGAAATTTATTTGTTATTTGTGAATTCATCTCACAGAGTTACACCTTTCTTTTCATGAAGTTTTATAACACTGTTTTCGTGAAATCTGCAAATGCATATTTGGGAGCACATTGAGGTGTATAGTGAAAAGGGAAAAATCCTCATTTAAACTCGAGAGAGAATTTTTCTGGGAAACTGCTTTGTGATGTTTGAATTCATCTCACAGTGTTACACTGTTGTTTTCATTGAGCAGCTTGATAACAGTTTTCGTGGAATCTGCCATATTCTATTTTGGAACACATTGAAGTCTTTGGTGACAAAGGAAATATTGTCAGATAATAACTAGAAATAAGCTTTCTGAGAAACTGCTTTCTGATGTGTGAATATTTCTCACACAATTACACTGTTATTTTCATCAAGCATTTTGCTGACACTCTTTTCTTGGAATATGCAATGGGATATTTCAGAGAGCCTTGAAACTTATGGTGGCAAAGGAAATGTTCTCATATAAAAACTAGAAAGAAGCATTCTGAGAAACGGCTTTGTGGTGTGCTAATTCATCTCACAGAGTTACATGATTCTTTTCATGGAGCCATTTAGTAGCACTGCTTTTGGGGAATCTGAGAAGGGATATTTTGGATTGCATAGAAGCCTATGGTTACTCAGAAAATATCCTCAGATAAAAACAAGAAAGAAGCCGTCTGACAAAGTTCTTTATGATATGTGATTTCATCTCACCAAATTACGACTTTCTTTCCATGGAGGAGTTTCCTGTCACTCTTTCCATGTAATCTGCAACTCGATATTTGGGAGTGCAATGAGGCCTATGGAGAAAAAGAAAATATCCTCAGAAAGAAACTAGAAAGAAGCTTTCTGAGAAACTGCTTTGTGATGTGTGAATTCATTTCACAGAGTTACACTGTTCTTTTCATTGAAGAGTTTGATAACACTGTTTTGTGGAATCTGAAATAGGATATTTGGGATCGCATTGAAGCCTATGGTGACAAAGGAAATATTCTCAGATAAAAACCAAAAAGATACTTTTTTGTAATTGCTTTGAGATGTTTGAATTCATCTCACAGAGTTACACTTTTATTTTTATTGAGCAGTTTGATAACACTGTTTTCTTGGAATCTGCACTGGGATATTTCAGAACACATTGAAGCTTATGATGACAAAGGAAATTTACTTACACAGAAACAAGAAAGAAACTTTCTGAGAACCTACTTTTTGATTTGTGAATTCATCTCAGGGAGTTACACTTTAATTTTCATGGAGCACTTTGGTAGCACTGTTTTAGGGGAATCTGAAAGGGATGTTTGGATCACATTCAAGCCTATGGTGAGAAAGGAAATATCCTCAGATTAAAAACTAGAAAGAAGCTTTCTGAGAAACTTCTTTGTGATGTGTGAATTTATCTAACAGAGTTACACCTTTCTTTTCATGGAACAGTATCCTAGCACTCTTTTTGTGGAATCTGCAAATGGATATTTGGGAGTGCATTGAGTCCTTTGGTGTAAAAGGAAATATCCTCTGATAAAAAGTAGAAAGAAGCTTGCTGAGAAACTGCTTTGTGATGTGTAATTCATCTCACAGTGTTACAGTGTTCTCTACATGGAGTAGTTTGCTAATACTCTTTTCTTGGAATCTGCAATGGGATATTTCAGAGCGCATTGAATCTTATGGTGAAAGGGAAATATCCTAATATAAGAACCAGAAAGATGCTTTCTGAGCAACTGATTTGTGATGTGTTAATTCATCTCACAGTGTTACACGATTCTTTTCATGTATCAGTTTCATAGCACTTGTTTTTGGGAATCTTAGAGGGAATATTTTGAAGTGCATTGAAGCTTAGGGTGACAAAAGAAATATCTTCAGATAAAAACTAGAAAGAAGCTGTCTGAGAGTGTTCTTTTTGATATGTGAATTCATCTCACAGCATTGCACCTTTATTTTCATAGGGCAGTTTTCTAACACTGTTTTAGTGGAATCTGCAAAGGGATACTTGGGAGCGCTTTGATGTATATAGGGAAATCAGAAATATCCACATATAAAAACGGGAAAAAAGTTTTCTGAGAAACTGCCTTGTGATGTGTGAATTCATCTCACAAAGTTACACTGTTGATTTCATTGAGCAGTTTGATAACACTCTTCTCGTGGAATCTGTCATTTTTTGGGGGGAGTACAGTGAAGTCTGTGGTGACAAAGGAAATAGCCTCAGATAAAAAATAGAAAAAAAGCTTTCCAAGAAATTTCTTTGTGATGGAAGAATTCACCACACAGATTTACACATTTGTTTTCTTTCAGCAGTTTGATAGCACTGTTTATGTGGAATATGCAAAGGGATATTAAGGAGCTCCCAGAAACCTATGGTGAAAAAGGAAATAACTTCAGATAAAAATTGGAGTGAAGCTTTTTGAGAAACGGTTTTGTGATGTGTGTATACATCTTACAGAGTTTAAACCTTTGTTCATTGAGCAGTTCAGCATCACTGTTTTTTGGTATCTGAGAGGAGATACATAGGAGTGCATTGAAGCCAGTGTTGAAAAAGGAAATATCCTCAAATTTGAAATAGAAAGAAGGTTTCTGAGAAACTGCTTTTTGATGGGTGAATTCATCAATAGGATATTTGGGAGGGCTTTGAAGCCTATGGTGAAAAAGAAAACATCCTCAGATAAAAACCAAAGAGAAGCTTTCGGTGAAACTTCTTTTTGAGGTTTGAATTCATATCACAGAGTTACAGTGTTCTTTTCATTTAGAAGTTTGCTAACACTATTTTCGTGAAATCTTCAAAGGGATATTCACAAGCACATTGAGGCCTATGGTGAAAAAGGAAACTTCCTCATATACAAAGTAGAAAGAAGCTTTGTGAGAAACCACTTTGTAATGTGCTAATTTATCACAAAGAGTTTCACGATTCTTTTCATTTAGCAGTTTGGTTACACTGTTTTTGGGGAATCTGAGAAGGAATATTTGGCATTGCATTGAAACCTATGGTGACAAAGTAAACATCCTCAGATAAAAACTAGAAAGAAGTTTTCTGAGAAACTGCTTCATGATGTGTGAATTCATCTCAGAGTGTTACAATTTTCTTTTCATGGAGCAGTTTGTTAACACTGTTTTCATTGAATCTGCAATAGGATATTTGGGAGCACGTTGAAGTCTATGGTGAAAAAGGAAATATCCTCAGATAAAAACCGAAAAGAAGCTTTCTGAGAAACTGCTTTGTGATGTGTGAATTTATCTCACAGTAATACACCATTCTTTTCATTGAGCAGTAAGCTAACACTGTTTTTGTGGAATCTGCAATAGGATATTTTGGAGTGCATTGAAGCCTATGGTGAAAAATGAAATATCCTCAAATAATAATTAGAACATAGCTTTCTGAGGAACTGCTTAGTGATGTGTGAATTCATCCCACAGAGTTACAGTTCTTTTCATTGAGCAGTAGGTTAACACTGTTGTCTTGGAATCTGCAAAGGAATATCTTGGAGTACATTGAAGCTTATGGTGACATAGAAAGTATCCTCATATAATAACTAGAAAAAAGCTTTCTGAGAAACTGCTTTGTGATGTGTTAATTTATCTAACAGAATAACATGATTCTTTTCATGGAGAAGTTTTGTAGCATTGTTTTTGGGGAATCTGAGAAGGTATATCTTGGATCACTTTGAAGCCTAAGGTTACAAAGGAAATATCTTCAGGTAAAAACTAGAAAGAAGATTTCTGAGGACCTTCTTTGTGATGTGTGAATTCGTCTCATGGAATTATATCTTTCTTTCCATGGATCAGTTTGTTAACAATGTTTTCTTGAAATATGCCAAGGGATATTTTGGAGCACATTGATGCCTATGGTGATAAAGGAAATATCGTCAGGTAAAAACTAGAAAGTGGATTTCTGAAAAACTGTTCTGTGATATGTGAATTCATCTCACAGAGATACATCGTTCTTTCCATTGAAAATTTTGCTAACACCGTTTCCTTAGAATATGCATCGGGATATTTCAGAGCACATTGAAGCCTATGATGACACAATATCCTTAGACAAAAACCATAAAGAAGCTTTCTGAGAAACTGCTTTGTGATGTGTTGATTCAATCCACAGAGTTACACAATTCTTTTCATGGATCAGTTTGGTGGCTCTGTTTTTCGGCAATCTGAGAAGGGATATTTTGGATTGCATTGAATCCTATGTTGAGAAAGGAAATATTCTCAGATAAAAACTAGAAAGAAGCTCTCTGAGAAATTTCTTTGTTATTTGTGAATTAATCTCATAGTGTTACACCTTTCTTTTCATAGAACAGTATTGTAACACTGTTCGTGGAGTCTGCAAAGGCATATTTGGGAGCACATTGAGGCATATAGTGGAAAGGGAAAAATCCTCATTTAAAAACGAGAAATAACTTTTCTGGGAAACTGCTTTCTGGTGTGTCAATTCATCTCACAGAGTTACACTGTTTTGTTCATTTAGCAGTTTGATAACTCTGTTTTTGTGGAATCTGCCATATTATATTTGGGAACACATTGAAAAGCCTAGGGTGACAAAGGAAATATCCTCAGATAAAAATCAAAATGAAGCTTTCTGAGAAACTTTTTAGTGTTGTGTGAATTCATCTCACAGAGGTACACTGTTCTTTCATCGAGTAGTTTGTGAAAAACATTTCCTTGGAATCTGCAATGGGATATTTCAGAGTGCATTGAAGCTTATGGTGATAAAGTAAATATCCTCATACCAAAACCAGAAAGAAGTTTTCTGAAAAACTGCTTTGTGTTGGGTTAATTGGTCTCACAGAGGCACACGATTCCTTTCATGGAGCAGTTTGGCAGCACTGCTTTTGGGGAATCTGAGAAGGGACATTTAGGATGACATTGAAGCCTATGGTGACAAAGGAAATATCATTGGATAAAAACTAGAAAGAAGCTTTCTAAGAAACTTCCCAGTGATGTGTGAATTCATCTCACAGAGGTACACTTTTCTTTTCATGGTGCAGTGCTAACACTGTTTTTTTGGAATCTGGAAAGGGATATTTGGGAGTGCATTGAGGCAGATAGTGAAAAAGAAAATATCCTCAGGTATTAAATGGAAAGAAACCTACTAAGAAGCCACTTTTTGATGTGTCAATTTGTCTCACTGAGTTACACCTTTCTTTTCATTTAGCAGTGTGTTATCACTGTTTTTGTGGAAACTGCAAAGGGATATTTGCGAACGCCTTCATGCTTATAGTGAAAAAGGAAATATCCTCAGATAAAAACTAGAAATAAGCTTTCTGAGTAAATTCTTGGTGTAGTTTGAATTCATCTCACAGAGCTACACCTTTCTTGCAAGCAGCAGTTTGCTAACACTGTTTTCGTGGAATATGCAAAGGGATATTTAGAAGCATATTGAGGCCCATAGTGAAAAAGGAAATATCCCCAGGTAAAAACTAGAAAGAAGCTTTCTGAGAAACTGTTTTGGTATGTGTAAATTCATCTCACAGTATTACATCATTCCTTTCATTGAATAGTTTGATAACACTGTTTTCGTGGAATCTGCAGTAGGATATTTCGGAGTGCATCAAAGCTTATGGTTACAAAGGAAATATCTTCAGACAAAAACTAGAAAGATGATTTCGGAGAAACTGCTTTGTGATGTGTGAATTCATCTCACAGAGTTATACGATTCTTTTCTTGGAGCAGTTTGGTAGCACTGCTTTTGGGGAATCTGACAAGGAGTATTTGATATCGCATTGAAACCTATGGCGATATAGGAAATATCCTCAGATAAAAACTAGAATGGATCATTCCTAGAAAGTTCTTTGTGATGTGTGAATTCATCTCACAGAGTTACACCATTCTGTTCATTGAGCAATCTATAACACTCATTACATAGAATCTGCAACAGGATATTTCGAGTGCATTGAAGCCAATGGTGACAAAGAAAATATCCTCTGATGAAAAACAAAAAAATGCTTTCTGTGAGACTGTATTGCAATGTATGAATTGAACTTACATAGTTACACTGTCCTTTACATTGAGTAGTTTGCTAACACTGTTTTCTTGGAATGTGCCATGAGATATTTCAGAGGGTATTGAAGCTTATGATGACAAAGGGAATATCCTCAGACAAAAACTAGAAAGAGGCTTCCTGAGAAACTGCTTTGTGATTTGTGAATTCATCTCAAGGAGTAACACCTATCTTTTCATGGAGCAGTTTGGTAGCACTGCTTTTGGTGAATCTGAGAAGGGATATGTTGTATGACATTGAAGCCTATGTTGACAAAGGAAATATCCTTACATAAAAACTAGAAAGAAGCTTTCTGAGAAACTTCTTCAGGATGTGCAAATTCATCTCACAGAGTTACAACTTTCTTTTCATGGAGCAGTTTGCTAACACTGTTTTCGTAGAATCTGCAAAGGGATTTCACAGAGCTCATTGAAGATTATGTTGACAAAGAAATATAAACAGATAAAAATCAAAAAATAAGCTTTCTGAGAAACTGGTTTGTGATGTGTGAATTCACCTCACAGAGTTACACCGTTCTTTTCATTTAGAAGTTTGCTAATATTTTTCTCGTTTAATCTGCAATGGGATATTCGGGCACACATTCAGGAATATAGTGAAAAAGGAAATATCCTCAGATAAAAACTAGAAAGAAGATTTCTGAGAAAGTTCTTTGTGATGTGTGAATTCATCTCTCAGAGCTGCATCTTTCTTTTAATGGAGCAGTTTTCTTACAATGTTTTTGTGGAATCTCCAAAGGGATATTCGGGAGGGCATTGAGGCCTATGTTGAAAAAGGAAGTATCCACAGATAAAAAGTAGAAAGAAGCTTTCTGAGAAACTGATTTCTGATGTGTGAATTCATCTCATGGAGTTACACAGTTCATTTCACTGAGTAGTTTGCTAACACTGTTTTCCTGGAATCTGCAAAGGGATATTTGGGAGCGCATTGAGGCCTATGATGATGAAGGCAATATCCTCAGATAGAAACCAAAAAGAACCTTTCTGAAAGACTACTCTGTGATGTGCGAATTAAACGCACAGCGTTACACTGTCCTTTACATTGAGCAGTTTGCTAACACCGTTTTCTTGGAATTTACCATGAGATATTTCCGAGCGTATTGAAGCTTATGATGACAAAGGAAATATCCTCAGATAAAAACTAGAAAGAAGCTTCTTGAGAAACTGCTTTGTGATTTGTGAATTCATCTCATAGAGTTACACCTTTCTTTTCATGGATTAGTTTGTTAGCACTGTTTTTGGGGAATCTGAAAAGGGATATTTTTGATTACATTGAAGCCTATATTGACAAAGGAAATATCATCAGATAAAAACTAGAAAGAAACTTTCTGGGAAACTCCTTCATTATGATTGAATTCATTTCTCCGAATTACACCTTTCTTTTCATGGAGAAGTTTGCTAACAGTGTTTTCATGGAATCTGCAAAGGGATCTTTTAGAGCACATTGAGGCCTATGGTGAAAAAGGAAATATTCTGAGATAAAAACTAGAAAGATGCTTCATGAGAAACTGCTTTGTGATGTGTAGATTAATCTCACAGCATTGCACTGTTCATTTCATTGAACAGTTTACTAACACTGTTTTCATGGAATCTGCAATGGTATATTTTGGAGTGCATTAAAGGTTATAGTGACAAAGGAAATATCCTCAGAAAAAACTAGAAAGAAGCTTTCTTAGAAACTGTTTTCTGATTTGTGAATTCATCTCAGAGATTTATGCAATACTTTTTATGGGACATTTTGATAGCATTGTTTTTGAGGAATCTGAGAAGGGATATTTTGGATTGCATTCAAGCCTCTGGTGACAATGGAAATATCCTAAGATATTACACAATTCTTTTCTTTTTTTTTCACAATTCTTTTCACATAGCAGTTTGGTGGCACTGTTTTTATGGAATCTGAGAAGAGATATTTTGGATGGCATTGAAGCCAAAGTTGACAAAGGAAATATCCTCAGATAAAAACTAGAAAGAAGCCTTCTGAGTAACTTCTTTGTATGTGTGAATTCATCTCACAGTGTTGCACTGCTCTTTTCATTGGGTAGTTTCCTAACACTCTTTTTGTGGTATCTGCATAGGGATGTTTTGGAGCGAATTGAGGACTACCTTGAAAAAGAAATTATCCTCAGATAATACCTAGAAAGAAGCTTTCTGAAAAAACTTCTTTGTGATGTGTGAATTCATCTCACAGAGTTAAAATGTACTTTTCACGCAACAGTTTGCTAGCACTGTTTTCTTGAAATCTGCAGTGGCATACTTCGGAGCACATTGAAGATTATGTTGACAAAGGAAATATCCTCAGATAAAGCAAAAATAAGCTCTCTGAGAAACTGCTCAGTGATGTGTGATTTCATTTCACAGAATTACACCGTTATTTTCATTGAGAATTTTGCTTACACTTTTCTTGTTTAATCTGAAATGGGATACTTGGGTGCACATTCAGGAATATAGTGAAAAAGGAAATATCCTCAGATAAAAACTAGAAAGAAGTTTTCTGAGAAACAGCTTTGTGATGTGTGAATTAATCTCACAGAGTTACACCACTGTTTTCATGGAGCAGTTTGGTAGCGCTGTTTTTGGGGAATCTGAGAAAGGATATTTTGAATTGTATTGAAGCCTATGATGACAAAGAAAATATCCTCAGACAAAAAGTAGAAAGAACCTTTCTGAGAAAGTTCTTTGTGATGTGTGAATTCATCTCTCACAGCTACACCTTTCTTTTCATGGAACAGTTTTCTAAGAGTGTTTATGTGGAATCTGCAAAAGGATATTTGTGAGTGCATTGAGGCCTATAGTGAAAAAGGAAATATCCTCAGATAAAAACGAGAAAGAAGTATTCTACTCTCACAGAATTGCACGATTCCTTTCATGGATCATTTGGTAACACTGTTTTTGGGGAATCTGAGAAAGCATATTTTGAATCGCATTGAAGCCTGTGTTGACAAAGGAAATATCCTCAGAATAAAACTAGAAAGAAGTTTTCTGAGGAAGTAGATTGTGATGTGTGAATTCATCTCACAGAGTTACAAGGTTCTTTTCATTCATCAGTTTGATAACACTGTTTTTGTGAAAACTGCAATAGGATATTTGGGAGCACATTAAATCCTGTGGTGACATAGGAAACAGCCTCTGATAAAAACCTAAAGGAAGCATTCTGAGAAAATGCCTTGTGATGTTTGAATTCACCTCACAGAGTTACACTGTGCTCTTCATTGAGCAGTTTGCTAACACTGTTTTCTTGAAAACTGCAAGGGGATATTTCAGAGCACATTGAAGCTTATGATGACTAAGAAATATCCTCAGACAAAAACTAGAAAAAACTTTCTGAGAAACTGCTATGTGATTTGTGAATTCATCTCACAGAGCTACACGGTTCTTTTCATGGATCAGTTTGGTAGCACTGTTTTCGAGGAATCTGAGGAGATATATTGGATTGCATTGAATCCTAAGGTGACAAAAGAAATATCCTCAGATAAAAACTAGAAAGAAGTTTTCTGAGAAACTTCCTTGTGATGTGTGAATTCATCTCACAGAGTTACACCTTTCTTTTCATGTATTGTTTTGCTAACACTGTTTTCGTGGTATCTGCAAAAGGATATTTGGGAGCCCCTTGAGGCCAATCATGAAAAATGAAATGTCCTCAGATTAAAATGAGAAAGAAGCATTCTGAGAAAACACTGTATTGTGTGTTAATTCCTCTCACAGAGCTACACGATTCTTTTCATGGATCAGATTTGTAGCACTGTTTTTGGGGAATCTGAGAAAGGATATTTTGGATTGCTTTGAACCCTATGGTGGCAAATGAAATATCCTCAGATAAAAATTAGACAGAAGTTTTCTGAGAAAGTTCTTTGTGATGTGTGAATTCATCTCACAGTGTTACAGATACCATTTCATGAATCACTTTCCTAACATTGTTTTCATGGGATCTGTAAAAGGATATTTGGGAACACTTTGAGACCTATTGTGAATTGGATCATATTGAAGCCTATGTTGAAAAGGAAATATCCTCAGATAAATCTAGAAAGAAGCTTTTTGAGAAAGTTCTTTGTGATGTGTGAATTTTTCTCACAGATTTACAACTTTCTTTCCATGGAGCACTTTGCTAAAACTGTGTTCGTGCAATCTTCAAGGAGATATTTGGGAGAGCATTGAGGCCTACGAAGAAAAATGAAATATCCTCAGATAAAAACCAAAGATAAGTATTCTGAGAAACTGCTTTATGATGTGTGAATTCATCTCACAGTGTTACACAGTTATTTTCATTGAGCAGTTTTCTAACACTGTTTTCATGCAATCTGCAAAGGTATACTTGGGAGCACTTTGAGGAATATAGTGAAAAAAGAAATATCCTCATATAAAAACTAGAAAGAAGCTTTCCGAGAAACTGCTTTGTGATGTGTGAATTCATCTTACAAAGTTACACTGTTCTTTTCATTGAACAGTTTGATATCTTTGTTCTCGTGGAATCTGCAATCGGTTATTCTGGAGTGCATTGAAGCCTCTGGTGACAAAGGAAATATCCTCAGATAAAAACCAAAAAGAATCTTTCTGTGAAACTGCTTTGTGATATGTGAAGTCATCTCACAAGTTTACACCGTTCTTTTCATTGAGATGTTTCCTAACACTTTTTTCGTGGAATCTGCAAAGGGATATCCGGGAGTGCATAGAAGAACTTGGAGAAAAAGGAAATATCCTCAGATAAAAACTAGTAAGAAGCTTACTGAGAAGTGGCTTTGTTATGTGTGAATTCATTTCAGAGTTATACCATTTTTTTCATGGAGCAATACAGTAACATTCTTTTTGGGGAATCTGCAATAGGATATTTGGGACAGGATTGAAGTCTATGGTGACAAAGGAATATCCTCAGACAAAAACCAAAAAGAAGCTTTCTGAGCAACTGCTTTGTGATGTGTGAATTCATCTCACAGAGTTATATCTTTCTTTTCATTGAGCAATTTGCTAACACTATTTTCATGGAATATACAAGGGTATATTCGTGAGTGCATTGAGGCCTATGGGGAAAAAGTAAATATCCTCAGACAAAAACTATAAAGAAGCTTTCTGAGAAACTGCTGTGTGATTTGTGAATTCATCTCACAAAGTTACACCATTCTTTCATGAAGCAGTTTGTTAGCACTGTTTTTTGGGAATCTGAGAAGGGATATTTTGGATCACATTGAAACCAATAGTGAAAATGGAAATATAATCATATAAAAACTGGAAAGATGCTTTCTGCTAAACTTATTCATGATGTGTGCATTCATCTCACAAAGTAACACCTTTGTTTTCATGTAGCAGTTCATTAACTCTGTTGTCATTTAATCTACAAAATGATATTTGGGAGTGAGTTGAGACCTATGGTTAAAAAGGAAATATCCTCAGATAAAAACCAGAAAGAAGTTTTCTGAGAAATTTCTTTGTTATGTGTGTATTCATATCACAGAATAACACCCTTCTTTTCATGGACAAGTTTGCTAACACTGTTTTCATGGAATCTGCAACAGGATATTTAGTAGGGCATTGAAGCCTATGGTCACAAAGGAAATATCCTCAGATAAAAACAAAAAAGAATCTTTCTGAGAAACTACTTTATGATTGATGAATTCATCTCATGGAGTAACAGTGTTCTTTTGATTGATCACTTTGCTTACACTCTTTTCTTGGAATCTGCTATCGGATATTTCGGACTGTATTGAAGCCTATGGTGACAATGGACATATCCTCCTATAAAAACTAGAAACAAGCTTTCTGATATATTGCTTTGTGATGTGATAATTCATCTCACAGCATTGCAAGATGCTTTTCATGGGTCAGTTTCTTAGCACTGTTTTTGTGGATTCTGAGAGAGGATAGTTTGGATCACTTCGAGCCAATGCTGACAAAGAAAATATCCTCAGATAAAAACTAGAAAGAAGCTTTCTGAGAAAGTTCTTTGTGATGTGTGAATTTGTCTCACAGAGTTATACTTTTCCTTTCATGTAGCAGTTTGGTAACACTATTTTTGTGGAATCTGAAATAGGATACTTGGGAGCACATTGCAGCCTATGGTGACAAAGCAAATATCCTCATAGGAAAACCAAAAAGAAGCTTTCTGTGAAACTTCTTTGTGATGTGTGAATTCATCTCACACATTTGCACCTTTCTTTTCATGGAGCACTTTCCTAACACTGTTCTCATGTAAACTTCAAAGTAATATTTGGAAGTGTATTGAGGCCTATGGTGAAAAAGGAAATATCTTCAGATAAAAACTAGAAAGTAGCTTTCTGAGGACCTACTTTGTGATTTGTGAATTTATCTCACAGTGTTACACTGTTCTTTTCATTGAACAGTGTGCTAAACTGTTTTCTTGGAATCTGCAATGTGATATTTGGAGCACTTTGATGCTTATGGTGACAAAGGAAATATCTTCACATTAAAACCAGAAAGAAACTTTTGGCCGGGCGTGGTGGCTCAAGCCTGTAATCCCAGCACTTTGGGAGGCTGAGACAGGCTGATTACAAGGTCAGGAGATCAAGACCTACCTGGCTAACACGGTGAAACACCATCTCTACTAAAAAATACAAAAAACTAGCTGGGCGAGGTGGTGGGCGCCTGTGGTCCAGCTACTCAGGAGGCTGAGTCAGGAGAATGGCATAAATCTGGGAGGCGGAGCTTGCAGTGAGCTGAGATCCGGCCACTGCACTCCAGCCTGGGCCACAGAGCGAGACTCCGTCTCAAAAAAAAAAAAAGAAAGAAAGAAAGAAAGAAAGAAAGAAAGAAAGAAAGAAAGAAACTTTCACAGAAACTGCTTGGTGATGTGTTAATTCATCTCACAGGGTTACATGATTCTTTTCATGGATCAGTATGGTAGCACTGTTTTTGGCAAATCTGAGAAGGGTTATTTTGGATCACATAGAAGCATATGGTGAAAAGTAAGTATCCTCAGATAAAAATTGGAAAGAAGCTTTTGAGAAAATTCTTTGAAATGTTTGAATTATTCTCACAGATTTATACATTTCTTTTCATGGAATACTTTGCTTACAGTGTTTTCGTGTAATCTACAAAGGGATATTTGGAGGCGAATTTAGACCTATAGTGGAAAAGGAAATGTCCTCAGACAAAAACTAGAAAGAAGCTTTCTGAGAAACTGCTTTGTGATTCGTGAATTCATCTTACAGAATTATACTGTACTTTTCATTGAGCAGGTTGATGACACTGTTTTCATGTAATCTGTGTTAGGATATTGGGAGCACATTCAAGCCTATGGTGACAAAGGAATATTCTCAGATAAAAACCAAAAAGAATCTTTCTGAGAAAGCTATTCATGATGTGTGAATTCATCTCACTGAGTTACACCATTCTTTTCACTGAGAAATTTGCTAACACTTTACTTGTGGAATCTGCAATGGGATGTTCTGGCACACATTGAGGAATATGGTGAAAAAGGAAATATCCTCAGATAAAAACTTAAAAAGAATCTTTCTGAGAAACAGCTTTCTGATGTGTGAAATCATCTCACAGACTTACACCACATTTTCATGCAGCAGATTGGTAGCACTGTTTTTGGGGAGTCTGCGAAGGGATATTTAGGAACATATTGATGCCTACGTTGAAAATGGAAATACCTGAGATAAAAACTGGAAAGAAGCTTTCTGAGAAATTGCTTTGTGATGTGCGAATTCATCTCACAGAGTTACATGATTCAATTCCTGGAGCAGTTTGCTAACCCTGTTTTTGTGGAATCTGCTTTAGTATATTTGGGAGTGGTTTCAAACATATGGTGATAAATGAAGTATCCTCAGATAAAAAGCAAAAGGAAGCTTTCTGAAAAACTGCTTTGTGATGTGTGAATTCGTCTCACAGAGTTTCACAATTCTTTCCATGGATCAGTTTGGTAGTCCTGTTTTTGGGGAATCTGAGAAGGGATACTTCGGATCGCATTGAACAGTATGTAACAAATGAAATACCCTCATATAAAAAATAGCAAAAAGTTTCTGAAAAAGTTTTTTGTAATGTGTGAATTCATCCCACAGAGTTACACTTTTCTTTACATGGAGCAGTTTGCTAACTCTGTTTTCATGGTACCTGCAAAGGGATATTTTATAGCACATTGAGGCCTGTGGTGAAAAAGGAAATATCCTCAGATAAAAACTAGAAAGAAGCTTTCTGAGAAACTGCTTTGTGATGCATGAATTCCCTTACAGAGTTACACTGTTCTTTTCATTGAGAAGTTTGCTAATGCTGTTTTCTTAGAATCTGAAGTGGGATATTTTGAAGTGAATTGAAGCTTATGGTGACAAATGAATTATCCTCAGATAAAAACTAGAAAGAAGCTTTCTATAAAACCACATTGTGATGTGTTAATTCATCTCACAGAGTTACATGATTCTTTTCATGGTTCAGTTAGCACTGTTTTTGGGGAATCTGAGAAGGGATATTGTGGATCGCATTGAAACCTATGGTGTCAAAGCAAATGACCTCAGGTAAAAACTAGAAAGAAATTTTCTGAGAACGTTCTTTGAGATGTTTGAATTCATCTCACAGATTTAGACCTTTCTTTTCATGGAGCAATTTGCTAACACCATTTTCGTGGAAACTGCAAAGGGATATTTGGGAGTGCATTGAGACCTATAGCAGAAAAGGATATATCCTCAGATAAAAACTAGAAAGAAATTTTCTGAGAAATTGTTTTGGGATGTGTGGTTTCAACTTACAAAGACACACCATTCTTTACATTTGGCTACTTGATAACACTGTTTTCGTGGAATATGCAGTAGGATAATTGGGAGCACCTTGAAGCCTATGGTGATAAAGGAATTATCCTCAGATAAAAACCAAAAAGAAGCTTTTTGTGAATCTGCTTTGAGATTTGTACATTTATCTAACAGAGTTACAAGTTTCTCTTCATTGAGAAGCTTGCCAATACTTTTTTGTGGAATCTGCAATGGCATATTCCACAGCACATTGAGGAATATGGACAAAAAGGATGTAACCTCTGATAAAAACTAGAAAGAAACTTTCTGAGAAACAGCTTTGTGATGTGTGAATTCATCTGTCAGAGATACACCACTGATTTTATGGAGCAGTTTGTTAGCTATATTTATAGGGAATCTGAGAAGGCATATTTTGAATTGCATTGAAGTCTACCATGAAAAGGAAATATCCTCATATCAAAATTAGAAAGAAGCCTTCTGTGAAATTGCTTAGTGATGTGTGAATTCATCTCACAGAGTTAAACTCTTCTTTTCATTGAGCAGTTTGCTAACACTCTTTTCTTGGAATCTGCTATTGGATATTTGGGACCACATTGAAGCCTATGGTGACAACGAAATATCCTCATATAAAAACTAGAAAGAAGTTTCAGATGTTTGTGATGTGTTAATACATCTCACAGCATTGCATGATGCTTTTCATGAATCAGTTTTTTAGCACTGTTTTTGTGGACTCTGAGAGGATATTTTGGATCACATTGATGCTAATGGTGACAAAGAAAATATCCTCTGATAAAAACTACAAAGAAGCTTTCTGAGAAAATTCTTTGTGATGTGTGAATTTATCTCACAGAGTTACACATTTCTTTTCATGTAGCAGTTTGGTAACACTGTTTTCGTGGAATCTGCAATAAGATATTTGGGAGTGCATTATGGCCTATGGTGACAAAGGAATTATCCTCATAGTCAAACAAAAAGAAACTTACTGAGAAACTGCTTTGTGACGTGTGAATTCATCTCACAGAGTTACACTGTACTTTCCATTCTGAAGTTTGCTAACACTCTTATCTTGGAAACTGCAATGGGATATTTCTGAGAACGTCGAAGGTTATTGGGACAAAAGAAATATCCAGAGAGAAATACAAGAAAGAAGCTTTCTGAGAAACTGCTTTGTGATTTGTGAATTCATCTCACAGACTTACATGAGTCTTTTCATGGAGCAGTTTCGTAGCAGTGTTTCTGGGGAATCTCAGAAGTGATATTTTGGATCACATTGAAGTCTATGGTGACAAAGGAAACATCCTCAGATAAAAATTAGAAAGAAGCCTTCTGAGAAAGTTCTTTGTGATGAGTGAATTTATCTCATAGAGTTACACCATTCTTTTCATGGAGCAGTTTGCTAACAAAATTTTCGTACAATCTGCAAAGGGATATTTGGGACAGCATTTAGTAGGCCTACGGTGAAAAAGGAAATGTACTCAGTTAAAATTAGAAAGAATGTTCATGAGAAACTGCTTTATGATGTGCGAATTCATCTCACTGAGTTACACTGTTCTTTTCATTGAGCAGTTTACTAACACTGTTTTCTTGGAATCTGCGATGGGATATGTCAGAGTGCGTAGAAGCTAATGGTGACAAAGGAAATATCCTGAGACAAAAACCAGAAAGAAGCTTTCTGAGAAAACGCTTAGTGATGTGTTAATTCACCTCACAGAGTTACACGATACTTTTCATGAATCAGTTTGGGAGCACTGTTTTTGGGGAATCTGAGAAGGGATATTTTGGATCACATTGAAGCCCATGGTGACAAAGGAAATATCTTAAGATAAAAACTAGAAAGAAGATTTTGAGAAAGATCCTCATAATGTGTGAATTCTTCTCACAGAGTTACACCTTTATTTTCGTGGAGCAGCTTTCTAACACTCTTTTCATGGAATCTGCAAAGGGATATTTGGGAGCCCTTTGAGGCTTATAGTGAAAAGTTTAATATCCTCAGATAAAAACTAAAAAGAATCTTTCTGAGAAACTTCTTTGTGGTGTGTGAATTGATCACACAGAATTACACCTTGTTTTTCATGCAACTGTCTGCTAACACTGTTTTCATAGAATCTGTAAAGGGATATTTTAGAGTGCATTGAGGCCTATGTTGATAAAGGAAATAACCTCAGATAAAAACTAGAAAGAACTTTTGAGAAACTCCTTTGTGATGTGTGAATTCATCTTACAGAGTTACACTATTCTTTTCATTGAGCAGTTTGCCAATACTATTTTCTTGGAATCTGCAATGAGATATTTTGGAGCGCATTCATGCTTATGGTGACAAATTAAATAATATCATATGAAAGCTAGAAAGAAGCTTTCTGAGAAACTACTTTGTGATGGGTGAATTCCTCTCACAAAGTTGCACCTTTCTTTTCATTGGGCAGTTTGGTAGCACTGTTTTTGGGGATCTGCAAAGGGATTTCTGGCAGCTCATAGAAGCCTTTGGTGAAAAACGAAATCTCTTCAGATAAAAACTTGAGATAAGGTTTTTGAAAAGCTGTTTTGTGATATGTGTATTCAATTCATAGAGATGAATCACTTTTTTGATTGAACAGTTTGGCATAACTGTTTTTGTGGTGTCTGAGAAGGGATATTTGGGAGCACATTGAGGCTGAGGGTGGAAAAGTAAATATGCAAAGTTTAAAACTGGAAAGGATCTTTCTGAGAAATTTCTTTGTGATGGGTGACTTCATCTCCCAGAGGTAAACCATTCTCTTCATTGAGCAATTTAGTTACCCTGTTTTTGTGGACCTACAAAGTGATATTTGGAGCGCAGATATTCCTATGGTGAAAAAGGAAATACTCTCAGATAAAAACTAGAAAGAAACTTTCTGAGAGACTGTTTTTTGATTGATGAATTCATCTCACAGAGTTAAATCTTTATTTTCATTGAGCAGTTTAGTAACACTGTTATTGTGGAATATGCAAAGGTATATTCAGGAGTGGATACAGGCCAAGTTTGAAGCAGGTAATATCTTCAGGCAAAACCTGGAGAGAAAGTATCTGATAACTCCTTTGTGAAGTGTGCATTCATCTTATAGAGGTAAAGCTTTCTATTGAGAGAGCAGTTTGACATCACTGTTTTTGTGGTGTCTGAGAAGGGATATTTGGGAGTACCTGGAAGCCAATGGTGTAAAAGGAAATATCCTTAGACAAAAACTAGAAAGAAGCTTTCTGAGAAATTTATTTGTGATGGGTGAATTCATCACACAGATTAAACTCTGGGTGGAAAAGTAAATATGCAAAGTTTAAAACTGGAAAGGATCTTTCTGAGAAATTTCTTTGTGATGGGTGACTTCATCTCCCAGAGGTAAACCATTCTTTTCATTGAACAGTTTGGTTACCCTGTTTTTGTGGAATCCACAAAGTGATATTTGGAGCACAGAGATACCTATGGTGAAAAAGCAAATACCCTCAGAAAAAAACTAAAAAGAAGCTTTCTGAGAGACTTTTGTGATGGGTGAATTCATCTCACAGAGTTAAATCTTTCTCTTCATTTAACAATTTGTTAACACATTCCTTTTGGAATACAGAGGGGATATTCGAGAGTGGATAGATGCCAATGTTGAAAAAGAAAATATCTTCAGGTTGAAACTGGACAGAAAGTTTCTCTTAACTCCTCTGTGATGCATGCATTCATCTCATAGAGGTAAAGGGTAAAGCTTTCTCTTGGGAGAGCAGTTTGACATCACTGCTTTTGTGGTGTCTGAGAAGGGATATTTGAGAATGCATGGAAGCTGATGGTGGAAAAGGAAATATTCTCACATTTAAACTAGATAGAAGCTTTCTGAGAAACTACTTTTGAATGGGTTAATTCATCTCACAGAGGTACACTGGTGTTTTCATTGATCAGTTTGATAACACTGTTTTTGTGGTATCTGCAATTGAATATTTGGGAGCTCATTGAAGCCTATGGTGACAAGGGAAATACCTTCAGGTAAAAACCAAAAAGAAGCTTTCTGAGAAACTATTGTGTGATGTGTGAATTCATCTCACAGAGTTACACTGTTATTTTCATTGAGCAGTTTGCTAAAACTGTTTTATTGGAATCTGCAATGGGATATTTCAGTTTGCATTGAAGCTTAGGGTGACAAAGGAAAAATCCTCGTATAAAAATTAGGAAGACGCATCCTGAAAAACTGCTCTGTGTTTTGTGAATTCATCTCACAGAGTTACAATTTCCTTTCATGGAGCAATTTGTTAACAACGTTTTTGTGTAATTTGAGAAAGGATAATTTGAATTGCATTCAAGCCTATGCTGACAGAGGAAATATCCTCAGATAAAAACTAGAAACAAGCTTCCTGAGAAACATTTTTTGGTGGGTGAATTTATCTCAGAGTTAAACCTTTCTTTTCAATGTACAGTTTGGTAGCACTGTTTTTGTGGAATAAGCAGAGGGATATTTGAGAGTGCATAGATGCCTAAAGTGAAAAAATGTAATTCTTCAAGTAAAAACTGCAGAGAAGCTTTCTGAGAAACTCCTTTGCGAGGTTTGCATTCATCTCCTAGAGGTAAACGTTTCTGTTGAGGGAGCACTTTGGTATCACTGTTTTTGTGGTGTCTGAGAAGGGATATTCTGGGGCGCATTGAAGCCTATGGTGGAAAAGGAAATATCCTGATATAAAAATTAGAAAGAAGCTCTCTGAGAAGCTGCTTGAAATGTGTTACTTCACCTCACAGAGTTACACGATTAGCAATTTGGTAGCTCTGTTTTGGGGGAATCTGAGAGGCGATATTTTGAATCGCATTGAAGCCAATGGTGACAAAGGAAATATCCTCAGATAAAAACTAGAAAGAAGGTTTCTGAGAAAGTTATTACTGATATGAATTCATCTCACAGAGTTACACCTTTATTTCATGGAACAGTTTGCTAACACTGTTTTCGTGGAATCTGCAAAGGGATATTTGGGAGTGCATTGAGACCTGTAGTGAAAAAGGAAATATCCTCTGATAAAAATTAGAAAGAAGCTTTCTGAGAAACTGCTTGGTGATGTGTGAATTCATCTCACAGAGTTACAACGTTTTTTTTGTTGAGCAGTTTGGTAACAATGTTTTCATGGAATCTTCAGTAGGATATTTTGGAGCGAATTGAAGCCTAGGGTGACATAGGAAATATCCTCAGATGAAAACAAAAATGACTTTGGGAGGCCTAGACGGGTGGGTCACGAGGTCAGGAGATCAAGACCATCCTGGCTAACATGATGAAACCCCGTCTCTACTAAAAAATACAGAAAACAAGCTGGGCAAGGTGATGGGCGTCTGTAGTCCCAGCTATTCAGGAGGCTGAGGCAGGAGAATGGTGTGAACTCAGGAGGCAGAGCTTGCAGTGAGCTGAGATCCGGCCACTGCACTCCAGCCTGGGCAAAGAGTGAGACTCAGTCTCAAAAAAAAAAAAAAAGAAGAAGCTTTCTGAGACACTGCTTTGGGATGTGTGCATTCATCTCACAGAGTTGCACTGTTCTTTTCATTGATCCGTTTGCTACCACTGTTTTCTTGGAATCTGAAATGGGATATTTTGGAGTGCATTGACCCTTAGGGTGATAAAGGAAATAACCTCAGACAAAAACTAGAAAGAAGCTTTCTGAGAAACTGCTTGTAATTGGTAATTTCATCTCACAGAGTTACACGATTCGCTTCATGAAGCAGTATGGTAGCCCTGTTATTATGGAATCTGCAAAGGTACATTTGGGAGCTCCCAGAGGCCTATGGTGAAAGAGGAAATAACTTCAGATGAAAACTAGAGAGAAGCTTTTCGAGAAAATGTTTTGTTATGTGTATTCATCTCATAGAGTTTAACCTCTTTGTTGAATGAGCAGTTCAGGAAAACTGTTTTTGCACTATCTGAGAGGAGATATTCAGGAACACATTGAAGTCTGTGGTGAAAAAGTAAATATACTCATATTTAAACTAGAAATGAAGCTTTCTGAAAAACTGGTTTGTGATGGGTGAACTCATCTCAAAGAGTTCCACCTTTCTTTTCATGGAGCAGTTTTTCAGCACTGTTTTGTGGAATCTGCAGTGGGACATTTGGGAGTGCATACAGGCCTAAGGTGAAAAGAGAACTCTTCCAGTAAAAACTCAGAGAAGGTTTCTGAGAAATTCTTTGTGATGTGTGCATTCACCTCATAGAGCTAAACGTTTCTGTTGAGGGAGCACTTCAGTATCACTGTTTTTGTGGTGTTTGAGAAGGGATATTTAGAAGTGCAATGAAGTCTATGGTGGAAAAGGAAATATTCTCAGATAAAAGCTAGAAAGAAGCTCCCTGAGAAACTATTTTGTGATGGGTCAATTTATCTCACAGAGTTACATCATTCATTTCATGGAGCAGTTTGTTAGCACTGTTTCTGTGGAATCTGCAAAGGGATAATTGGGAGTGCATAGAGCCCTAAGTTGAAAAAAGAAATTTATTCAGGTAACAACTGGAGGAAAACTTTTGGAGAAACTCCTTTGTGATGTGTGCACTCATCAGATGGAGCTAAACATTTCTTTTGAGGGAGTACTTGGCACTACTGTTTTTGTGGTGTCTGAGAAGGGATATTTGGGAGCACATTGAAGCTTATGGTGGAAAAGGAAATATAACCAGGTAAAAACTAGAAAGAAGCTTTCTTCAAAAGCACTTTGTGATGTGTTAATTCATCTCACAGAGTTACATGATACTTTTCATGGATCAGTTTGGTAGCACTGTTTTGGGGGTATCTGAGAAGTGATATTTTGGATCACATTGAAGCCTATGGTGACAAAGGCAATTTCCTCATATAAAAACCAGAAGGAAGCTTTCTGGGAAAGTTCTCACAGAGTTACACTTTTCTTTTCATGGAGCAGTTTGCTAACACTGTTTTCATGGAATCTGCAAAGGCATATTTGGGAGCGCTTTGAGGCCTATCATTACAAAGGAAATATTCTCAGATAAAAACTAGAAAGAAGCTTTTTGAGAAACAACTATGTGATGTGTGAATTGATCTCACAGAGTTACACTGTTCTTTTGATTTAGCAGTTTGCTAACGATGTTTTCATGGAATCATCAATAGGATAGTTTGAATGCATTGAAGCTTCTGGTGAGAAGGAAATATTCTCAGAAAAAAACAAAAAAGAAGCTTACTGACAAATTGGTTTGTGATGTGTGATTTCATCTCACATAGTTACACTGTTCTTTTCATTGAGAAGTTTGCTAACACTGTTTTCTTGGAGTCTGCAATGGGATATTCTGGAGCGCATTGAAGTTTCGGGTGACAAATAAAATATCCTCAGACAAAAACTAGAAAAAAGCTTTCTGAAAAACTGCTTTGTGATTTGTGAATTCATCTCACAAAGTTACATGATTCTTTTCAGGGAGGAGTTTGGTAGCACTGTATGGAATCTTCAAAGGGATATTCCACAGCTCATAGAGGCCTACAGTGAAAAGGGAAATAACCTCAGACCAAAACTGGAGAGAAGCCTTTCTGCAAGCAGTTTTCTGATGTGTGTATTCATATCATAGAGTTTAATCTTTTTGTTGATTGACCAATTCGGCATCACAGCTTTTTTGGCATCTGGGAGGAGACATTTGGGAGCACATTGAAGCCTATAGTGAAAAAGGAAATCTCCTCAGATTTAAACTAGAAAGAAGCTTTCTGAGGAACTGCTTTGTGATAAGTAAATTCATCTCACAGAGTTTCAATTTTATTTCTATTGAGCAATTTGGTAACACTATTTTTCTGGAATCTGCAAAGGGATATTCAGGAGCACCTAGAGTCCACTGGCAAAAAAGGAAATATTTTCAGGTAAAAACTGCAGTGAAGCTTTATGAGAAACTCATTTGTGATGTGTGCATTCATCTCTTAAAGCTAAACGTTTCTTTCCAGGGAGCACTTGGGCATCACTGTTTGTGTGGTGTCTGAGAAGGGATATTTGGGAGTGCATTGAGGCCTATGGTGGAAAAGGAAATATCCTCAGATAAAAACTAGAAAGAAGCTTCTTGAGAAGCTACTTTGTGATGGGTCAATTTATCTCACAGATTTACATCATTCTTTTCATGGTGCAGTTTGTTAGCACTGTTTTTGTGGAATCAGCAGAGGGATATTTGGCAGTGTGTAGAGGGCTAAGGTGAAAAAAGAAAATTCTTCAACTAACAACTGGAGAGAAGCTTTCAGAGGAACTCCTTTGTGATGTTTCCATTCAACTCATAGAGATAAATGTTTCCTTTGTAGGAGCACTTTGGCATCACTGTTTTTGTGGTGTCTGAGAAGGGATATTTGGAAGCGCATTGAAGTCAATGGTAGAAAAGTAAATATGCTCATATAAAAACTAGAAAGAATCATTCCTCGAAACTGCTTTGTGATTTGTTAAATCATGTCACAGAGTTACACGATTCTTTTCATGGAGCAGTTTGGTAATATTGTTTTCGTGGAATCTGCAAAAGGATATTTGGGAACACATTGACGCCTATAGTAAAAAGGAAATATTCTCAGATAAAAACTAGAAAGATGCTTTCTCACAAACTGCTTTCTGATGTGTGAATTCATCTTACAGAGTTACGCCATTCTTTACATCAAGCAGTTTTCTAACAATGTTTTCGTGGAATCTGCATAGCATATTTTGGAGTGCATTGAAGCCTCTGGGGACAAAGGAAATATCCTCAGATAAGAAAAACAAAAAAAGAAGCTTGCTGAGAAACTACTTTGTGACGTTTGAATTCATCTCACAGAGTCACACCATTCTTTTCATTGAGCAGTTTGCTAACACTTTTTTTGAAATCAGTAATGCGATATTTCTGAGTGCACTGAAGCTTATGGTGACAAACGAAATATCCTTGTATAAAAACAAGAAAGAAGCTTTCTCAGAAACTGCTTTATGATGTGTTAATTCATCTAACACAGTTACATGATTCTTTTCATGGATCAGTTTAGTAGCACTCTTTTTGAGGTATCTGAGATGGGATATTTTCGATTGCATTAAAGCCTGGGGTGACAAGGGAAATATCCTTACATAGAAACTAGAAAGAAGCTTTCTGAGAAAGTTCTTGATCATGTGTTAATTCGTCTTACAGATTTACGCCTTTCTCTTCATGGAGAAAGTTTTCTGAGAAACTTCTTTTTGGTGGGTGAATTCATCTCACAGAGTTACACCGATATTCTCATTGAGTAGTTTGCTAACTTTTTTCGTGGAATCTGTGATGGGATATTCCAGAGCGCATTGAGGAATGTGGTGAAAAGGGAAATATCCTCAGATAAAAACTAGAAACATGCTTCTCAGAAACAACCTCATGAAGGGTGAGTTCATCTTACAAGGTTACAACAAACTTTTCAGGGAGATGTTTGCTAATACTGTGTTTGTGGAATCTGCAAAGGGATCTTTGGGAGTGCATTGAGGCCTGTGGTGAAAAAGGAAATATCCTCAGACAAAAACTAGAAAGAAGCTTTCTAAGACACTGCTTTGTGATGGATTCATCTCACAGAATTTCACTGTTATTTTCATTGATCAGTTTGCTAACACTGTTTTCTTGGAATCTTCAATGAGATGTTTCAGAGTGCATTGAAGCTTATGGTAACAATGGAAATATCTTCATATAAAAACTAGAAAGATGCTTTCTGAGAATCTGCTCTGTGATGTGTAAATTCATCTCACAGAGTTACACATTCATTTTCATTGAGCTGTTTGATAACACTGTTTTCATGGAATCTGCAATAGGATATTTGGGAGCATATTGAAGCCTATGGTGACAAAGGAAATATCCTGAGATGAAAACCAAAAAGAAGCTTTCTGAGAAACTGCTTTGTGATGTCTGAATTTATCTCACAGAGTTACACTGTCCCTTTCCTTGAGCAGTTTGCTAACATTCTTCTCTTGGAATGTGCATCGGGATTTTTTGGAGCACATTGAAGCTTATGGTGAGAAAGGAAATATCGTCAGACAAAAACGGAAAGAAGCTTACTGAGAAACTGCTTTGTGTTTTGTAAATTCACCCCACAGGGTTAAATGATTCTTGTCTTGGGACAGTTTGTTAGCACCGTTTTTGTAGAATCTGAGAAGGGATTTTTTTTTATCACATTGAAGCCTACGGAGACAAAGGGAATATCCTCAGATAAAAACTAGACAGAAACTTTCTGAGAAAGTTCTTTGTGAAGGGTGAGTTTATCTCGTAGAGTTACACCTTTCTTTTCATGGAGCAGTTTCCTAATACTGTTTTCATGGAACATGCAAAGGGATATTTGGGAGCACATTTAGGCCTATAGTGAAAAACTAAATATCCTCGGAAAAAAACTTGAAATAAGTTTTCTGGGAAACTGCTTTGTGATGTGTGAATTCATCTCACAGAGTTACACTGTTCATTTCATTGAGTAGTTTGCTAAGACTGTTTTCTTGGAATCTGCAATGTGATATTTCAGAGTGCCTTGAAGATTTTGGTGACAAAGGAAATATCCTCAGATAAAAACTAGAAAGAAATTTTCTGAGAAACCACTTTGTGATGTGTTAACTCGTCTCACAGAGTTACAGGTTTCTTTTCATGGAGTAGTTTGCTAGCAGTGTTTTTATGGAATCTGTAATGGGATATTCGGGGGCTTCTTGTGGCCTACAGTGAAAAAGGAAATAACTTCAGATAAAACCGGAGAGAAGCTTTTCTGAAGCGGTTTTGTGATGTGTGTATTCATCTAAAAGAGTTTAAACTTCTTGGTGATTGAGCAGTTAGGCATCACTGTTTTTGTGGTATCTGAGAGGATATATTTGGGAACACACTGAAGCCTACAGTGAAAAAGTAAATATCCTCAGATTTAAACTAAAGAGAAGATTTCTGAGAAACTGCTTTGTGATTGGTTAATTCATCTGTCAGATTTACACCTTTCTTTTCATGGAGCAGTTTGTTAACTATTGTCGTGGAATCTGTGAAGGACATTTTGGAGCACTTTGAAGCTGATAGTGAAAAATTAAATATCCTCATATAAAAACTAGAAAGAAGCTTTCTTAGGAACTGCCTTGTGATGTGTTAATTCACCTCATAAAGTTACATGATTCTTTTCATGGATTAGTTTGGTAGCACTGTTTTTGGAGAATCTGAGGAGGAGGGATATATTGGATCACATTGAAGCCTCTGGTGACAAAGCAAATATCCTCCAATACAAACTAGAAATAAGCTTTATAAGAAAGTTAATTGTGATTTTTTAATTCACCTCACAATTTTCACCTTTCATTTCATAGAGTAGTTTGCTAACACTGTTTTCATGGAATCTGTGAAGGGATATTTGGGCGCTCATTGAGGCCTATGGTGACAATGGAAATATCCTCAGATAAAAATTAGAAAGAAACTTTCTGAGAAACTGCTTTGTGATGTGTGAATTCATCTTGCAGAGTTACAGCGTTCTTTTCATTGAGCAGTTTGATAACACTGTTTTCGTGGAACCTGCAATAGGATATTTTGGAGTACGTGGAAGCCTCTGGTGACAAAGTAAATATCCTCAGATAAAAACCAAAACAACATTTCTCGGAAACTGCTTTGTGATGTGTGAATTCACCTCACAATGTAACACCATTCTTTTCATTGAGAGGTTTGCTAACCCTTTTTTCATGGAATCTGCATTGGGATATTCGTGAGCACATAGTGGAATATGGTGAAAAAGGAAATATCCTCACATAAAAACTGATAAGAAGCTTACAGAGAAAAAGTTTTGTGATGTCTGAATTCACTTTACAGAGCTACACAATTTTTTTCATGCAGCAGTATGGTAGCACTGTTGTTGCGGAATCTGCTATAGGATATTTGGAAGTGCACTGAAGCTTACTCTGACAATGGAAATATCCCCAGACAAAACCAAAAAGAAACTTTCTGAGAAACTGCTTTGTGAAGCATATGGTGACAAGGAAATATCCTGAGATAAAAACTAGAAAGAAGCTTTCTGAGAAAATACTTTGTGATGTGTGATTTCATCTCACAGAGGTACACCTTTCATTTCATGGAGCAGCTTGATAACACTTTTTTAGTAGAATCTGCAATGGTATATTCAGTAGCACATTGAGGAATATGGTGAAAAAGTATCCTCAGATAAAAACTAGTAAGAAACTTCCTGAGAAACAACTTTGTGATATGTGAATTTATTTCACAGAGTTACACCATTCTTTTCATGGAGCAGTATGATAGCAACACATTATTTGGGAGTGCGTTGAAGCCTATGGTGACCAAGGAAATATCCACAGACAAAAAGCAAAATGAATCTTTCTGAGAAACAGCTTCATGATGGGTGAATTCATCTCACAAATATATACCTTTCTCTTCATGGAGCAGTTTGCTAACACTATTTTCGTGGAATCTTCAAAGGGATATTCGCGAGTGCATTGAGATCTATGGTGAAAAAGGAAATATCCTCAGATAAAAACTAGGAAGAAGATTTCTGAGAAATTGCTTTCTGATGTGTGAATTCATCTCATAGAGTTACACTGTTCTTTTCATTGAGCAGTTTGCTAACACTGTTTTCTTGGAATGCACAATGGGATGTTTCAGAGCACATTGAAGCTTATATTGATAAAGAAAATATCCTCAGAGAAAAACTAGAAAGAAGCTTTCTGAGAAACTGCTTTCTGATTCGTGAATTCATCTCACTGAGTTACACCTTTCTTTTCATGAAGCAGTTTGGTAGCACATTTTTTGGGGAATCTGAGAAGGGATATTTTGGATCTCCTTGAAGCCTATGGTGACAAAGGAAATGTCCTTAGATGAAAACTAGAAAGAAGATTTCTAAGAAAATTCTTTGTGATGTGTGAATTCGTCTCACAGAGTTACACTTTTCTTTTCTTTGACCAGTTTGCTAACACGGTTTTCTTGGAATCCACAATAGGATATTTTGGAGCACATTTTAAGCTTATGGTGACAAAGGAAATACCCTCATATAAAAACTAGAAAGAAGCTTCCTGAGAAACCATTTTGTGATTTGTTAATTCATCTCACAGAGTTACATGATTCTTTTCATGGATCACTTCGGTAGCTCTGTTTTTGGGGAATCTGAGAAGGGATATTTTGGATCTCATAGAAGCCTATGGTGACAAAGGAGTTATCCTCAGAAGAAAACCAAAAAGAACTTTCTGAGAAACTGCTTTCTGATGTGTGAAGTCATCTCACAGAGTTACAGTGTTCTTTTAATTGAGCAGTTTGCTAACATTGCTTTTGTGAAATCTGCAATAGGATATTTTGGATTACATTGAAGCTTATGATGGCATAGGAAATATCCCAGATAAAAACCAAAAGGAAGCGTTCTGTGAAACTGTTTTGGGATATTCTCGATTGCTTTGAAGCTTATGGTAACAAAGGAAATATACTCATATCAAAACTAGAAAGAAGTTTTCTCAGAAACTTATTCATGATGTGTGAATTCATTTCACAGAGTTACACGTTTCTTTTCATGGAACAGATTACTAACACTACTTTCATAGAATCTGTAAAGTCATATTTGGAGCGTGTTGGGTCCTAGGGAGTAAAAGGAAATATCCTCATGTAAAAACTAGAAAGAGTCTTTCTAAGAAACTGCTTTGTGATGGGTGAATTCATCTCAGAGAGTTACACTGTTCTTTTCATTGAGTAGTTTGCTAACACTCTTTTCTTGTAATATGTAATGGGATATTTCAGAGTGTGCTGAAGTTTATTGTGACAAAGGAAATACTCTCATATAAAAACTAGAAAGAAGCTTTCTGAGAAACTGCTTTGTGATGTGTGAATCATCTCACAGAATTACACAGTTCTGTTCATTGAACAGTTTCTGAATCCTGTTTTCGTGGAATCTGCAATGGGATATTTTGGAGCGCCTTGAAGCTTATGATGCAAAAGAAAGTAACCTCAGACCAAAACTAGAAAGAAGCTTTCTGAGAAACTACTTTGTGATTTGTGAATTCATCTCATAGAGTTACACGATTCTTTTCATGGAGAAGTTTGCTAACACTGGTTTCGTGGAATCGGCAAAGGGATAAATGGAAGTGCGTGAGGCCTATGGTGAAAAAGGAAATATCCTCATATAAACACTAGAAAGAAGCTTTCAGGGAAAATGATTTGTGATGTGTGAATTCATCTCACAATGTTACACTTTTCGTTCTACTGAGCAGTTAGCTTAAACTGTTTTCTTGGAATTTTCAATGTGATATTTTGGAGCACTTTGAAGCTTATGGTGACAAACGAAATATCCTCGTATAAAAACTAGAAAGACACTTTCTGAGAAATGGCTTTGTGATGTCTTAATTCATCTCACAGTGTTACACAATACTTTTCATGGATCAGTTTGGTAGCACTGAGTTTGGGGAATCATAGAAGGGATATTTTGGATCACATTGAAGCCAATGGTGACAATGGAAATATCCTGAGATAAAAACTATACAGAATATTTCTGAAAAACTTCCCTGTGATGTGGGAATTCATCTCACTGTGTTACACCTTCCTTTTATGGAGCAGTTTGCTAACACAGTTTTCGTGGAATCTGCAAAGGTTTATTTGGGAGCACATTGAGGCCTATGGTTAAAAAGGAAATATCCTCAGATAAAACCTACCAAGAAGTTTTCTGAGAAAGTTCCTTTTAAATGTGTGAATTCATCTTACATGTTTACATCTTTTTTCATGGAGATGTTTGCTAACACTGTTTTCATGGAATCTGCCAAGGGAAATTTGGGAGCGCACTGTGGCCTAGAGTAAAAAAGGAAATATCCTCAGATACAAATTAGAAGGAAACTTTCTGAGAAACTGCTTTGTGATGTGTTAATTCATCTGACAGAACTCCGCCATTCTTTCACTGAGCCTTTTGATAACACTTTTTCGTGGAATCTGCAAAAGGATATTTGGGAGTGCTTTGAAGTCTATGGTGACAAAGGAAATATCCTCAGATGAAAACCAAAAAGAAGTTTTCTGAGAAACTACTTTGTGTTATGTCAATTCATCTCACAAATTTATACTGTTATTTTCATTGTGCAGTTTGCTAACACTGTTTCCTTGGAATCTACATTGGGTTATTTCAGAGTGCAATGGAACTTACGGTGACAAAGGAAATATCCTCAGACAAATTTAGAAAGATTTTTTTCTGAGAAACTGCTATGTGAAGTGTGATTTCATCTCAAAATTTCATGATTCTGTTCATGGAGCAGTTTGTTAGCACTGTTTTTGTGGAATCTGATGAGGGACATTGTGGATCGCATTGAAGTCTATGGTGACAAAGGAAATATCTTCATATAAACACTAGAAAGAAGATTTCCGGGAAACCGCTTTGAAATGTTTTAATTCATCTCACAACATTAAAAGGTTATTTTCATGGATCAGTCTGTTAGCACTGTTTTGGGGAATCTGAGAAAGAATATTTTGTATCGCATTGAAGCCTATGGTAACAAAGGAAATATCCTCAGCTAAAAACTAGAAAGAAGCTTTCTGAGAAAGTTGTCTGGGATGTGTGAATTCGTCTCACTGAGTTACATGATTCTTTTCATGGGGGAGTTTGCTAACACTGTTTTCATGGAATCTGCAAAGGGATATTTGGGAGGGCTTTGAGGCCTATAGTGAAAAATGAAATATTCTCATAGATAAACTAGAAAGAAACTTTCTGAGAAACTACTTTCAGATGAGTGGATTTGTCTCACAGAACTACACCATTCCATTCATTGTGCAGCTTGGTAACACTTATTTCATGGAATCTGCAATAGGATATTTGGGAGTGCATTGAAGTCTATGGTGACAAAGGAAATATCCTCAGATGAAAACCAAAAAGAAGCTTTCTGAGAAACGGCTTTGTCATGTGTCAATTCATCTCACAGAGATACATTGTTCTTTTCATTGCACAGTTTGCTGACACTGATTTCTTGGAATCTGCAATGGGATATTTGGGAGTGAATTGAAGCTCATGGTGACAAAGGAAATGTCCTCAGACAAAAACTAGAACGAAGCTTTCTGAGAAACTGCTTTGCAATTTGTGAATTCATCTCAGAGTTTGAGGATTCTTTTCATGGGCCAGTTTGTTAACACTGTTTTCGGGGAATCTGAGAAGGGATATTTTGGATTGCATTGAAGCCTAAGGTGACAAAGGAAATGTCCTCATACAAAAACTAGAAAGAAACTTTCTGACAAACTGCTTTGTGATTTGTGAATTTGCCTCACAGAGTTACACTGCTTCTTTCATTGATCAGTTTGCTAACACTGTTTTCTTGGAATCCGCAATGGGATATTTCAGAGTGCATTTTAAGCTTATGGTGACAAAGAAAATAACCTCATATGAAAACTAGAAAGAAGCTTTCTGAGAAACCATTTTGTGATATGTTAATTTATCTCACAGAGTTACACGATTCTTTCCATGGATCAGCCTGTTAGCACTGTTTTTGTGGAATCTGAGAAGGAATATTTTGGTTCGCAATGAAGCCTATGGTTACAAAGGAAATATCCTCGATAAAACATAGAAAGAAGGTTTTTGAGAAAGTTATTTCTGATGTGTGCATTCACCTCACAGAATTATACCTTTCCTTTCATTGAGCAGTTTGGTTGAAGCTGTTTCTGTTGAAGCTGAAAAGGGATTTATGGGAGCTCATAGAGGCCTATGGCGAAAAAGGAAATATCCTCAGATAATAACTAGAAAGAAGCTTTCTGAGAAACTGCTTTGTGATGTGTGAATTCATCTCACAGAGTTGCACTGTTCTTTTTGTTTAGCAGCCTGTTAACACTGTTTTCTTGGAATCTGCAATGCGATATTTCAGACCACATTGAAACTTATGGTGACAAAGGAAGTATCTTTATATAAAAACTAGTAAGAAGTTTTCTAAGAAACTGCTTTGTGATGTGTTAATTCATCTCACTGACTTTCATGACTTCTTTCATTGATCTGTTTGGTAGCACTGTTTTTGGGTAAACTGAGAAGGGATATTTTGGATCACATTGAAGAATATGGTGACTAAGGAAATATCATCAAATGAAAACTAGATAGAAGCTTTCTGAGAAAGTTATTCATCATATGAGAATTCAACTCAGATTTGCAACTTTCTTTTCATGGGGCAGTTTGCTAACACTGTTGTCGTGGAGTCTGCAAAGGTATATTTGGGAGTGCATTGAGGCCTATTAGTGAAAAAGGAGATATCCTCAGATAAAAATTAGAAAGAATCTTTCTGGAAACTGCTTTGTGATGTATGAATTCATCTCACAGAGTTACACTGTTCTATTCATTGAGCTGTTTGAGAACACTCTTTTCATGAAATCTGCAATCGGATATTTGGGAGCGCTTTGAAGTCTATGGTGACAAAGGAAATATCCTGAGATAAAAACCAAAAAGAAGCTTTCTGAGAAACTGCTTTGTGGTGTGTCAATTCAGTGCACAGAGTTACACTATTCTTTTCATTGAACAGTTTGCTAACACTGTTTTCTTGGTATCTGCTGTGGGATATTTTGGAGCACATTGAAACATTGTGAAAAGTAAATATCCTTAGACAACAGCTAAAAAGAAACATTCTGAGAAACTGCTTTGTGATTGGTGAATTTTTCTCACAGAGTTACAGGATTCTTTTAATGGATCAGTTTGACAGCACTGTTTTTGGGGAATCTGAGAAGGGATATTTTGGATTGCATTGAAGCTGATGGTGACAAAGGAAATATTCTCAGATAAAAAGTAGAAAGAAACTTTCTGAGAAGTTCCTTGTGATGTGTGAATTCACCTCAGAGAGTTAGACTTTTCTTTCATGTGCAGTTTGCTAACACTGTTTTGGTGGAATCTGCAAAGGGATATTTGGGATGAATTGAGGCTTATAGTGAAAAAGGAAATATCGTCAGCTAAAAATTAGAAAGAAGCTTTCTGTGAAACTGGTTTGTGATGTATGAATTCATCTCACAGAGTTACACCATTCTTATCATTGAGCAGTTTGATAACACTGTTTTCATGGAATCTGCAATAGGATATTTGGGAGCGCTTTGAAGCCTATGATGACAAAGGAAATATCCTGAGATAAAAACCAAAAAGAAGCTTACTGAGAACCTGCTTTGTGATACGTCAATTCATTGCACAGAGCTACATTATTATTTTCATTGAGCAATTTTCTAACACTGTTAACTTGGAATTTGCTATGGGATATTTTAGAGCACTTTGAAACTTATTGTGAAAAAATAAATATCCTCCTACAAAAGCTAAAAAGAAACATTCTGAGAAACTGCTTTGTAATTTGTGAATTCTTCTCACAGAGTTACACCTTTGTTTTCATGGATCAGTTTGCTAGGACAGTTTTTGAGGAATCTGAGAAGGGATATTTTGGATCGCATTGAAGCCTATGCTTACAAAGGAAATATCCTCACAGAAAAACTAGAAAGAAGCATTCTGAGAATCTTCTTTGTGATGTTTGAATTGAAGGCACAGTGTTACACTGTTCTTTTCATGGAGCAATTTGCTTGCCCTGTTTACCTGGAATCTACAATGCTATATTTCAGAGCACATTGAAGCTTAGTGTGAAAAAGGAAGTATCCTCAGAGAAAAACAAGAAAGAAGCTTTCAGAGAAACTGCTTTGCAATGTGTGAATTCATATCAGAGAGATACACTGTTCTTTGCATTCAGCAGTTTGCTAACACTCTTGCCTTGGAATCTTCAATGGTATATTTCATAACACCTTGAAGCTTATGGTGACAAAGTAAATATCCTTATATAAAAACTGGAAAGATACTTTCTGAGAAACTGTTTGGGATGTGTTAATTAATCTCACAGTGTTCCAGGATTGTTTTCATGGGTCAGTTTGGTAGCACGGTTTTTGGGGAATCTGAGACGGGATACTTTGGATTGCATCGAAGCTTGTGGTTACAAAGGAAATATCCTCAGATAAAAACTAGAAAGCTTTCTGAGAAAGTTCTTTGTGATGTGTGAATTCATATCACAGAGCTAAACCATGCTTTTCTTTGAGCCGTTTGATAACACTGTTTTTGTGGAGTCTGCAATAGGATATTTGAGAGTGCCTTGAAGCTTATGGTGACAAAGAAAATATCCTCAGAAAAAAACTAGAAAGAAGCTTTCTTAGAAACTGCTTTTTGATGTGTGAATTTATCCCACAGCATTACCCAGTACTTTTCATTGAGCAGCTTGCTAACAATGTTTTTGTGGAATGAGCAGAGGGACATTTGGAAGCACATTGAGGCCTATAGTGAAAAAGGAAATAACCTCAGATACAAATTAGAAAGAAGCTTTCTGAGAAAGTTCTTTGTGATATGTGAATTCATCTCACAGAATTACACTTTTCTTTTCATGCAGCAGTTTTCTAACAGTGTTTCCGTGGAGTCTGCAAAGGGATAATTTTGAGTACATTGAGACCTATCATGAAAAAGCAAATATCCTCAGATAAAAACTAGAAATAAACTTTCTGAGAAACTGCTTTGTGATATGTGAATTCATCTCACAGTGATACACAGTTGTTTTCATTGAGCAGTTTGATAACACTAGAATATGCAATGGGATATTTTGGAGTGCATTTAAGCTTATGATGACAAGGGAAATATCCTCAGATATAAACTAGAATGAATTTTTTTGAGAAACAGCTTTGCGATTTTTGAATTCATCTCACAGAGTTACATGATACTTTTCATGGAGCAGTTTGGTAGCACTGTTTTTCGGGAATCTGAGAAGGGATATTTTGGATCGCATTGAATCCTTTGGTGACAAAGGAAATATCCTCATATAAATACTAGAAAGAAGCTTTCTGAGAAACTGCTTTGTAATGTGCTAATTCATCTCACAGCGTTACATGATTATTTTCATGGATCAGTCTGTTAAATATCCTCAGATAAAAACTACAAAGAAGCTTTATGAGAAAGTTCTTTGTGATGTGTGAATTCATCTCACAGTGTTACACCTTTCTTTTAATTTAGCAGTTTCCTTACACTGTTTTCATGGAATCTACAAGAGGATATTTGGGAGTGCATTGAAGCCTATGGTGACAAAAAAAATATCCTTAGATAAAAACCAAAAAGAAGCTTTCTGAGGTACTGTTTTGTGATGTGTGAATTCATCTCACAGAGTTACACTGTTCTTTTCATTAAGCAGATTGCTAAAACTGTTTTCTTGGAGTCTGAATGGGATATTTCAGAGCACATTGAATCTTATGATGACAAAGCAAATATCCTAAGAAAAGAAACCAGAATGATGATTTCTGAGAAACTGCTTTGTGACTTTTGAATTCATCTCAACGAGTTACACTATTCTTTACATGTAGCAGTTTGGTAGCACTGTTTTTTGGGAATCTGAGAAGGGATGTTTTGGATCACATTGAAGCCCATGGTGACAAAGGAAGTATCCTCCTATAAACACTAGAAAGAAGCTTTCTTTTTTTTTTTTTTTTGAGACAGAGTCAGTCACCCGGGCTGGAGTGCAGTGGCTGGATCTCAGCTCATTGCAAGCTCCGCCTTCTTGGTTCAGGTCATTCTCCTGCCTCGGCCTCCCGAGTAGCTGGGACTACAGGCACCCGCCACCTCACCTGCCTACTTTTTTGTATTTTTTTAGTAGAGACGGAGTTTCACCGGGTTAGCCAGGATGGTCTCGATCTCCTGACCTCGTGATCCGCCCGCCTCGGCCTCCCAAAGTGCTGGGATTACAGGCTTGAGCCACTGAGCCCGGCCTAGAAAGAAGCTTTCTGAGAAACTGCTTTGGTGTGTTAATTCATCTCACTGCGTTACATGATTATTTTCATGGATGAGTCTGCTAGCACTGTTTTTCAGGAATCTGAGAAAGGATATTTTGGATCACATTGAAGCCTATGTTGAAAAGGAAATATCATTAGATAAAAACAGATAGAAGTTTTCTGAAGAAAGTTCTTTGTAATGTGTGAATTCATCTCACAGTGTTACACTTTTCTTTGTATGGAGCAGTTTGCTAACACGGTTTTCATGCAATCTGCAATAGGATATTTGGAAGCACATTGAAGACTGTGGTGACAAAGGAAACATCCATAGATAAAAAGCAAAAAGAAGCTTTCTGATAAACTGCCTTGCGATGTGTGAATTCATCTCACAGAGTTTCACTGTTCTTTTAATTGAGTAGTTTGCTAACACTGTTTTCTTGGAATCTGCATTGGAATACTTTGGAGTGCATTGAGGCTTATGGTGACAAAGGAAATATCCTTAGTCAAAAACTAGAAAGAAGCTTTCTGAGAAACAGCTTTGTGATTTGCTAATTCATCTCACAGAGTTACACCTTTCTTTTCTTGGAGAGGCTTGCTCAAACTGTTTTCGTGGAATCTGCAAGGGGATATTCTGGCACACATTGAGGCCTATGGTGAAAAAGGAAATATTCTCATATAAAAATTAGAAATAAGCTTTCTGAGAAACTGTGTTGTGATGTGTGAATTCATATCACAGAGTTACATTGTTCTTTTCACTTAGCTGTTTGAGAACCCTGTTTGCTTGCAATCTGCAATGTGGTATTTCAGAGTGCATTAAAGCTTATGGAGACAAAGGAAATAGCCTCACATAAAAATTAGAGAGAAGCTTTCTGAGAACATGCTTTGCAATGTGTTCATTCATCTCACAGAGATACACGAGTCTTTTCATGATCTCTTTGGTAGCACTGTTTTTGGGGATATGAGAATGGATATTTTGGATCATGTTGAAGCCGCTGGTGACAAAGGAAATAAAATCAGATAAAAACTAGAAAGAATTTTTCTGATAAAGTACTTTGTGATGTGTGAATTCATCTCACAGAGTCAAACATCTCATTTCATGTAATACTTTGCTACACTGTTTTCATGGAATCTGTAAAGGGATATTTGGGAGTGCATTCACACTTATAGTGAAAAAGAAAATATTCTCAAATAAAAATTAGAAACAGGTTCTGAGAAACTGCTTTGTGATGTGTGAATTCATATCACAGAGTTACATTGTTCTTTTCACTTAGCTGTTTGAGAACCCTGTTTGCTTGCAATCTGCAATGTGGTATTTCAGAGTGCATTAAAGCTTATGGAGACAAAGGAAATAGCCTCACATAAAAATTAGAGAGAAGCTTTCTGAGAACATGCTTTGCAATGTGTTCAATTCATCTCACAGAGATACACGAGTCTTTTCATGGATCTCTTTGGTAGCACTGTTTTTGGGGATATGAGAATGGATATTTTGGATCATGTTGAAGCCGCTGGTGACAAAGGAAATAAAATCAGATAAAAACTAGAAAGAATTTTTCTGATAAAGTACTTTGTGATGTGTGAATTCATCTCACAGAGTCAACATCTCATTTCATGTAATACTTTGCTACACTGTTTTCATGGAATCTGTAAAGGGATATTTGGGAGTGCATTCACACTTATAGTGAAAAAGAAAATATTCTCAAATAAAAATTAGAAACAAGGTTCTGAGAAACTGCTTTGTGATGTGTGAATTCATCTCAGAGTTACATCATTCCTTTCATTGAACGGTTTGATAACACTGTTTTCATTGAATCTGCAATAGGATATTTGGGAGCACACTGAAGCCTATGGTGACAAAGGAAATATCCTCAGATAAAAACCAAAAAAAAAAAGCTTTCTGTGAAACTGCTTTGTGATGTGTCAATTCACCTCACAGAATTAGACCTTACTTTCATTAAGAAGTATTCTAACACTTTTTCCTGGGATCTACAATGGCATATTCAGGAGTGTAGTGAGGAATATGGTTAAAAAGGAAATATCCTTAGATTAAAAACTAGAAAGAACCTTTCTAAGAAACAGCTTTATGATGAGTGAATTCATCTCACAGAGTTACACAATTCTTTTTCATATAAAAATAAGAAAGAAGCTTTCAGAGAAACCTCTTTTTGATGTGTTACTTCATCTCACAGATTTACATGATTCTTTTCATAAATCAGTTTGTAGAACTGTTTTTGGGGAATCTGAGAAAGGATATTTTGGATTGCATTGAGGCCTATAGTGACAAAGGAAATATCCTCAGATAAAAACTAGAAAGAAGCTTTCTGAGAAATTTCTTTGTGACGTCTGAATTCATGTCACAGAATTACATCTTTCCTTTCATGGAGCAGTTGGCTAACACTCTTTTCGAGGGATCTGCCGAGGGATATTTGGGAGTGCAATGAGGCCTATAGTGAAAATGGAAATATCCTCAGATAAAAACTAGAAAGAAGCTTTCTGATAAACTGCGTTGAGATGTGTGAATTCAACTCACAGAGTTACACTGTCCTTTTCATTGAGCAGTTTGCAACCACTGTTTTCTTGGAATCTGTAATGGGTTATTTCGGAGACCATTCTTTTCATTGACCAGTTTGATAACAGTGCTTTCATGGAATCTGCAATAGGGTATTTGGGAGCACATTGAAGGATATAGTGACAAAGAAAATATCCTGAGACAATAACCTAAAAGAAAATTTCTGAGAAACTGATTTGTGATGTGTAAATTCATCTCACAGATTTACACCTTTCTTTTCATGGGGCAGTTTGCTAATACTATTTTCGTGGAATCTTCAAAGTGATATTCCCGAGCACAATGAGGCCTACAGTGAAAAAGGAAAGAATCTCAGACAAAAATTAGAAAGAAACTTTCGGAGAAGCTGCTTTGTGAATTGTGAATTCATCTCACAGAGTTACACAGTTCTTTTCATGGAGAAGGTTGGTCGTACTTTTTTGGGGGAATCTGAGAAGGGATATTGTGGATTGTCTTGAACCCTATTTAGACAAAGGAAATATCCTTAGTTAAAAAGGAGAAAGAAGCTTTCTGAGAAAGATCTTTGTGATGCGTGAATTCATCTCACAGAGTTTCCCCTTTCTTTACATGGAGCTGTTTGTTAACACTGTTTTTGTGGATTCTGCAATGGAATATTTGGGAGTGCATTGAAGCTTATGGTGACAAAGGAAATGTCCACAGACCAAAGCAACAAGAAGTTCTGAGAAACTGCTTTAGGATGTGTGAATTCATTTCACAGATTTACACCTTTTCTGTCATTCAACACTTTGTTATCACTATTTTCGTGGAATCTGCAAAGGGATATTCACGAGTGCACTGAGGAAAATGGTGAAAAGGCAATATCCTCATACAAAACCTAGAAAGAAGCATTCTGTGAAACTGCTTTTTGATGTGTGAATTCATCCCAGAGAGTTCCATCGTTCTTTTCATTGAGAAATTTACTAACACTTGTTTTGTGGAATCTGCAATGGGATATTCCAGAGCACATTGAGGAATATGGAGAAAAAGGAAGTATCCTCAGATAAAAATTAGAAAGAAGCTGTCTGAGAAACAGTTTTGTGATGTGTGAATTTATCTCAAAGAGTTACACCATGCTTTTCATGGGGCAGATTGATAGCACTGTTTTGGGATAATCTGAGAAGGGATATTGTGGATGGCATTGAAGCCTATGGTGACAAAGGAAATTTAAACAGATAAAAACTGCAAAGAAGCTTTCTGATAAACTTCTTTGTGATGTGTGTATTCATATCACAGAGTAACACCTTTCTTTTCATGGGCAAGATTGGTAACACTGTTTTCGTGGAATCTACAAAGGGATATTTGGGAGCGAGTTGAGTACTATGGTGAACAAGGAAATATCCTCATATTAAAACTAGAGAAAAGCTTTCTGAGAAACTACTTTGAGATTGTGAATTCATCACACACAGTTACAAAACTCTTTTTTTGGAGCAGTTTGCTAACACTGTTTTCAGGGAATCTGCAAAGGGATATTTGGGACAACATTGAAACCTGTGGTGAAAAAGGAAACATCCTTATGTAACAAGTAGAAAGAAGTCTTCAGAGAAACCACTCATGAAATCTGCAAAGGGATATTGGGAGCGCATTGAGGTCTATGTTGATAAAGGAAATATCCTCAGATAAAAACTAGAAAGAAGCTTTCTGAGAAACTGCTTTCTGTTTTGTGGATTCATCTCACAGAGTTGCAATTTTCTTTCATGATGCAGTTTGTTAGCACTGTTTTTGTGGAATATGAGAAAGGATATTTTGGATTGCATTGAAGCCTATGCTGACAAACGAAACATTCTCAGATAACAACTAGAAAGAAACTTTGTGAGAAATCGTTTTGTGATGTGTGAATTCATCTCACAAAGTTACATCTTTATTTTCATGGAGCAGTTTACTTACGCTGTTTTTGTTCAATCTGCAAAGGGATATTTGGCAGTGCATTGAGGCCTATGGGGAAAAAGGGATTATCCTCAGATAAAAAACTAGAAAAAAACTTTCTGAGAAAGTTCTTTGTATTGTGTGAATTCATCTCACAGAGTTACAACTTACTTTTCATGGAGCCGTTTTCTAACACAGTTTTTGTGGAATCTGCAAAGGGATATTTTGGAGTGCGTTGAGGTCTATAGTGATAAAGGAAATATCCTCATAAGAAAACCAAAAAGAAGCATTCTGAGAAACTACTTTGTGATGTGTGAATTCATCTCACAGAGTTACACCATAATTTTCATTGAGCAGTTTGATACCACTGTTTTTGTGGAATCTGCAATAGGATATTGCTAGCGTATTGTAGCCTATGATGACAAAGAAAATATTCTCAGAGAAAAACCAAAAAGAAGCTTTCAGAGAAACTGCTCTGTGATGTGTGAATTCATGTCAAAGAGTTACACTGTTCTCTTCATCGACCCATTTGTTAACACTGTTTTCTTGGAATCAGCAAGGAGGTATTTTGGATTGCATTGAAACTTGTTGTGAAAAAGGAAATATCCACAAACAAAAACTAGCAAAATAGTTTCTGAGAAACTTCTTTGTGATTTGTGAATTCATTTCACAGAGTTACAGGATTCTTTTAATGGAGCAGATGGATGGCACTGTTTTTAGGAAATCTGAGAAGATATATTTTGGATAGAATTGAAGCCTTTGGTGACAAAGGAAATATCTTCAGATAAAAACGATAATGAATCTTTCTGAGAAAGTTCTTTTGGATGTTTGAATTCAGCTCACAGAGTTACATCTTTCTTTTCATGGAGCAGTATGGTGACACTGTTTTCTTGGTATCTGCAAAGACATATTTTTTAATGCATTGAGGCCTATAGTGAAAAAAGAAATATCCTCAGATATAAACTAGAATGAAGCTTTCTGAGAAACTGCTTTGTGATGTGTGAATTCATCTCACAGATTTATACTGCTCTTCTCATTGAGCAGTTTGCTGACAGTGTTTTCTTGGAATCAGCAATGAGATATTTCGGAGCGCATTGAAGCTTTTGCTGACAAAGGAAATATCTTCATGTAAAAACTGGAAATAAGCTTTTGAAAAACAGCTTTGTAATGTCTTAATTCATCTCACAGTGTTACATGATACTTTCCATGGATCTGTTTGTTAGCACTGTTTTTGGGGAATATGAGAAGGGATAATTTGGATCCCATTGAAGCCTACAGTGACTAAGAAACTATCCTCAGTTAAAAACTGGATGGAAGCATTCTGAGAAACTCTTGTGATGTGTTAATGCATCTCACAGAGATACACCTTTCTTTTTATGGAACAGTTTGCTAGCACTGTTTTCGTGAAATCTGTAAAGGGCCATTTTGGAGTGCATTGAGGCCTATCGTGAAAAAGGAAATATCCTAAGTCAAAAACCAAAAAGAAAGTTTCTGAGAAACTGCTTTGTGTCGTGTCACTTCATCTCACAGAATTACAGTCTTCTTCCAATGAGCAGTTTGATAACTTTTCTCATGGAATCTGCAATAAAACATTTGGGAGTGCAATGAAGCCTATGGTGACAAAGGAAGTATCCTCAGATAAAAACCAAAAGGAAGCTTTATGAGAAACTGCGTTGTGTTGTGTCAATTCCGCTCACAGAATTACACTGCTCTTTTCATGGACCAGTTTGCTAACACTGTTTTCTTGGAATCTGCAATGGGATACTTCTTACCGCATTGAAGCTTATGGTGACAAAGAAAATATCCTCAGACAAAAACGAGAAAACAGCTCTCTGAGAAACTTCTTTGTGATTACTGAACTGACTTCACAGAGTTACATGATTCCTTTCATGTAGCAGTTTGGTAGCAATTTTTGGGGGGAATCTGAGAAGGGATATTTAGGATTGCCTTTAAGCCTATGGTGACAATGGATATATCCTCAGATGAAAATTATAAAGAAGCTTTCTGAGAAACTTCTTCATGATTTGGGAATTCATCTCACAGTGTTATCCTTTTCTTTAATGGAGCAGTTTACTACCACTCTTTTCATGGAATCTGCAAAGGCATATTTGTGAGTGTATTGAGTCCTATGCTGAAAAATGAATTATCCTCAGATAAAAACTAGAAATAAACTTTGTGAGAAACTGCTTTGTGATGTGTGAATTCATCTCACAGGATTACACTGCTCTTTTCAGTGAGCAGTTTGCTAACACTGTTTCCTTGGAATCTGCATTGGGATATGTCAAGTACATTGAAGCTTAGGGTGACAAATGAAATATCATCATATAAAAACTAGAAAGAAGCTTTCTGAGAAACTGCTTTGTGATGTGTTAATTCATCTCCCACAGTTACATGATTCTTTTCATGGATCAGTTTGGTAGCACTGTTTTTGGAGAATCTGAGAAGGGACTTTTTGGATAACACTGAAGTCTATGGTGACAAGGAAATATCCTCAGAAAAAAACTACAAAGAAACATTCAGATAAAGTTCTTTGTGATGTGTGAATTCATCTGACGGATTTACACCTTTCTTTTCATGGAACAGTTTGCTAACACTGTTTTCATGGAATCTGCAATGGGATATCCCGGAGAGCATTGAGGAATATGGAGAAAATCAAAATATCCTCAGATAAAATCTAGAAAGAAGCGGTCTGAGAAATATTTTTGTGACGTGTAAATTCATCTCACAGAGTTACACCATTCTTTTGATGTAGCAGTTTGGTAGCACTGTTTTTGAGGATCTGAGAAGGGATATTTTGGATCGCATTGAAGCCTATGTATGACATATGGAAATATAATCAGATAGAAACTAGCAAGAAGTTTTCTGGGAAACTTCCTTATGATGTGTGTATTCATCTCTCAGAGTAACTGGTTTCTTTTCATGGAGCAGTTTGCTAACACTGCTTTTGTGGAGTCTACAAAGTGATATCTGTGAGAACGTTGAGACATATGGTGAAAAGGAATATATCCTCAGATAAAAACTAGAAGGAAACTTTCTGTGAAACTGCTTTGTGATGTGTGAATTCGTCTCACAGAGTTACACCGCCCTTTTTGTGGAGCAGTTTGCTAACAACATTTTCGTGGAATCTGCAATAGGATATTTCGGAGTGCATTGGATGTTTCAGAGTGCATTGAAGACTTTGTTGACATATGAAATATCCTCAGACAAAAACCAAAGAGAAGCTTTCTGTGGAACTGCATAGTGACGTGTGAATTTATCTCATAGAGTTTCACCTTTATTTTCAAGGCACAGTTTGGTAGCACTGATTTGGGGAATCAGAGAAAGGATATTTTGGATGGTACTGATGCCTATGGTAACAAAGAAAATATCCTCAGACTAAAACTAGAAAGAAGCTCTGTGAGAAACTGCTTAGTGATGTGTGAATTCATCTCACAGGGTTACACAGTTGGTTTCATTGAGCTATTTGCTAACACTGTTTTCTTGGAATCCGCAATCTGAAATGTTGGAGCACAATGAAGCTTAGGGTGACAAAAGAAAATATCCTCATATAGAAACTAGAAAGAAGCTTTCTGAGAAACTGCTTTGTGGTGTGTTATTTCATCTCAGAGAGTTACATGATTCTTTACATGGATCAGTTTTGTAGCACTGTTTTTGGGGAATCTGAGAAGGGTTATTTTCTATCGCAATGGAAACTATGGTGACAAAGGAAATATCCTCAGATAAAAACTAGAAAGAAGCTTTCTGAGATATTTCCTTCTGATGTGTGAATTCATCCCTCAGAGTTACACCTTTCTTTTCATGGAGGAGTTTGTTAACATGATTTTCGTGGAATCTGCAAAGGGCTATTTGGGTGCACACTGAGGCCTATACTGAAAAGAAAATATCCTCAGATAAAAACTAGAAAGAAACATTCTGATAAACTGCTCTGTGATGTGGGAATTCATCTTATGGAATTATACCGCTGTTTTCATTGAGCAGTTTGATAACACTGTTTTCATGGAATCTGCAATAGGATATTTGGGAGTGCATTGAAGCCTATGGTTGCAAAGGATTTATCCTCAGATAAAAACAAAAAAGAAGCTTTCTGTGAAACTACTTTGCATTGTGTGAAATCACCACACTGTGTTGCATCATTCATTTCATTGAGAAGTTTTCCAACACTTTTTTTCCTGGAATCTGCAGTGGGATATTTGGAAGTGCATTGAGGAATATGGTGAAAGAGGAAATATCCTCAGATAAAAACTAGAAAGAAGTTTTCTGAGAAACAGCTTTGTGGTGTGTCAATTCATCTCACAGAGTTACACCATTCTATTCATGGAGAAGTTTGGTGGCACTGTTTTTGGGGAATCTGAGAAGGGAAGATTTTTATCGCTTTGAAACCTATGGTGAAAAAGGAAATATCCTCAGATAAAAACAAAAAAAAGCTTTCTGTGAAACAGCTTTGTGATGTACGTATTCAACTCACAGAGTTATATTATTCCTTTCGTGGAGCAGTTTGCTAACACTATTTTCACGGAATCAGCAATAGGATATTTGGGATCGCATTGAAGTCTGTGGTGACCAAGGAAATATACTCAGACAAAAAATAGGAAGAAGGTTTCTGAGCAACTACTTTGTGATTTGTGAATTCATCCCATAGAGTTACATGATTCTTTTATTGGAACTGTTTGGTAGCACTGTTTTGGGGGAATTTCAGAAGTGTTAATTTACTTTGCATTGAAGCCTATGGTGACAAAGGAAATTTCCTCAGATAAAACCTAGAAACAAGATTTCTGAGAACATTCTTTTCAATTTCTGAGTTCATCTCACAGAGTTACACCTTTCTTTCCATGGAACACTTTGCTAACACTGTTTTCATGGAATCTGCAAAGGAATATTTGGAAGCACTGTGAGACCTATGGTGAAAGAGGAAATAACTTCAGATTAAAAAGTAGAAATATCCTTTCTGAGAATCTGCTTTGTGATGAGTGAATTCATCTCACAAAGTTACAGTGTTTCTTTTCTTTGAGAAGTTTGCTAACACTTTTTTCGTGGAATCTGCAATGGTATATTCAGGAACACATAGAGGAATATAGTGAAAAAGGAAATATCCTCAGATAAAAACTCGTAAGAAGCTCACTGAGAAACAGCTTTGTGATGTGTGAATTCATGTCACAGAGTTACACCATTCTTTTCATGGGGCAGTATGATAGCACTGTTTTTGGGGAATCTGCAATAGGATATTTTGGATTGCATTGAAGCCTATGGTGAAAAAGGAAATATCCTCAGCCAAAACCAAACAGAAACTTTATGAAAAACTGCTTTGTGATGTGTGAATTCACCTCACAAACTTTCACTTTTCTTTTTCGTGGAGAAGTATGCTAACACTATTTTCATGGAATCTGTAAAGGGATATTCATGAGCACATTGAGGCCAATGGGGGAAAAGGAAATATCCTCAGACAAAAACTAGAAAGAAGCTTTCTAAGAAACTGCTTGGTGATTTGTGAATTCACCTCACTGAGTTATATGATTCTTTTCATGGAGTAGTTTAGTAACACTATTTTTGGGGAATCTGAGAAGGTATATTTGGATGGCATTGAAGAGTATGGTGACAAAGGAAATATTCTCAGATAAAAACTAGAAGGAAGCTTTCTGATAAACTTCTTTGTGAAGTGTGTATTCATCTCACAGAGTAACAACTTTCTTTTCATGGAGCAGTTTGCTAACACTGTTTTCGTGGAATCTACAAAGCAATATTTGGGAGTGAGCTCAAGCCTTTGGTGAAAAAGGAAATATCCTCAGATAAAAACTGTAAAGAAATTTTCAGAGAAACTGCTTTGTGATGTGTGAATTCATCTCACAGAGTTACACAATCCTTTTCATGAGCATTTGGTATCCATGTTTTTGCAGAATCTGAGAAGGGATTTTTGAATTGCATTGAAGCCTAAGGTTACAAGGGAAATATCCTCAGGTAGATACTAGAAAGACGGTTTCCGAGAAATTTATTTGTGATGTGTGAATTCACCTCAAAGTGTTACATGACTCTTTTCTTTCAGCAGTTTGCTAACATTGTTTTTCTGTAATCTGCAATAGGATATTTGGGATCGAAATGAAGCCTATGGTGAAAAAAGAAATAACTTCATAGGAAAACCAAAAAGATTTCTGAGAAACTGCTTTGTGATGTGTGAATTCAACTCACAGATTTACACCTTCATTTTGCTGGAGCTGCTTGCTAACACTATTTTTGTGGAATCTGTAAAGGGATATTCAGGAGTGCTTTGAGGCCTATGGTGAACAAGAAAATATCCTCAGAATAAAATAGAAAGAGGCTTTCTGAGAAACCTCTTTGTGATGTGTTAATTCATCTTACAGAGATACTCTTTTCCTTTCATGGATCAGTTTGGTAACATTGTTTATGGGGAATCTGAGAAGGCATATATTGGATCACATTGAAGCCTATGGTGGCAAAAGGAAATATCATGATATATAAAATAAAGGGAATTTTTGGAGAAAGTTCCTTGTGATGTGTGAATTCATCTCACAGAGTTGCACGTTTCTTTTCATGGAGTAGTTTATGAACACTGTTTTCGTGGAATCTGAGAAGGGATATTTGAGAGTGCATTGAGGCTTAAGGTGAAAAAGGAAATATCCTCTGATAAAAACTGGAAAGAAGCTTTCTGAGAGACTCCTTTTTGATTTATGTGTTCATCTCACAGAGTTACAGTGTTCTTTTCATTGAGCAGTTTGCTAAGCAGTTTTCTTCGAATCTGCAATCTGATGTTTCGGAGTGTATTGAATCTTATGGTAACAAGGAAATATCCTCATATTAAAACTATAAAGAAGCCTTCAGAGAAAACGCTTTGTGATGTGTTAATTCATCACACAGAGACACACTATTCTTTTCATGGATCAGGTTGGTAGCACTGTTTTTGGGGAATCTGAGAAGGGATATTTTGGATCACATTGAAGCATATGGTGACAAAGGTAGTATCCTCAGATGAAAATTATAAAGAAACTTTTTGGGAAAATTATTTGTCATGTTTGAATTCACCTCACTGATTTACTCCTTTCTTTTCTTGGAGCTGTTTGCTAACACTGTTTTCCAGGAATCTACAAAGGGATATGTGGGAACGAATTTAGACCTACAGTGAAAATGGTAATATCCTCAGATAAAAATTAGAAGGAGGCTTTCTGAGAAACTGCCTTGTGATGTGCGAATTCATCCTACAGAATTACACTGTGTTTTTCATTGAGTAGTTTGATAACACCGTTTTTGTTGGATCTGCAATAAAATACCTGGGAGCATGTTGAAGCCTATGCTGACAAAGTAAATATCCTCAGGTAAAAGCCGAAATGAAGCTGTCTGAGAAAACTCTTTGTGATGTGTGAAATCATCTCACTGAGTTACACCGTTCTTTTCATTGACAGGTTTGCTGACACTTTACTCATGGAATTTGCAATGGGATATTCTGGAGCACATTGAGGAATATGATGAAAAAGGAAATATCCTCAGATAAAAACTGAAAAGAATCTTTTTGAGAAACAGCTTTGTGATGTGTGAATTCATCTCACAGAGTTACACCACATTTTTCATGCAGCTGGTTGGTAGTGCTGTTTTTGCGGAATCTGAGAAGGGACATTTTGGATCGCATTTAAGCCTATGGTGAAAATGGAAATATCCTCACATAAAAAGGGGAAATAAACTTTCTGAGAAACTGCTTTGTGATGTTGGAGTTCATCTTACAGAGTTACATGATTCGTTTCTTGGAGCAGTTTTTTAACACTGTTTTTGTGGTATCTGCATTAGCACATTTTGATGCGGTTTGAAACATAAGGTTACAAAGGAAATATCCTCACACAAAAAGCAAAAAGAAGCTTTCTGAGAAACTGCTTTGTGATTTGACAACTAATATCACAGAATTACACTATTCTTTTCGTGGATCAGTTTGACAGCACAGTTTTTTGGGGTATCTGAAAAGAGACCCTTCGGATAGCATTGAAGAGTATGGTGACAATTGAAATATCCTCATAAAGAAACTAGGAAGAAGCTTTCTGAGAAAACTTTTTGGGATGTGTGAATTTATTGCACAGAGTTACACCTTTCTTTTCATGGAGCAGTTTGCTATCACTGTTTTCATGGAATCTGTAAAGGTATATTTGGGAGACCATTGAGAATTTTGGTGAAAAAAGAAATATCCTCAGATAAAAACTAGAAAGAAGCTTTCTGAGAAACTGCTTGGTGATATGTGAATTCAATTTACAGTGTTACACTGTTGTTATCATTGAGCAGTTTTCTAACACTGTTTTCTGGGAACCTGCAGTGGGATATTTTGGAGCGCATTGAAACTTATGGTGACAAAGGAATTATCCTCAGACAAAAACTAGAAAGAAGCTTTCTTAGAAACTTCTTGGTGATGTGTGAATTCATCTCACAGAGTTACACTTATGTTTCGTGGAGCAGTCCATTAACACTGTCTTTGAGGAACCTGAGAAGGGTTTCTTTGGATCGCATTGAGGCCTATGCTGAGAAAGGAAATATCATCAGTTCAAAACGAGAAAGAATCTTTCTGATAAACTTCTTTGTGATCTGTGAATTCATCTCACAGAGTTACAACTTAGACTTCAGGAAGCAGTTTATGTCGTGATGTGTTAATTCGATTCACAGAGTTCCACAATTCTTTTCATGGTTCAGTCTAGTAGCACTGTTTTTGGGGAATCTGAGAAGGGATATTTTGGATTGCATTGAAGCCTATGGTGTCAAAGGAAATAACCTCAGATTAAAAACTAGAAATAAGTTTTCTGAGAAAGTTTTTTGATGTGTTTGAATTCATCTCACAGATTTACACCTTTCTTTCCATGGAGCCATTTACTAACACCATTTTCATGGAATCTGCAAATTGATACTTGGGAGTGCATTGAGGCCTACAGTATACAAGGAAATATACTCAGATAAAAACTGGAAAGAAGTTTTTTAGAACCTGCTTTGTGATGTTTGAATTCATCTTACACAAAAACTAGAAACTGCTTTGTGATGTGAGGTTTCAACTCACAGAGTTATACTTTTCTTTCCATGGAGCAGAGTTAAACCTCTCTTTTCATGTAGCAGTTTGGTAACACTGTTTTCGTGGAATCTGCAATAGGATATTTAGGAGCACATTGCAGGCTATGGTGACTAGGGAATAACCTCATACAAGCAACAAAAAAAAGCTTTCTGAGAAACAGCTTTGTGATGCATGAATTCATTCTCTCACAGAGTTACACTGTTCTTTTTGTTTAGCAGTTTTCTAACACTGTTCTCTTGGAATCTGCAATGGGATATTTCAGAGAACATTGAAGGTTACTGTGAGAAAGGAAATATCCTGAGAAAAAAAACAGAAAGAAGCTTTCTGAGAAACTGCTTTGGGCTTTGTGAATTCACCTGACAGACTTCCACGATTGCTTTCATTGAGCAGTTTGGTAGCAGTGTTTCCAGGGAATCTGAGAAGGGATATTTTGGATCACATTGAAGCTTATGGTGACAAAGGAAATATCCTCAGATAAAAATTAGAAAGAAGCTTTCTGAGAAAGTTCTTTGTGATGTGTGCATTCATCTCACAGAGTTCCACTTTCTTTTTCATAGAGCAGTTTGCTAACACAGATTTCGTGGATTCTACAAAGGGATATTTGGGAGAGCATTGAGGCCTATGATTAAAAAGGAAATATTCTCAGATAAAAACTACAAGGAATATTGCTGAGAAACTGTTTAGTGATGTGTGAATTCATCTCACTGAGCTACTGTTCTTTTCATTGAGCAGTCTGCTAACACTGTTTTCTTGTAATCTGGAATGTGATATTTCAGAGTGCACAGAATCTTATGGTGACAAAGGAAATATCCTCAGACAAAAACCATAAAGAAGCTTTCTGAGAAACTCTTTTGTGATATGTTAATTCATCTCAGAGAGTTACACGATTCTTTTCATGGAGCATTTTGGTAGCACTGTTTTGGGGAATCTGAGAAGGGGTATTTTGGATCACATTAAAACTTACGGTGACAAAGGAAATATATTCAGATAAAAATTGGAAAGAATATTTCTGAGAAAGTTTTGGTGATGTGTGAATTCATCTCACAGAGTTATACCTTTCTTTTCATGGAGCAGCTTGCTAACACGCTTTACATGGAAACTGCAAAGGGATATTTGGGGACGCATTGAGGCGTATAGTGAAAAGTTAAGTATCCTGAGATAAAAATTAGAGAGAAACTTTCTGGGAAACTACTTTGTGATGTGTGAATACATCTCACAGGGTTACACTGTTCTTTAATATAGATGTTCGGTAACACTGTTTACTTGGAATCTGCGATGGGATATTTTGGAGCACCTTGAAGCTTATGGTGACAAATGAAACATCCTCATATAAAAACCAGAAAGAAGCATTCTGAGAAACTGCTTTTGTGATGTGTTAATTCATCTACTGTGCTTACACGATTCTTTTCATGGAGCATTTGGTAGCACTGTTTTTGGGGATCTGAGAGGGATATTTTGGATTGTATTGAAGCCTTTGGTTACTAAGGAAATATCTTCAGATAAAAGCGAGAAAGAAGTTTTCTGAGAAACTGCTTTGTGATGTGAGATTTCAACTCACAGAGTTATACTTTTCTTTCCATGGAGCAGTTTGCTGACACTGTATTCATGAAATCTGCAAAGGGCTATTTGGGAGAGCATTGAGGCCTATAGTGAAAAAGCAAATATCCTCAAATAATCACTACGAAGAAGCTTTCTGAGAAACTGCTTTGTGATGTGTGGTTTCATCTCACAGAGTTACAATTTTCTTTCCTTGTAGAGGATTGCCAACAATGTTTTCATAAAATCTGCAAAGGGTTATTTGGGAGAGCATTGAGGCCTATGGTGTAAAAGGAAATATCCTCAGACAAAAACTAGAAAGATTTCTGTGAAACTGTGTTGTGATGTGTGAATTCAACTCACAGAGTTACATTTTCCTTTTCATTGAGCAGTTCGCAACCACTGTTTTCTTGGAATCTGCAATGGGTTATTTCGGAGAGCATTGAAGCTTAGTTTGACAAAGGAACTATCCACAGAAGAAAACCAAAAAGATGCTTTGTGTGAAACTGCTTTGGTGTGTGTTAATTCATGTAACAGAATTGCATGATTCTTTTCATGGATCAGTTTCATAGCACTATTTTTGAGGAATCTGAGAATGTATATTTTGGATTGCAATGAAGCCTATGTTGACAAAGGAAATATCTTCAGACAAAAACCAAAAATAAGCTTCCTGAGAAACTTCTTGTGGTGTGTGAATTCATCTAACAGAGTTTTACCTTTCTTTTCATGGAGGAGTTTCTTAACACTGTTTTCGTGGAATCTGCAAAGGGATATTTTGGAGCACATTGAGGTCTACAATGATAAAGGAAAAACCTTCAGATAAAAACTAGAAAGAAGCTTTCTGAGAAACCCTTTTGTAATGTGTGAATTCATCTCACAAAGTTACACGGTTCTTTTCATTGAGCAGTTGCCAACACTGTTTACTTGGATTCTGCAATGGGATATTTCGGAGTGCATTCATGTTTATGGTGACAAATTAAATAATATTATATAAAAACTAAAAAGAAGCTTTCTGAGAAACCGTTTTGTGATGTTTTAATTCATCCCACATAGTTACACAATGCTTTTCATGGATCAGTTTGCTAGCAGTGTTTTTGGGGAATCTGAGAAGGGATATTTTTTATTACATCGAAGCCTATGGTGACAAAGGAAATGTCCTCATATGAAAACTGGAAAGAAACTTTCAGAGAAACCACTTTGTGATGTGTTAATTCATCTCACTGTGTTACATGTTTCTTTTCTTGGAGCACTTTGCTATCACTGTACTGTTTTCAGGGAATCTGCAGAGGGATATTTGAGAGTGCATTGTGCTCTATGTTGAAAAAGTAAATATCCTCAGATAAAAACTAGAAAGAAGCTTTCTTAGAAACTGCTTTGTGATATGTGAATTCGTCTCACAGAGTTACACCATTCTCTTCATGGAGCAATTTGATAGCACTGTTTTTGTGGATCTGAGAAGGGATATTTTCGATTGCATTGAAGTCTATGGTGACAAAGAAATTATTCTAAGATAAAAACTAGAAAGAAGATTTCTGAGAGATTACTTTGTGAAGTGTGTATTCTCCTCACAAAGTTACACCTTTCTATTCATGGAGCAGTTTGCTTATAATCTTTTCTTGGAATCTGTGAAGGGATATTTGGGAGGGCATTGTGGCCTAAGGTGAAAAAGGAAATATCCTTGGATAAAAACGGGAAAGAGTTTTTCTGAGAAACTGCTTTATGATGTATTAATTCATATTACAGATTTTCATGATTGTTTTCATGGATCAGTTTGGTAGCACTGTTTTTGAGTAATCTGAGAATGGATATTTTGGATTGCATTGAAGAACATGGTGACAAAGGAAATATCCTCAGATAAAAACTAGAAAGAAGCTTTCTGGGAAATATCTTTGTGATGTGTGAATTCATCTCACAGAGTTACACCTTTCTTTGCATGGAACAGTTTGCTAACACAGTTTTTGTGGAATCTGCAAAGGGATATTTTGGGAGCACATTGAGGCACATAGTGAAAAGGGAAATATCCTCAGATAAAAGCTCAAAAAAAGCTTTCTGAGAAACTGTTTTGTGATGTAAGAATTCATCCCACAGAGTTACACTGTTTATTTCATTGAGCAGTTTGCTAACACTGTTTTCTTGGAATCTGCAATGGGATGTTTCAGAGTGCACTGAAGCTTATGGTGACACAGGGAATACCCTCGTGTAAAAACTGGAAAGAGGCGTTCTGAGAAACCGACTTGGGATGTGTTAATTCATCTCACAGAGTGCATGATTCTTTTCATTGACTGTTTGGTAGCACTGTTTTTTCAGAATTGAGAATGGATATTATGAATCGTATTTAAGTCTATGGTGATTAAGGAAATATCCTCAGATAAAACTAGGAAGAAGATTTCTGAGAAACTTCTTTGTGATGTGTGAATCCATCTCACATTGTTACAACTTCCTTTTCATGGAGCGGTTTTGTGGCACTGTCTTTGGGTAACCTGAGAAGGGATATTTTGAACTGCATTGAAGCGTGTGGTGACAGGAAATATCCTCAGTTGACAATTAGAAAGAAGCTTTCTGAGAAACTACTTTGTGATGTGTGATTTCATCTCACAAAGTTACATCATTCCTTTCATAGAACAGTTTAGTAACACTGTTTTCATGGAATCCACAATAGGATATTTTGAATCGCTTTGAAGTCTATGGTGACATAGGAAATATTCTCAGATAAAAACTAGAATAAACGTTTCTGAGAAAGTTCATTGTGATGTGTGATTTCATCTCACAGAGTTGCACCGTTTTTTTCAAAGAGAAGTTTGCTAACCCTATTTTCGTGGAATCGGCAAAGGGATATATGGGAGCACATTGATTCATTTAGTGAAATAGGAAATATCCTCAGGTAATAAGTAGAAACAATCTTTATGAGAAACTGCTTTGTAATGTGTGAGTTCATCTCACAGAGTTACACCACTCTTTCCTTGAGCAGTCTGATAACACTGGTTTCATGGAATCTGTAAGACGACAATCAGGAGCACATTGAAGCCTAAGGTGACAAAGGAAATATTCTCAGATAAAAATGAAACGGAAGCTTTCTCAGAAACTGCTTTGTGATGTATGAATTCATGTCACAGAGTTACACCAGTCTTTTCATTGAGAAGTTTGCTAACACTTTTTTGGTTTAATCTGCAAAGGGATATTTGGGAGCACATTGATTCATTAAGTGAAAAAGGAAATATCCTCAGATAATAAGTAGAAAGAATCCTTCTGAAAAACTGCTTTGAGATGTGCGAATTCATCTCACAGAGTTACACCTCTCTTTCTTTGAGCAGTCGGATAACACTGGTTTTGTGGAATCTGTAATAGGATAATTGGGAGTGCATTCAAGCCTAAGGTGACAAAGGAAATATCCTCAGACAAAAACCAAAAGGAAGCTTTCTCAGAAACTGCTTTGTAATGTGTGAATTCATGTAACAGAGTTACACCGTTCTTTTCATTGAGAAGTTTGCTCACACTTTTTTTGTTTAATCTGCATTGGAATATTTGGGAACGCATTGAGGACTATAGTGAAAAAGGAAATATCCCCAGATAAAAGCTAGAAAGAAGCTCTCTCAGAAACTGCTTTGTGATGTGTGAATTCATCTTACAGAGTTGCACTGTTCTTTTCATTGAGCAGTTTGATAACACTGTTTTCATGGAATATGCAATGGGATATTTGGGAGCGCTTTCAGACCTATGGTGAAAAAGGAAATACCCTCAGATAAAAACGAGAAAGAAGCTTTCTGAGAAACTTCTTTGTGATGAGTGATTTCAACTCACAGAGTGATACCATTTTTTTTTTCATGGAGCAATTTGCTAACACTGTTTTCATGCAATATGCAAAGTGATATTTGGGAGTACATTGAGGCCTATAGTGATAAAGCAAATATCCCCAGAAAAAAACTAGAAAGAAGTCTTATGAAAATCTTCTTGGTGGTAAGTGAAATCACCTCACAGAGTTACACCGTTCTTTCCTTGAACAGTCTGATAACACTGGTTTCATGGAATCAGTAATAGGATAATTGGGAGTGCATTGAAGCCTACGGTGACAAAGGAAATATATTCAGATAAATACCAAAAGAAAGCTTTCTGAGTATCTGCTTTGCGACGTGTGAATCCATCTCACAGAGTTACACCATTCTTTTCATTGAGAAGTTTGCTAACACCTTTTGCGTTTAATCTGCAAAGGAATATTCAGGAGCGAATTGAGGAATATGGTGAAAAAGGAAATATCCTCAGATAAAAACTAGAAAGGTGTTAACTGAGAAACGTCTTTGTGAAATATGAATTCATCTCACAGAGTTACACCATTATTTTCATCGAACAGTGTCATAGCACTGTTTTTGGGGAATCTGAGTAGGGATATTTTGGGTCACATTGAAGCCTATGGTGAGAAAGGTAATAACCTCAGACAAAAAAAAAAAAGAAGCTTTCGGAGAAACTGCTTTGTTCTGTGTGAATTCACCTCACAGAATTTCCCTATGCTTTTCATTTAGCAGTGTGCTAACACTGCTTTCTTGGAGTCTGCAATGGGATAATTTGGAGCACATTGAAGCTAATAGCGACAAAGGAAATATCCTCAGACAAGAACTAGAAAGAATCTTACAGAGAAATTTCTTTGTGGTTTGTGATTTTATCTCACAGTGTTACGATATCCCTTTCATGGAGCAGTTTGGTAGCCCTATTTTTGGGGAATCTGAGAAGGGTTATTTTGGATCGCTTTGAAGTCTTTGGTGACAAAGGAAATATCCACAGATGAAAACCAGAAAGAAGATTTCTGAGAAATTTCTTTGTGATGTGTGAATTAATATCACAGAGTTACACCTTTTTTTCATGGAGAAGCTTCCTAACACTATTTTCGTGGAACCTGCAATAGGATATGTGGGAGGGCATTGAGACTATGGTGACAAAGGTATTATAGTGGGGAGCATATTGAGGCTTAAGGTGAAAAAAGAAATATCCTCAGATAAAAACCATAAAGAAGCTTTCTGAGAAGCACTATGTGATGTGTGAATTCATCTCACAGAGTAACACTGATCTTTACATTGAGCACTTTGATAACACTGTTTTTGTAGAATCTGTAATAGAATATTTTGGAGTGCATTAAAGTCTATGGTGACAAAGGATATATCCTCAGATAATAAACAAAACAAGCTTTCTCAGAAACTGCTTTGTGATATGTGAATTCATCTCACAGAGTTATACTCTTATTTTTATTGAGCAGTTTGCTGACACTGTTTTCTTGGAATCTGCAATGGGATATTTTGGAGCCCATTGAAGCTTAGGGAGACAAACGATATATCCTCAGACAAAAACTAGAAAGAAGATTCCTGAGAAACTGCTTTGTGATTTGTGAATTCATCTCATTGATTTACATGATTCTTTTCATGGATCAGTCTGGTAGCACTGTTTTTGTGCAATCTCAGAGGGGATATTTTGGATGCCATTGAAGCCTATGGTTACAAAGGAAATATCCTCAGATAAAAACTAGAAAGAAACTTTCTGAGAAAATTTTTCATGATGTGTGAATTCATTTCACAGAGTTACACCTTTCTTTTCATTGAGCAGTTTGATAAAACTCTTTTCATGGAATCAGCAAACGGATATTTGGGAAGACGTTGAGTCCTATGGTGAAAAATCAAATATCCTCAGATAAAAACTAGAAAAAGCTTTCTGAGAAAGTTCTTTATTATGTGTGAATTCATCTCACAGAGATACACTTTTCTTTCCATGGAACAGTTTTCTAACATTGTTTTCATGGAATTTGCAAAGTAATATTAGGGAGCGCATTGAAGCCTGTTGTGAGAAAGGGAATATCCTCAGATATTAACCAGAAAGATTGCTGTGAAACTGCTTTGTGATGTGTGAATGCATCTCACAGTTACACGGTTCTTTTTATTGAGCAGATTGCTAACACTGTTTTCTTGGAAACCACAATGAGATAGTTCAGATCTCATTGAAGCTTAGGGAGCAAAGGAATTATCCTCAGACAAAAACTAGAAAGAATCTTTTTGAGAAACTGCTCTGTTATTTGTGAATTCATCTCACAGAGTTACATGATTCTTTTCATGGATCAGTTTGGTAACAATGTTTATGGTTAATCCGAGAAGGGATATTTGGGATAGCAATTAAGCCTATGGTGTCAAAATAAATATCCTCAGATAAAACCTTGAAAGAAGCTTTCTGAGACAGTTCTTTGTGATGTGTGAATTCATCCAACAAAGTTAAACTGTTCTTTTCATTGAGCAGTTTGATAATACAGTTTTTGTGGAATCTGCAATGGGATATTTGGTACAGCATTTAAAGCTTATGTTGACCAAGGAAATATCCACAGATAGAAACCAAAAAAGAAGCTTTCTGGAGACTGCTTTGTCATGGGTGAAATGATCTCACACAGTTACACTGTTCTTTTCATTGAGCAGTTTGGTAATACTGTTTTCTTGGAATCTGCAATGGAATATTTTGGAGTGCATTGAAGCTTATGGTGACAAACAAAATATCCTCAGACAAAAACTAGAAAGAAACATCCTGAGAAGCTGCTTTGTGATTTGAGAATTCATCTCACAGAATTGTACCTTTCTTTTCATGGAGCAATTTCGTAGCACATTTTTTGGGGAATGTGAGAAGGGATATTTTGGATGGCATTAAATCCTATGATGACAATGGAAATATCCTCAGATAAAACTAGAAAGAGGCTTTTTGAAGAAATTCTTCATGATGTGTGAATTCATCTCACAGACTTACACCTTTCTTTCCATGGAGCAGTTTGCTAGCAATGGTTTCATGGAATCTACAAAGGGACAAAGGGATATTTGGGATTGCATAGAGGCCTATGGTGAAATAAATAATATTCTCACATAAAAACTAGTAAAAAGCTTTCTGAGAAAGTGCTTTGAGATGTGTGAATTCATATCACAGATTTACACCGTTATTGTCATTGAGCAGTTTGCTAACACTGTTTTCATGGGATCTTCAAAGGGATTTTTTGGAGCACATTGAAGCTTAAGGTGACAAAGGAAATATCTTCATATAAAAACTAGAAAGAAGCTTTTGAAAAAACGCTTTATGTATGTGTTAATTCATTTCACAGTGTTACATGATTCTTTTCATGGAGAAGTTTGGTGGCACTGTTTTTGGGAAATCTGAGAAGGGATATTTTGGATCACATTGAAGCCTCTGGTGACAAAGGAAACATCCTCAGACAAAAACTGGAAACCATCATTCTGAGAATCTGCTTTGAGACTTTTGTATCCATCTCACGACTTACATGATTCTTATAAAGTTTGCTAGCACTGTTTTTGGGGAATCTGAGATGAGATATTTGGGATCGCATTGAATCCTATGGCATAAAGGAAATATCCTCAGACAAAAACTAGAAAGAAGTTTTCTGAGAAAGTTTTTTGTGGTGAATGAACTCATCTGACAGAGATACACTGTTCTTTTCATTGAGCATTTGATATCACTATTTTTGTGGAATCTGCATTAGGATATTTGGGAGTGCGTTGAAACCTATGGTGACAAAGAATATATCCTCAGATAAAAACCAAAAAGCAGTTTTCTGACAAACTGCTTTGTGAAGTGTGAATTCATCTCACAGACTTACACCGTTCTTTTCAATGAGCAGTTTGCTAACACTGTTTTCTTGGAATCCGCAAAGAGATATTTTGGAGTGCATTGAAGCCCAAGATCACAAAGGAAATACCCGCATATAAAAACTAGAAGGAATCTTTCTGAGGAAACAATTTCTGATGTGTTAATTCTTCTCACAGAGTTACATGATTCTTTTCATGGAGCAGTTTGGTAACACTGTTTTTGTGGAATCTGAGAGGGGACATTATGGGTCACATCTCACAGAGTTACGTGATTATTTTCATGGAGCATTTTGGTAGCACTGTTTTGGAGAATCTGAGAAGGGATATTTTGGATCACATTGAAGCCTATGGTGACAAGGGAAATATCCTCAGATAAAACCTAGAAAGAATCTTTCTGAGAAACTTCTTTGTGATGTGTGATTTCATTCCCACAAAACTTCACGACTGTTTCCATGGATCACTTTGGTAGCACTGTTTTTGGGGAATCTGACAAGGGATATTTTGGATCTCATTGAAGCCTGTGGGGGCAAAGGAAATATCCTCAGATAACAAGCAAAAAACTTTCTGAGAATCTACTTTGTGATATGTGAATTCATCTCATCTAGTTACACTGTTCTTTTCATTGAGAAGTTTGTTAACACTATTTTCGTGGCATCTGCAAAGGGATATTCATGAGCTCATTGGGGCCTCTGGTGAAAAAGAAAATATCGTCAGACAAAAACAAGAAAGAAGCTTTCCAAGAAGCTGTTTTGTGATGTGTGAATTCATCTCACACAGTTACTCTGTTCTTTTCATTGAGAAGTTTGCTAACACTGTTTTCTTGGAATCTGCAAATGGAGATTTCGAGGCACATTGAAGCTTATGATGACAAAGGAAAGATCCTCAGAAAAAAACTAGAAAGAATCTTTCTGAGAAACTTGCTTGTTATGTGAGCATTCATCTTGGAGAGTTACAATATTGTTTTCATTGAGCTGTTTGCTAACACTGTTTTCTTAGAATCTGTAATTGGATATTTCCGAGCATATTTAAGCTTATGGTGACAATGAAAATATCATCATATAAAAACTGGAAAGAAGCTTTCTGAGAAACTGCCTTGTGATTTCTGATTTCATCTCACAGATATACACCATTCTTTCATGGAGCAGTTTAGTAGCACTGTTTTTGAGGAATCTGAGAAGGGATATTTTAGATTGGATTGAAGCCTATGGTGAAAAAGGAAATATCCTCAAATAAAAACTAGAAAGAAGCTTTCTGATAAACTGCTTTGTGGTGTGTGTATTCATCTCACAGAGTAGCATGATTCTTTTCTTGGAGCAGTTTGGTAAACCTGTTTTCATGGAATCTGCAATAGGATATTTTGGAGTGCATTGAAGCCTATGGTGACAAAGGAAATATTCTCAGACAAAAAACCAAAAAGAAGCCTTCTGAGAAATTGCTTTGTGTCGTGTGAATTCATCTCATAGATGTGCACCTTTCTTTTCATGGAGCAATTTCCTAACACTATTTTCATGGAATCTTCAAAAGGTTATTCACGTGCACAATGAGGATGGTGGTGAAAAAGTAAATATCCTCAGACATAAACTAGAAAGAAACTTTCTGTGAAACTGTTTTCTGATTTGTGACTTCATCTCACAGATTTACATGATTCTTTTTATGGAGCATCTTGGTAGCATTGTTTTTGGAGAATCTGAGAAGGGCTATTTTGGATCGCATTGAAGCCTATGGTGACCAAAGGAATATTCTCAGATAAAAACTAGATAGAACCTTTCTGAGAAACTGCTTTGTGATGTAAGTATTCATCTCACAGAGTAGCACGATTATTTTCTTGGAGCAGGTTGCTAAAATTGTTTTCATGGTACCTGCAAAGGGATATTCAGGAGTGCATTGAGGAATATGGCAAAATAGGAAAGATCTTCAGATAAAAACTAGAAGAAAGCCTTCTGAGAAACAGTTTTATGATGTGAGAATTCATCTCACAGAGTTACACCACAATTTTGATGAAGCAGTTTGGGAGTACTGTTTTCGTGGATTTGGAGAAGGAATATTTTGAATTGCACTGAAGCCTGTGGTGACAAAAAAAAATCCTCAGATAAAAACTAGAAAGAAGCTTTCTGTGAAACCATTTTGTGATGAGATAATTCATCTAACAGAGTTACATGATAGTTTTCGTGGATCAGTTTTGTAACACCGTTTTTGGGGAATCTGCAATAGGATATTTTGGAGTGAATTGAAGCCTATGGTGTCAAAGGCAATATACTCAGAAAAACAAAAAGAAACTTTTTGATAAAGTGCTTTGTGATGTGTGAATTCCTCTCAGAGATTTACACCTTTATTTTCATGGAGATGTTTGCTTACACTACTTTCATGCAATCTGCAAAGGGATATTCATGAGTGCATTGAGACCTTTTTTGATAAACGAAAATATCCTCAGACTAAAACTAGAAAGAAGCTTTCTGAGAAACTACTTTGTGATTTGTATATTCATCTCACAGTGTTTCACTATTCTTTTAATGGAGCAGTTTGTTAATACTCTTTTCTTGGAATCTGCAATGGGATATTTCAGAGCACATTGAAGCTTATGGTGAAAATGGAAATATCCTAATATAAAAAATAGGAAGATGAATTCTGAGAAAGCCCTCTGTGATGTGTTAATTCATCTCACAGAATTACCCTTTTTTCTCCATGGAGCAGTTTGTTAGTACTGTTTTTGTGGAATATGATAAGGGATATTTCGGATCACAATGAAAACCATGGTGACAAAGGAAATATCCTCAGATTAAAACTAGAAAAGGATTACTGAGAAACTTCCTCATGATGTGTGAATTCATCTCAGAGAGTTACATTGTTGTTTTCATTGAGCAGTCTGCTAACACTGTTTTCTTGGAATCTGCAATAGGATATTTGGGGGCACTTTGAAGCCTAAGGTGACAAAGGTAATATCGTGAGATAAAAACGGAGAGAAGTTATCTGAGAAACTGCTTTGTGATGTGTCATTTTGTCTCCCAGAGTTACATTGTTCTTTTCATTGAGCTGTTTGATAACACTGTTTTCCTGGGATCTGCAAGGGGATATTCAGAGCATATTGAAGCTTATGGTAATAAAGGAAATATCCTCAGACAAAAACTACAAAGAAGCTTTCCAACAAACTACTTCCAATTTGTGAATTCATCTCACAGAGTAACAATTTCCTTTCATGGAGTAGTTTGTTAGCAATGTTTTTGGGGGAATCTGAGAAGGAATATTTTGAATCACCTTGAAGCCTATGGTGACAAAGAAAATATCCTCAGATTAAAACTAGAAAAGGATTACTGAGAAACTTCCTCATGATGTGTGAATTCATCCCACAGTGTTACACGTTTCCTTTCCTGGAGTATTTTGCTAACACTGCTTTCTTGGAATCTGTAAAGGGATATTTGGGAGCGCATTGGTGCCTGTGTTGAAAAAGGAATATTCTCACATAAAAACTGGAAAGAAGATTTCTGGGAAGTGCTTTGTGATGTGTGAATTCATCTCAGAGAGTTACATTGTTGTTTTCATTGAGCAGTTTGCTAACACTGTTTTTTTGGAATCTGCAATAGGATGTTTGGGAGCGCATTGAAGACTATGGTGACAAAGGATATATTCTCAGTTAAAAACCGAAAAGAAGCCTTCAGAGAAACTTCTTTGTGATGTGTGAATTCATCTCACAGAGTTACACTGTTCTCATCATTGAGCAGTTTGCTAACTGTTTTCTTGGTATCTGCAATGAAATTTTTCAGAGCGCATTGAAACTTATGGTGACAAAGGAAATATCATCATATTAAAAGAAGAAAGAAGCTTCTGAGAAACCACTTTGTGATGTGATATTTCCTCTCATGGAGTTATACGATTATTTTCATGGAGCAGTTTGATAGCACTGTTTTGGGGGAATCTCAGAAGGGATACTTTGGATTACATTGAAGCCTAGGGTGACAAAGGAATATCCTCAGATAAAATCTAGAAGGAAGCATTCTGAGAAACTTCTTCACAATGTGTGAATTTACCTCACAGAGGTACACTGTTCTTTTCATTGAGCAGTCTGCTAACACTGTTTTCTTGGAATCTGCAATAGGATATTTGGGGGCACTTTGAAGCCTAAGGTGACAAAGGTAATATCGTGAGATAAAAACGGAGAGAAGTTATCTGAGAAACTGCTTTGTGATGTGTCATTTTGTCTCCCAGAGTTACATTGTTCTTTTCATTGAGCTGTTTGATAACACTGTTTTCCTGGGATCTGCAAGGGGATATTTCAGAGCATATTGAAGCTTATGGTAATAAAGGAAATATCCTCAGACAAAAACTACAAAGAAGCTTTCCAACAAACTACTTTCCAATTTGTGAATTCATCTCACAGAGTAACAATTTCCTTTCATGGAGTAGTTTGTTAGCAATGTTTTTGGGGAATCTGAGAAGGAATATTTTGAATCACCTTGAAGCCTATGGTGACAAAGAAAATATCCTCAGATTAAAACTAGAAAAGGATTACTGAGAAACTTCCTCATGATGTGTGAATTCATCCCACAGTGTTACACGTTTCCTTTCCTGGAGTATTTTGCTAACACTGCTTTCTTGGAATCTGTAAAGGGATATTTGGGAGCGCATTGGTGCCTGTGTTGAAAAAGGAAATATTCTCACATAAAAACTGGAAAGAAGATTTCTGGGAAAGTGCTTTGTGATGTGTGAATTCATCTCAGAGAGTTACATTGTTGTTTTCATTGAGCAGTTTGCTAACACTGTTTTTTTGGAATCTGCAATAGGATGTTTGGGAGCGCATTGAAGACTATGGTGACAAAGGATATATTCTCAGTTAAAAACCGAAAAGAAGCCTTCAGAGAAACTTCTTTGTGATGTGTGAATTCATCTCACAGAGTTACACTGTTCTCATCATTGAGCAGTTGCTAACTGTTTTCTTGGTATCTGCAATGAAATTTTTCAGAGCGCATTGAAACTTATGGTGACAAAGGAAATATCATCATATTAAAAGAAGAAAGAAGCTTTCTGAGAAACCACTTTGTGATGTGATATTTCCTCTCATGGAGTTATACGATTATTTTCATGGAGCAGTTTGATAGCACTGTTTTGGGGGAATCTCAGAAGGGATACTTTGGATTACGTTGAAGCCTAGGGTGACAAAGGAAATATCCTCAGATAAAAAGTAGAAAGAAGTTTTCGGAAAAACTGCTTTGTGATGTGTGAATTCATCTCACAGAGTTACACTGTTCTTTTCATTGAGCAGTTTGCTAACTCTGTTTTGTTAGAATCTGCAGTGGGATGTTTCAGAGTGCATTGAAGTTTATGTTGACAAAGGATATTTCCTTGTTTCCTTTTGTCACCATAAGCTACAATGCACTCTGAAATATCCCATTGCAGATTCCAAGAAAACAGTGCTACCAAACTGCTCCTGAACAGAATCATGAAACACTGTTAGATGAATTCACAAATCACAAAGCAGTTTATCAGAAAGTTTCTTTCTTGTTTTTCTGTGAGGATATTTCCTTTTTCAAATAAGGTCTCAATGCACTTGTGAATATCCCTTTGCAAATTCCATGAAAATAGTGTTAGCAAACTGCTCAATGAAAACAACAATGTAACTCTCTGAGATGAATTCACACATCACAAATTAGCTTCTCAGAAAGTTTCTTTTTGGTTTTTGTCTGAGGATAATTCCTTTGTCACCATATGCTTCAATGCACTCCCAAATATCCTATTACACATTCCCCCAAAACAGTACTACAAAACTGATCCATGAAAATAATCGTGCAACTCTGTGAGATCAATTAACACATCACAAAGTGGTTTCTCAGAAAGCATCTTTCTAGTTTTTATACGAGGATATTCCCTTGTCACCATAAGCTTAAATGCACTCCGAAATATCCGATCCAATTGTAGATTCCAAGAAAACAGTGTTCAAAAACCACTCAGTGAAAACAACATTGTAACTCTCTGAGGTGAATTCACACATCACAGAACAGCTTCTCAGAGTGCTTCTTTCTAGTTTTAGTCAGAGGATATTTTTTATTTTTCAGAAAAGGTCTCAATGTGCTCATGAATATCCCTTTGCAGATCCACGAAAATAGTGTTAGCAAACAACTCCATGAAAATAAAGGTGTAAATCTCTGAGAAGAATTCACACATCACAAAGCAGTTTCTCAAAAGGTTTCTTCTTTTTTTTTTTTCTGATGATATTTCTCTTGTCACCATAGGCTTCATTCGCTCCCAAATATCCAATCGCAGATTCCCCAAAACAGTACTACAAAACTGATCCATGAAAATAATCGTGCAACTCTGTGAGATCAATTAACACATCACAAAGTGGTTTCTCAGAAAGCATCTTTCTAGTTTTTATACGAGGATATTTCCCTTGTCACCATAAGCTTAAATGCACTCCGAAATATCCGATCCAATTGTAGATTCCAAGAAAACAGTGTTCAAAAACCACTCAGTGAAAACAACATTGTAACTCTCTGAGGTGAATTCACACATCACAGAACAGCTTCTCAGAGTGCTTCTTTCTAGTTTTAGTCAGAGGATTTTTTTATTTTTCAGAAAAGGTCTCAATGTGCTCATGAATATCCCTTTGCAGATCCCACGAAAATAGTGTTAGCAAACAACTCCATGAAAATAAAGGTGTAAATCTCTGAGAAGAATTCACACATCACAAAGCAGTTTCTCAAAAGGTTTCTTCTTTTTTTTTTTCTGATGATATTTCTCTTGTCACCATAGGCTTCAATTCGCTCCCAAATATCCAATCGCAGATTCCCCAAAAACAGTGCTACCAAACTGATCCATGAAAAAAATCCTGTAACTCTGTTAGGTGAATTATCACATCACAAAGCGGTTTCACAGAAAGCTTCTTTCTAGTTTTTTTTTTTCTTTTTTTTTTTTCTGATGATATTTCTCTTGTCACCATAGGCTTCAATTCGCTCCCAAATATCCAATCGCAGATTCCCCAAAAACAGTGCTACCAAACTGATCCATGAAAAAAATCCTGTAACTCTGTTAGGTGAATTATCACATCACAAAGCGGTTTCACAGAAAGCTTCTTTCTAGTTTTTTTTTTTCTTTTTTTTTTTTTTTTTTTGAGGCGGAGTCTCGCTCTGTCGCCCGGACTGGAGTGCAGTGGCCAGATCTCAGCTCACTGCAAGCTCCGCCTCCCGGGTTTCCGCCATTCTCCTGCCTCAGCCTCCCGAGTAGCTGGGACTACAGGCGCCCGCCACCTCGCCCGGCTAGTTTTTGTATTTTTAGTAGAGACGGGGTTTCACCGTATTAGCCAGGATGGTCTCGATCTCCCGACCTTGTGATCCGCCCGTCTCGGCCTCCCAAAGTGCTGGGATTACAGGCTTGAGCCACCGCGCCCGGCCTTTTCTAGTTTTTATAAGAGAATATTTCCATTGTCACCATAAGCTTCAATGCATTCCAAAATATCCAATCCAATTGCAGATTCCAAGAAAAGAGTGTTCACAAACTGCTCAAGGAAAATAACATTGTACCTCTCTGAGATGAATTCAGACATTAGAAAGCAGGTTTTCAGAAAGCTTCTTTCTAGTTTTTATCTGAGGATATTCCATTGTCACCATAAGCTTCAATGCATTCCAAAATATCCAATCCAATTGCAGATTCCAAGAAAAGAGTGTTCACAAACTGCTCAAGGAAAATAACATTGTACCTCTCTGAGATGAATTCAGACATTAGAAAGCAGGTTTTCAGAAAGCTTCTTTCTAGTTTTTATCTGAGGATATTTCCATTGTCACCATAAGCTTCAATGCACTCACGAATATCCTATTGCAGATTTCATGAAAATACTTTTACCAAACTACCTCAAGAAAAGAATCGTGCTACTCTGTGAGACAAATACACACATCACAAGCCAGTTTCTCTGAAATATTCTTTCCAGTTTTTAGCTCAGTATATTTCCTTTGTCAACATAGGCTTCAGTGCAATCTAAGCTATCCTTCTCAGATTCACAAAAAACAGTACTGCCAACTGATATAAGAAAAGAATGGTGTAACTATGTGAAATGATTTCACACATCACAAAGCAGTTTCTCAGAAAACTTCTTTATAGTTTTATCTGAGGATATTTCCTTCTTCACCATAGGCATCAATGTGCTCTCAAATATCTCTTGGCAGATTCCACAAAACCAGTGTTAGCAAACTGCTCCATGAAAAGAAAGGTAACTGTGTGAGAAGAATTCACACATCACAAGGAACTGTCTCAGAATGGTTTTTTCTAGTTTTTATCTGAGAATATTTCCTTTGTCACCAGAGGCTTCAAGGCAATCCAAAATATCCCTTCTCAGATTCCACAAAAACAATGCTAACAAACTGCTCCATGAAAATAAAGGTGTACCTCTGTGAGATGAATTCACACATCACAAAGCAATTTCTCAGAAAGCCTCTTTCCAGATTTTATCTGAGGATATTTCCTTTGTCACCACAGGCTTCAAAGTGATTGAAATTATCTCTTCTCAGATTCCACAAAAAAGTGCTACCAAACTGATCCATGAAAAGAATCCTGTAACTCTGTGAGATAAACTAGTACATCACAAAGCAGTTTCTCAGAAAGCTTCTTTCTATTTTTTATATGAGGATATTTCCTTTGTCACCATGAGTTTCAATGTGCTAAAAAATATCCCATTGTAGATTTCTGACAAAATAATTTTTAATTTGTGAATTCATCTCAGAGAGTTACACTATTCTTTTCATGTGGCAGTTTAATAGCACTGTTTTTGGGGAATCTCAGAAGGGATATTTTGGGATGCATTGAAGTCTATGGTGACAAAGGAAATATCCTGAGATAAAATCTAGAAAGAATCTTTCCGAGAAACTTCTTTGTGATGTGCAAATTCATCTCACAGAGTTACACCATTCTTTTCATCAAGAGGTTTGCTGTCACTTTTTTTCATGGAATGTGTGAGAGTGCGTTGAAGAATATGGTGAAAAAGGAAATATCCTGAGATAAAAACTAGAAAGAAGCTTTCTGAGAAACAGCTTTGTGATGTGTGTATTCATCTCAGAGAGTTACATCATTCTTTTCATGCAGCAGTTTGGTAGCCCTGTTTTTGCGAAATCTGAGAAGGGATATTTTCAATCGAATTGAAGCCTAGGGTGACAAAGGAAATATTCCCAGAAAAAAACTACAAAGAAGCTTTCTGAGAAACTGTTTTGTCATGTGTGAATTCATCTCACAGATTTACACCTTTCTTTTCATGGAGCAGTTTATTAACACTGTTTTCAGGGAATCTACAAAGGGATATTTGGGAGCACTTTGAGGCCTATGGTGAAAAAGGAAATATCATCAGATAAAAACTGTAAAGAAGCTTTCTGTGAAACTGCTTTGTGGTGTGTGAATTCGTCTCACAGAGATAAATCATCCTTTTCATTAAACACTTTGGTAACACTGTTTTTGTGGAATATGTAAAGGGATATTCAGGAGCGGATAGAGGCCAATGTCGAATAAGGAAATATCTTCAGGTAAAAACTGGAGAGAAAGTTTCCAATAACTCCATAATGATGTGTACATTCATCTCATAGAGGTAAAGCTTTCTGTTAAGAGAGCAGTTTGTCATCACTGTTTTTGTGGTATCTGTTCAAAGATATTTGGGAGCAGATGGAATCCGATGTTGGAAAAGCAAATATCCTGAGATAAAAACTAGAAAGAAGCTGTCTAAGAAATTTATTTGGGATGGGTGAATTCATCACACAGAATTACATGTTTTCTTTCTTCGAGCAGTTTGGTAGCACTGTTTTTATGGAACCTGGAAAGGGATATTCAGGAGCTCCTAGAGGCCTATGGTGAAAAAGGAAATAACTTCAGATAAAAACTAATGAGAAGCTCTTGGAGAAAAGGTTTTGTATTGTGAGTATTCAGCTCATAGAAGTTAACCTTTTTGTTGATTGAGCAGTTCATCATCACTGTTTTTGTGGTATCTGAGGAGGGATATTTGGGAGCACATGGAAGCTTATGGTGGAAAAGGAAATATCCTCAGATAAAAACAGAAAGAAGCTTCCTGAGAAACTGCTTTTTGATGGGTGAATTTATCTCACAGTGTTAAAACTTTCTTTTCATTGTGCAGTTTGGTAGCACTGTTTTTGTGGAATCTGCAGAGGGATATTTGGGAGCACATAGAATCCAAAGGTGAAAATAGAAAATTCTTCAGGTAAAAACTGGAGAGAAGATTTCAAAGAAACTCCTTTGTGATTTGTGCATTCATCTCATAGAGCTAAAAGTTTTTGTTGAGGGAGCACTTTGGCATCTGTTTTTGTGGTGCCTGGGAATGGATATTTGGGAGCACATTGAACTTTGTGGTGGAAAAGGAAATATCCTCATATAAAAACTAGGAACAAGCTTTCTGAAAAACCGCTTTGTGTTGTGTTAATTCATTTCACAGAGTAACATGATTATTTTCATGGAACAGTTTGGTAGCACTGTTTTGGGGGAATCTGCGAAGGGATATATTTATATCCCTTTGAAGCCTATGGTGACAAAGGAAGTATCCTTAGATTTAAGCTAGAAAGAAGGTTTCTGAGAAACTTCTGTGTAGTGTGTGAATTCATCTTTTAATTGATCAGTTTGCTAACACTGTTTTCATGGAATCTGCAAACGTATATATTGGTGCGCAATGAGGCCTATGATTTAAAAAGAAAATATTCTCAGATAAAAATAGAAAGAAACTTTCTGAGAAAGTACTTTGTGATGTGTGAATACATCTCACATTATTACACTGTAGTTTACATTGAGCATTTTACTGTTTTCCTGGAGTCTGCAAAGGGATATTTCGGAGTGCATTGAAGCTTTTGGTGACATAGAAAACATTCTCATATAAAATCTAGAAAAGAGGTTTTCTGAGAAACTGCTTTGTGATGTGTTAATTCATCTCGCAGAGTTACATGATCCTTTTCATTGATCACTTTGGTAGCAGTGTTTTTGGGGAATCTGAGAACTCATATTCTGAATCACATTGAAGCCTATGGTTACAAAGGAAATACCCACAGATAAAACAAGAAGGAAGCTTTCTGAGAATGTTATTTGTGATGTGTGAACTCATCTCAGAATGTTACACCTTTCTTTTCAAAGAGAAGTTTGCTAACACTGTTTTCATGGAATCTGCAATGGGATATTCCGGAGTGCATTGAGGCCTATAGTGAAAAAATAAATATCCTCATGTAAAAACTAGAAGGAAACTTTCTGAGAAACAACTTTGTGATATGTGAATTCATCTTACAGAGTTACATCACTCTTTTCGTTGAGCAATTTGTTAACTCTGTTTTCATTGTATCTACAATAGGGTATTTGGGAGCGCTTTGAACCCTATGGTGACATAGGAAATATGCTCAGATCAAAACCAAAAAGAAACTTTCTGTGAAACTGCTTTGTGATCTGCGAATTCATCTCACTGAATAACATGGTTTTTTTAATTAAGTTTGCTAACACGATTTTTGTTTGATCTGCAATTGGATATTTGGGAGTGCATTGAGGAATACAGTGAGAAAGTAAATATCCTCAGATAAAAACTAGAAGGAAGCTTTCTGAGACACTGCTTTGTGATGTGTGAATTTATCTCTCAGAGTTACACTGCTCTTTGCATTGAGCAGTTTGCTTACACTGTTTTCTTGGAATCTGAAATCTGATATTTCTGAGCACATTGAAACTTATGGTGACAAAGTAAATATCCTCATATAAAAACCAGAAAGATGCTTTCTGAGAAGCCACTTTCTGATGTGTTAACTTACCTCATAAAGTTACACGATTGCTTTCTTGGATCAGTTTAGTAACACTGTTTTTGGTGCATCTGAGAAGGGATATTTTGGACCACATTGAAACCTATGGTGACAAAGGAAATATCCTCAGATAAAAACTAGAAAGAAGCTTTCTGAGAAAGTTGTTTGTGATGTGTGCATTCATCTCACAGAAATACACGTTTCTTTTCATGGAGCAGTTTGCTAACACTGTTTTCGGGGAAAGTGCAAAGGGATATTTGGGAGTTTGTTGAGGCCTACCTTGAAAAAGGAAGCATCCACAGATAAGAACTAGAAAGAAGCTTTTTGAGAAACTGCTTTGTGTTGTGTGAATTTATCTAACATAGTTACACCATTCTTTTCATAGAGTAGTTTGCTAACACTATTTTCATGGAATCTGCAAAGGGATATTTGGGAGTGCTTTGAGGCCTATAGTGAAAAAGGAAATATCCTCAGATAAAAAATAGAATAAGTTTTATGAGAAACTGCTTTCAATGTGTGAATTTATCTCACGGAGTTACACCTTTCTATTCATGGAGCAGTTTGGTAGCACTCTTTCTGGGGAATCTGCAAAGGGATTTTCTGGAGCTCATAGAGGCCTATGGTGAAAAAGGGAATATCTACAGATAAAAACTGGAGAGAAGGCTTTTGAGAAACTGTTTTGTGATATGTGTATTCACCTCATATTCACCTCATAGAGATAAACCATTTTGTTGATTGAGCAGTTTTTCATCACTGTTTTTGTGGTGTCTGAGAAGTGATATTTGGGAGCGTATTGAGGCTGATGGTTGAAAAGTGAATACACACAGATAAAAACTAGAAAGGAGCTTTCTGAGAAATTTCTTTGTGATGGGTGAATTCATCTCCCAGAGGTAAACCATTCTTTTCATTGAGCAGTTTGTTAACACTGTTTTTGTGGTATGTACAAAGGGATATTTGGAGTGCAGAGAAGCCTATGGTGAAACAGGAAATGCCTTCAGATAAAAATTAGAAGGAAGCTTTCTGAGAGACTGTTTTCTGATGGGTGAATTCATCTCACAGTCTTAAATCTTTCTTTCCATTGAGCAGTTTGTTAGCACTCTTTTTGTGGAATATTCAAGTGATATTCAGGAGCAAATAGAGGCCAAGGTTGAAAAAGGAAATATCTTCAGATGAATACTGGAAAGAAGCTCTTTGAGAAACGTTTCCATGGTGTGTGTATTCATCTCATAGAGTTTAACCTTTTTTACTTGAGTAGTTCATCCTCGCTGTTTTTGTGGTATTTGCGAGGAGTTATTTGGGAGCACATTGAAGCCTATGGTGAAAAAGGAAATATCCTCAGATTTAAACTAGAAATAAGGTTTCTGAGAAACTGCTTTGTGATATGTGAATTCATCTCAGAGAGTTAAACCTTTATTTTCATTGAGCAGTTTGGTCACACTGTTTTTGTGGAATCTGCAAAGGGATTTTCAGGAGCGCATAGAGTCCAATGGCAAAAAAGGAAATATCTTCAGGTAAAAACGGAGATAAGCTTTCTGAGAAACACCTTTGTGATGTGATGTGTGCATTCATCTCATAGAGCTAAACGTTTCTGTTGAGGGAGCAGTTTGGCATCACTGTTTTTGTGATATCTGAGAAGGAATATTTGGGAGCACATTGAATCCTAAGGTGGAAAAGGAAATATCCTGATATAAAAAATAGAAGCTTTCTAAGAAACCACTTCGTGATGTGTTAATTCATCTCAAAAAGTTATATGATTCTTTTCATGGATAAGTTTGGTAACACTGTTTTTGGAGAATCTGACAAGGTATATTTTGAATCGCATTGAAGCCTAGGGTGACAAAGGAAATATCCTCAGATAAAAACTAGAAAGAAGCTTTCTGAGCAAGTTCTTTGTCGTGTGTGAATTTTTCTCAGAAATTTACACCTTTCTTTTCATGGAGCAGTTTGCTAACACTGTTTTAATGGGATATGCAATGGGATATTCTGGAGTGCATTGAGGCCTACAGTGAAAAAGTAAATATACTCATGTAAAAACTAGAAGGAAGCTTTCTGTGAAACATCTTTGTGATTTGTGAATTCATTTTACAGAGTTACACCGTTCTTTTCATTGAGAAGTTTGATAACACTGTTTTCATGGAATCTGCAATAGGGTATTTAGGAACACATTGAAGCCTATAATGAGAAAGGAAATATCCTCAGATAAAAACCAAAAAGAAGATTTTAGTGAAACTGTTTTGCGATGGGTGAATTCATCTCACTGAGTAACACCGTTCTTTTCACTGAGAAGTTTGCTAACACTTTTTTCGTTTAATCTGCAATGGTATATTCAGGAGGACATTGAGGAATATGGTGAAAAGGTAAATATCCTCAGATAAAAACTAGAAAGAAGCTTTCTGAGAAACTGCTTTGTGATGTGTGAATTCACCTCACAGAGTTACACTGTTCTTTGCATTGCAGAGTTTGCTTACACTGTTTTCTTGTAATCTATAATCTGATATTTCCAAGTGATTTGAAAGTTTTGGTGACAAAGTTAATACCTCATATGAAAACTAGAAGGAAGCTTTCTGAGAATCCACTTTCTGTTCTGTTAATTCATCTCACAAATTAAAACCATTCTTTTCATGGAACAGTTTGGTAGCCCTGTTTTTGGTGCATCTGAGAAAGGATATTTTGGATCGTTCTGAAACCTATGGTGACAAAGGAAATATCTTCAGATAGAAATTAGAAAGAGGATTTCTGAGAAACTGTTTTGTGATGTGTGAATTCATCTCACAGATTTACAGCATTTTTTTCATGCAGCAGTATGGTGTCACTGTTGCTGGGAAATCTGCAATAAGATATTTGGAAGTGCATTGAAGCTTATGGTGACAATGGAAATAACCGCAGAAAAAAACCAAAAGGAAGTTTTCCAAGAAACTGCTTTGTGAGTCAATTTAACTCACACATTTCCACCTTTTTTTTTTCATGGAGCAATGTGCTAACACTGTTTTTGTGGAATATGCAAAGGGATATTCGTGAGTGCATTGAGGCCTATGGTGAAAAAGGAAGTATCCTCAGACAAAAACTAGAAAGAAGATTTCTGAGAAACTGCTTTGTCATTTGTGAATTCAACTCACAGAGTTACATGAGTCTTTTCATGGATCAGTTTTGTAGCACTGCTTTTGGAGAATCTGAGAAGGGATATTTTGGTTTGCATTGAAGCCGATTCTGACAAAGGAAATAGCCTCAGATAAAAACTAGAAAGAAGCATTCTGAGAAACTGCTTTGTGATGTGCGAATGCATCTCACAGAGTTACACCTTTCATTTCATGGAACAGTTTGCTAAAACTGTTTTCATGGAATCTGCAAAGAGATATTTGGGAGCGCTTTGAGACTTATGGTGAAAAAAGAAATATCCTCAAATAAAAACTAGAAAGAAGCTTTCTGAGAAACTGCTTTTTGAGGTGTGCATTTCTCTCATAGAGGTAAACGTTTCTGTTGAGGGAGGACTTTGGTAACACTGTTTCTGTGGTGTCTGAGAAGGGATACTTGGGAGTACATTGAAGCCTATGGTGGAAAACGAAATGTCCTCAGAAGAAAACTAGAAAGAAGCTTTCTGAGAAACTGCTTTGTAGCGTGTTAATTCATCTCACAGAGTTATACAATTAGCTGTTTGGAAGCACTGTTTTGGGGGAATCTGAGAAGGGATATTCTGGATTGCATTCAAGCCTGTGGTGACAAAGGAAATGTCCTCAGGTAGAAACTAGAGGAAAGCTTTCTGAGAAAGTTCTCTGTGATGTGTGAATTCATCTAAAAGAATTACACCTTTATTTCATAGAACAATTCGCTAACACTGGTTTTGTGGAATCTGCAAAGGGATATTTGGGAGTGCATTAAGGCCTATGATGAAAAAGGAAATATCCTAAGATAAAATCTAGAAAGAAGCCTTCTGAGAATCTGCTTCATGATGTGTGAATTCATATCACAGAGTTACACCATTCTTTCCATTAAGCAGTTTGGTAACCATGTTTTCATGGAATCTTCAACAGGATATTTTGGAGTGCATTGAAGCCTATGGTGACATAGGAAATATCCTCATATAAAAACCAAAAAGAAGCTTTCTGAGAAACTGCCTTGGGATGTATGAATTCATCACACAGAGCTGCACTGTTCTTCTCATTGATCAGTTTGCTACAACTGTTTTCTTGGAATCTGCAAAGGGGTATTTTGGAGTGCATTGAAGCTTGGGATGACAAAGGAAATAGCCTCACATAAAAACTAGAAAAAAGCTTTCTGAGAAAGTGATTTGTTATGGGTGAATTCGTCTCAAAGAGTTACACTTTTCATTGAGCCGTTTGGTAGCACTGTTTTTGGGGAATCTGCAAAGGGATTTTTGGGAGCTCACAGAGGCCTATAGTGAAAAAGGAAATACTTGCAGATAAAAACCGGAGAGAAGGTTTTTGAGAAAATGTTTTGTAATGTGTGTATTCATCTCAGAGAGACAAACCATTTTGCTGATTGAGCAGTATGGCCTCACTGTTTTTGTGGTGTCTAAGAGGGGATATTTGGGAGCTCATTGAGGCTGATGGTGGAAATGTAAATACGCACAGATAAAAACTGGAAAGGAGCTTGCTGAGAAATTTCTTTGTGATGGGTGAATTCATCTTCCAGAGGTAAACACCATGGTACTGGTACCAAAACAGAGATATACACCAATGGAACAGAACAGAGCCCTCAGAAATAATACTGCACATCTACAGCCATCTGATCTTTGACAAACCTGACAAAAGCAAGAAATGGGAAAAGGATTCCCTATTTAATACATGGTGTTGGGAAAATTGACTAGCCAGAGGTAGAAAACTGACACTGGATTCTTTCCTTACTCCTTATATGAAAATTAATTTAAGATGGATTAGAGACTTAAAAGTTAGACCTAAAAGCATAAAAACCCTAGATGAAAACCTAGGTAATACCATTCAGGACATAGACATGGGCAAGGACTTCATGTCTAAAACACCAAAAGCAACGGCAACAAAAGCCAAAATTGACAAATGGGATCTAATTAAACTAAAGAGCTTCTGAACAGCAAAAGAAAGTACTATCAGAGTGAACAAGCAACCTACAGAATGTGAGAAAATTTTTACATTCTGCTCATCTGACAAAGGGCTAATATCCAGAACCTATAAAGAACTCAATCAAATTTATAAGAGAAAAACAAACAACCACATCAGAAAGACACATGCTGCTATAAAGACACATGCACATATATGTTTATTGTGGCACTATTCACAAGAGCAAAGATGTGGAATCAACCCAAATGTCCATCTGTGACAGACTGGATTAAGAAAATGTGGTACATATACACCATGGACTACTATGCAGTCATAAAATGGATGAGTTGATGTCCTTTGTAGGAACATGGATGCAGTTGGAAACCATCATTCTCAGCAAAGTATTGCAAGATCAGAAAACCAAATACCGCATTTTCTCATTCATAGGTGGAAATTAAACAATGAAATCACTTGGACACAGGAAGGGGAACATCAGACACCGGGTACTACTGTGGGGAGGAGGAGGAGGGAAGGATAGCATTAGGAGATATACATAATATAAATGACGAGTTATTGGGTGCAGCACATCAACATGGCATATGTGTACATATGTAACAAACCTGCACATTGTGCACATGTACACTAGAACTTAAAGTATAATAACAAAAAATAAATAAAATAAAAATAAAAGCTATAGAGAATATTTCTGAGAAACTGCTTTGTGACTTGTGAATTCATCTAACAGAGTTACACAATTATTTTCATGGATCAGTTTGGTAGCCTGTTCTTGCTGAATTTGAGATGGGATATTTGGGAATTTATTGAAGTCTATGGGGACAAAGGAAATGTCCTCAGATAAAAAACTAGAAAGAAGCTTTCTGAGAAAGTTCTTTGTGATGTGTGAATTCATCTCACAGAGTTACACTATTCTTTTCATTGAGCAGTTTGGTAGCACTGTTTTTGGGGATTCGGAGAAGGGAAATTTTGGATCACAATGAAGTCTATGGTGACAAAGGAAATATCCTAAGATAAAAACTAGAAAGAAGCTTTCTGAGAAACTGCTTTGTGATATGTGATTCATCGTACAGAGTTACACTGTTCTTTTCATTGAGCAGTTTGATAACACTGTTTTCATAGAATCTGTAGTAGGATGTTTGGGAGTGTATTGAAACCTATGTTGACAAAGGAAATAGCCTCAGATAAAAGCCAAAAAGAAGCTTTCTGTGAAACTGCTTTGTGATATGTGAATTATCTCCTAGAATTACACCGTTCTTTTTATTGAGAAGTTTGCTAACACTTTTTTCATGGAATCTGCAACGGGATAATTGGGAGCACATTGAGGAATTTGGTGAAAAAGAAAACATCCTCAGATTAAGAAACATCCTCAGATTAAAACTAGAAAGAAGCTTTCTGAGAAATTGTGTTGTTATATGTGTATTCATCTCACAGAGGTACACGATTCTTTTCTTGGAGAAGTTTGCTTACACTGTTTTCGTGGAATCTGCAACAGGATATTTGGGAGTGCATGAAGCCTATGGTGACAAAGGATTTATCCTCAGACAAAAAGCAAAAGGAAGCTTTCAGAGAAATTGCTTTGTGATGTGTGAATTAATCTCACAGAGTTACACCTTTTTCTTCATGGAGCAATTTGCTAACACTGCTTTCGTGGAATCTGCAAAGGGATATTTGGGAGTGCCTTGAGGCCTATGGTGAAAAAGTAAATATCCTCTGATTAAAACTACAAAGAAGCTTCAGAGAAACTGTTTTGTGATGTGTGAATTCAACTCACAGAGATACACTGTTCTTCTCAATGAGCAGTTTGCTATCACCGTTTTCTTGGAATATGCAATGGGATATTTCACAGCACATTGATGGTTATGGTGACAGAGGAATTATCCTCTGACAAAAACTGGAAAGAAACTTTCTGAGAAACTGCTTTGTGATTTGTGAATTTATTTCACAGATTGACACCTTCCTTTTCAAAGCAGTTTGGTATCACTGTTTTTATGGAATCTACAAAGGGATATTCGGGAGCTCCTAAAGGCCTATGGAGAAAAAGGAAATAACTTCAGATAAAAACTGGAGAAAAGCTTTTCAAGAAACAGTTTTGTGATGTGTGTATTCATCTCAGAGTTTAACCTTTTTGTTGATAGAGCAGTTCGGCATCACTCTTTTTGTGTTATCTGAGAGGAGATATTTGAGACCACATTGAAGCCTTTGGTGAAAAAGGAAATATCCTCAGATTTAAACTGGAAAGAAGCTTCCTGAGAAACTGTTTTCTCATGGGTGAATTCATCTCACAGAGTTACACCATTCTTTTCATGAGCTGTTTGGTAACACTGTTTTTGTGGAATCTGCAAAGAGATATTCGGGAACACACAGAGTCCAACGACGTAAGAGGAAATATCTTCAGGTAAAAACTAGAGAGAAATTTTCTGAGAAACTCCTTTGTAATGTGTGTATTCATCTCACAGAGCTAAACATTTCTGTTGAGGGAGCACTTTGGCATCACTGTATTTTTGGTGTCTGACAAGTGCAGTTTGGTAGCACTGTTTTTCAGGAATCTGCAGAGAGAGATTGGGAGTGTGTACACGCCTAAGGTGAAAAAAGAAATTTCTTCAGCTAAAAACTGGAGAGAAGCTTTTGGAGAAACTCCTTTGTGATGTGTGCATTCATCTCATAGAGCTAAAAGTTTCTGTTGAGGGATAAATTTGGCATCACTGATTTTGTGGTGTCTGAGAAGGGATATTTGGGTGCACATTGAAGCGTATGGTGGAAAAGGAAATATCCTCAGATAAATAGTAGAAAGAAGCTTCACGAGAAACTGCTTTGTGATGGGTCAATTTATCTCACAGAGTTAAACCTTTATTTTCATTGCATAGTTTGGTAGCACTGTTTTTGTGGAATCTGCAGAGGGATATTTGGGAGTGCATAGAGGCCTAAGGTGAAAAACGAAAATTCTTCAGGTAACAACTGGAGAGAAGCTTTCAGAGAAACTCCTTTGTGATGTGTGCATTCATCTCATAGAGCCAATCATTTATTTTGAGGAAGCACTTTGGCATTACTGTTTTTGTGTTTTCTAAGAAGGGATATTTGGGAGCGCATTGCAGCCTAAGGTGGAAAAGGAAATATCCTCATATAAAAACTAGAAAGAAGCTTCCTGAGAAACCGCTTTCTGATGTGTAAATTCCTCTCACAGAGTTACATGATTATTTTCATGGAGCAGTTTGGTAGCACTGTTTTTGTTTTGGGGAATCTGATAAGGGATATTTTGGATCACGTTGAAGCCTATGGTGACAAAGGAAATATCCTCAGATAAAAACTAGAAAGAAGCTTTCTGAGAAAGTTTTTTGTGATGTGTGAATTCATCTCACAGAGTTACACCTTTCTTTTCATGTAACAGTTTGCTAACATATTTTCGTGGAATCTGCAATAGGATATTTGAGATCACGTTGAAGCCTATGGTGACAAAGGAATATCCTCAGATAAAAACTAGAAAGAAGCTTTCTGAGAAAGTTTTTTGTGATGTGTGAATTCATCTCACAGAGTTACACCTTTCTTTTCATGTAACAGTTTGCTAACAATATTTTCGTGGAATCTGCAATAGGATATTTGAGAGCGCATTGAAGCCAATGGTGACAAAGGAAATATCCTCAGATGAAAACCACAAATAAGTTTTCTGAGAAAGATCCTCGTAATGTGTGAATTCTTCTCACAGAGTTACACCTTTATTTTCGTGGAACAGCTTTCTAACACTCTTTTCATGGAATCTGCAAAGGGATATTTGGGAGCACATTGAGGCCTATGGTGAAAAATGAAGTATTCTCAGATAAAAGCAAAAAAGAAGATCTCTGAGAAACTGCTTTGTGATGGGTGAATTCATCTTACAGAGTTACACCATTCTTTTCCTTGATCTGTTTGTTAACACTGTTTTCGTGGAATGTGCAATAGCATATTTGAGAGTGCATTGAAGCCTATGGTGACAAAGGAAATATTCTAAGATAAAAACTAGAAAGTTTTCTGAGAAAGTTTTTTGTGAACTCTGAATTCATCTCACTGTGTTACACCTTACTTTTCATGTAGCAGTTTGCTACCACTGTTTTCATGGAAACTGCAAAGGGATGTTTGGTAGTGCATTGATGCCTATGACAGAAAAGGAAATATCCTATCCTCAGATAAAAAGTAGAAAGAAGCTTTCTGAGAAACTGCTTTCTGATGTGTGAATTCATCTCATGGTGTTACACTGTTCATTTCATGGAGTAGTTTTCTAAAACTGTTTTCTTGGAAGCTGTAATGGGATATTTCAGAGCACCTTGAAGCTTATGGTGACAAAGGAATTGTCCTTAGATAAAAAGTAGAAAGAAGTTTTCTGAGAATATGCTTTGTGATGTGTGAATTTATTTCACAGAGTTACACTGTTCTTTTGATTGAGCAGTTTGCTAACACTGTTTTTGAGGAATGTGCAATAGGATATTTGAGAGTGCATTGAAGCCTATGGAGACAAAGGAAATATACTCAGACAAAAACTAGAAAGAACCTTTCTGAGAAACTGCTTTCTGATTTGTGAATTCATCTCACAGAGTTACACCTTACTTTTCATGGAGCAGATTTGTAGTACTGTTTTTGCGGAATCTGAGAAGGGGTATGTTGGACGGCATTGAAGCCTACGGTGACAAAGGAATAACTTCAGATAAAAACTATACAGAAGCTTCCTGAGAAACTGCTTTGTGATGTGTGAATTCGTCTCACAGAGTTACACCTCTCTTTCCATGGTTTCATTTGCTGACACTGATTTCATGGGATCTACAAAGGGATATTTGGGAGCACATTGAGGCCTATATGAAAAAAGAAATATCCTCAGATAAAAATTAGAAAGAAGCTTTCTGAGAAACTGCCTTGTGATCTGTGAATTCATCTCACAGAGGTACACAATTCTTTTCATGGATCACTTTGGTAGCACTGTTTGTGGGGAATCTGAAAAGGGATATTTGGGAACACATTAAAACTTATGGTGACAAAGGAAATATCCTCAGATAATAATTAGAAAGAATCTTTCTGAGAAAGTTTTTTGTGATGTGTGATCTCATCTCATAGAGTTACCCATTCTTTTCATTGAGCAGCTTGTGAAAACTGTTTTTGTGGTATCTACAAAGGGATATTTGGGAGCACATTGAGGCCTATGGTGAAAAAGGAAATGTCCTCAGATAAAAACTAGAAAGAAGATCTCTGAGAAACTGCTTTGTCATCTTTGAATTCATCTTACAGATTTGCTCTGTTCTTTTCATTGAGTAGTTTTCTGCCACTGTTTTCCTGGAATCTGCAATGGGATATTTCAGAACTCATTGAAGCTCATAGTGACAAAGGAAATACTCTCATATAAAAACTAGAAAGAAGCTTTCTGAGAAACTGCTTTCTGATGTGTGAACTCATCTTGCAGAGCTACACTGTTCTTTTCATTGAGCAGTTTGATAACACTGTTTTCATTGAATCTGCAGTGGGATATTTCGGAGCACATTGAAGATTATGCTGATGAAGAAAATATCCTCAGACAATAATTAAAAAGAAGCTTTCGCAGAAATTGATTTTTGATTTGTGAATTCATCACACAGAGTTACACGATTCTCTTCATGGAGCAGTTTGTTAGAACTGTTTTTGAGGAATCTGAGAAGGGATAATTGGTATCACATTGAAGCCTAGGGTGACAAAGAAAATATACACAGATACAAAATAGAAAGAAGCTTTCTGAGAAACTTCTTTGTGACGTGTGAATTCAACTCACAGAGTTACACTGATTTTTCAACGAGCAGTTTGCTAACATTGTTTTCTTGGGATTTGCAACAGAATATTTTTTAGCGCCTTGAATCCTATGGTGACAAAGGAAATATCCTCAGACAAAAACTAGAAAGAAACGTTCTGAGAAAGTGCCTTGTGATTTGTGAATTCATCTCACACAATTATACCATACTTTTTATGGAGCAGTTTGGTAGCATTCGTTTTGCAGAATCTGAGAAGGTATATTTCGGATCGCTTTGAAACCTTTTTTGACAAAGGAAATATCCTCAGTTTAAAACCAAAAAGAAGCTTTCTGTGAAATTGCTTTGTGATGTGTGAATTCATCTCACACCGTTGCACTGTTCTTTTCATAGAGAACTTTGCTAACAATTTTTTCTTGGAATCTGCAATGAGATATTTGGGAGCACATTGAGGAATATGGTGAAAAAGGAACTATCCTGAGATAAAAACTAGGAAGAATATTTTTGAGAAAGTTCTTTGTGATGTGTGAATTCATCTCACAGAGTTACACCATTCGTTTCATTGTGAGGTTTGATAGCACTGTTTTCATGGAATCTGCAAAGGGATACTTGGAGCACATTGAGGCATATAGTGAAAAAGGAAATATCCTCCGATAAAAACTAGAAAGAAGCTTCTGAGAAACCGCATTTTGATGTGTGAATTCATCTCACCGAGTTACATTTTACTCTTCTCATTGAGCTGTTTGATTACACTGTTTTCGTGGAATATGCAGTAGGATATTTGTTAGCACCTTGAAGCCTATGGTGACAAAGGAAATATCCTCAGGTAAAAACTAGAAAGAAGCTTTCTGAGAGACTACTTTGTGATGTGTGAATTCATCTCCCAGAATTACACTCTTCTTCTCATTGAGCAGTTTGTTAACACTATTTTCTTATAATCTGCAATTGGATAGCATTGAATGGGATCACACTGAAGCTTATGGTGACAAAGGAAATATCCTCAGATAAAAACTAGAAAGAATCTGAGAAACTGCTTTGTGATGTGTGAATCCATCTCACAGTGTTGCAGCACTTTTTTCATGCAGCTGTTTGGTAGTACTGTTTTTGGGGAATCTGAGAAGTGATATTTTGAATTTCATTGAAGCCTACAGTGACTAATGAAATAGCCTCAGAAAAAAACTAGAAAGAAGCTTTCTGAGAATCTGCTTTGTGCTGTGTGAATTCATTTCTCAGAGATACATTGTTCTTTTCATTGAGCAGTTAGGTAACACTGTGGTCTTGGGATCTGAAATAGGATATTGCGTAGTGCATTGAAGCTTATGGGGAGAAAGGAATTACCCTCATATAAAAAGTAGAAAGAAACATTCTGAGAAACTGTTTTGTGGTTTGTGAATTCATCACTGTGAGTTACTCCTTTCTTTTCATGTAACAGTTTTGTAGCACTGTTTTTGGGGAATCTGAGAAAGGATATTTTGGATCACATTGAAGCCTATGGTGACAGAGGAAATATCCTCAGATAAAAACTAGAAAGAAGCTTTCTGAGAAACTTCCTTGTAATGTGTGAATTCATCTCACAGATTTACACCTTTCTTTTCATAGGGTAGTTTGCTAACACTGTTTTCGTGTAATCTGCAAGGGGATATTTGGGAATGCATTGAGGCATATAGTGAAATAATATCCTCAGATAAAATGTAGAAAGAAACTTTCTGAGAAACTCTTATCATACATGAATTCATCTCACAGAGTTACACTGGCCTTTTCATTGAGCTGTTTGAAAACACTGTTTTCGTGGAACCTACAAAGGGATATTTGGGTGTGTGTGGAGGCCTATAGTGAAAAAGGAAACATCCTCAGATAAAACCTAGAAAGAATCTTTCTGAGAAAATCCTTTTTGATGTGTAAATTCACTTCACAGAGTAACATAGTTCTTTTCATTGTGCAGTTTGCTAACACTGTTTTCTTGGAAACTGCAATTTCATATTTTGGAGCACATTGAAGCTTATTGTGACATGGTAAATATCCTCATAAAAAAGTAGAAAGGAGCTTTCTGAGAAACAGATTTTTGGTGTTTAATTAACCTCACAGAGTTACACTTTTTTTTTCTTTGAGAAGTTTGATAACAGTTTCCGTTGAATTTGCCAAGGGATATTTGGAGTGCATTGAGGCATATAGTGAAAAAGGGAATACACTCAGATAAAAATTAGAAAGAAGCTTCCTGAGAAATCGCTTGGTGATGTGTGAATACATCTCTCAGAGTTACACTGTTCTTTTCTTTGAGCTGTTCGATGACACTGTTTCCATGGAATATGAAGTGGATAATTGTTAATGCATTGAAGCCTATGGTGTCAAAGGAAATATCCTCAGATAAAACACAAAAAGAAGCATTCTGAGAAACAGCATTGTTATGTGTGAATTCATCTCACAGAGATACACTGTTCATTTAATTGAGCAGTTTACTAACACTATTTTCTTGGAAACTGCAATGGGATATTTCAGAGCACATTGAAGCCTGTGGTGACAAATGAAATATCCTCAGAGAAACCTAGAAAGAAGCTTTCTGAGAAACTGCTTTGTTATTGGTGAATTCGTTTCACAGGGTTACTAGATTCTTTTCATGGAGCAGTTTGATAACACTGTTTTTGGGCAATCTGAGAAGGGATATTTTGGATCGCATTGAAGCCTATGTTAACAAAGGAAATACCCTCAGTTAAAAACTAGTAATAAGCATTCTGAGAAATTTCTTCATGATGTGTGAATTCATCTCACAGAGTTACACCATTCTTTTCATGGAGCCATTGTGCTAACACTGTTTTCATATAGTTTGCAAAGGGATATTTGGAAGTGCATTGAGGAATATAGTGACAAAGGAAATATCCTCGCATAAGAAGTAGAAAGAAGCTTTCTGAGAAACTGCTTTGTGGTGTGTGAATTCATCTCACAGGGTTACACTGTTCTTTTCATTGAGCAGTTTGCTGACACTGTTTTCATGGAATCTGCAATGGTATACTTTGGAACACATTGAAACTTACAGTGGCAAAGTAAATAACCTTAGATAAAAACTAGAATGAAGCTTTCTGAGAAATTGCTTTGTGATGTGTGAATTTATCTCAGAGAGGTACACCATTCTCTTCATTGAGGTGTTTGAAAACACTCTTTTCATGGTATCTGCACAGGGATATTTGGGAGCACATTGAGACCTATGGTGAAAAAGAAAATATCCTCAGATAAAAACTAGAAAGAAGCTTTCTGAGAAACTGCTTTTTGATATGTGAATTCATCTCCCAGAGTTTCACTGTTCCTTTCATTGAGCAGTTTGCTAACACTATTTTCTTGGAATCTGCAATGGGATATTTTGTAGTGCATTGAAGATTATGTTGACAAATGAAATATCTTCAGACAAAAATCAGAAAGAAGCTTCCTGAGATACTGCTTTGTGATTTTTGAATTCATCTCACAGTTACACGATTCTATTCAGGGAGCAGTTTGGTAGCCCTTTTTTTGGGTAACCTGAGAAGGTATATTTGGGATCACATTGAAACCTACAGTGACAAAGGAAATATCCTCAGATGAAAAGTAGAAAGCAACTTTCTGAGTTAGTACTTCGTGATATGTGAATTCGTCTCACTGAGTTACAACTTTCTTTTCATGGAATCGTTTGCTAACACACCCTTCGTTGAATCTGCAATGGGATATTTGGGAGAGTATTGAGACCCATAGTGAAAAAGCAAATATCGTCAGATACAAACTAGAAAGAGGCTTTCAGAGAAACTGCTTTGTGATGTTTCAATTCATCTCTCAAAGTTACACTGTAATTTTCATTAAGCTGTTTGACAACACTGTTTTCATGGAATCTGCAAGGGATAATTTGGAGAGCATTGAGACCTATGGTGAAAAGCTACATATCCTGTGATTAAAACTAGAAAGAAGCTTTCTGAGAAACTGCTTTGTGATGGTTGAATTCATCTCACAGAGTTACACTGCTGTTTTCATTGAGCAGTTTTTTAACACAGTTTTCTTGGAATCTGTAATGGGATATTTCAGAGCACATTGAAGCTGATGGTGACAAAGGAAATATCCTCAGGCAGAAACTAGAAAGTAGCTTTCTGAGAAACCGTTTTGTGATGTATGCATTCATCTCACAGAATAACAACTTTTTTTCATGGATCAGTTTGCTAACTCTGTTTTCCTGGAATCTACTAAGGGATATTTGGGAGCGTGTTGAGGCGTATGGTGTAAAAGGAAATATTCTCTGAAGAAAACTTTACAGAAGTTTCCTGAGAAACTACTTTGTGATGTGGGAATTCATCTCACTGAGTTACACCACCCTTTTCATGGATCAGTTTTATAGCAGTTTTTGGCTAATATGAGAAGGGATATTTTGAAACGCATGAAGCCTGTGGTGACAAAGGTAATATCCTCAGATAAAAACTAGAAATAAGCTTTCTGACAAATTTCTTTGTAATGTGTGAATTCATTTCACAGAGTTACAAAGTTCTTTTCATGGATCAAATTGGTAAAACTTGTTTTGGGGAAACTGAAAAGAGATATTTTGGATCACATTGAAGCCTATGGTGACAGAGGAAATATACTCAGATAAAAACTAGAAATAAGCTTTCTGAGAAATTTCTTTGTGATGTGTGAATTCATCTCCACGAGTTACACCTTTCTTTTCATGGAAAAGTTGCTAACACTGTTTTTGGGGAATCTTCAAAGGAATATTTGGAATTGCCTTGAGGCCTATAGCGAAAAAGGAAATATCCTCCAATAAAACCAATAAGAAATTTTCTGTGAAACTCTTTTGTGATGGTTGAATTCATCTCACAGAGTTACACCTTTCTTTTCTTATAGCTGCTTGCTAACATTGTTTTCGTGGAATCTGCAATAGGATATTTGGGAGCCTATTGAAGCCTGTGGTGAAAAATGAATTATCCTCATACAAAAACCAAAAAGAAGCTTTCTGTGAAACTGCTTTGTGATGTGTGAATTCATCTCACAGAGTTACACCTTTCTTTTCATGGAGCAGTTTGGTACCACTGTTTTTGGGGAATCTGAAAGAGGATATTTTATATTTCATTAAAGCATATGGTGACAAAGGAAATATCCTCAGAAAAAAACTAGAAGGAAGCTTTCTCGCAAATTTCTTTGTCATGTGTCTATTCATCTCACAGAGCAACACCTTTTGTTTCATGGAGCCATTTGCAAACAGTGTTTTCGTGGAATCTAAAAAGGGATATTTGGGAGCGAGTTGAGGCCTATGATGGAAAAGGAAATATCCTCATATAAAAGGTAGACAGTATCTTTGTGAGAATCTGTTTTATGATGTGTGAATTCATGTCACAGAGTTACACTGTCCTTTTCATTGAGCAGTTTGCTAGCACTCTTTTCTTGGAATCTGCAAGGGGATGCTTTGGAGTGCATTGAAGCTTATTTTTACAAAGGAAATATCCTCATATAAAAACTAGAAAGAAGCTTTCTGAGAAACTGCTTTTGGATGTGTTACTTCATCTCACAAAGTTACATGATTCTTTTCATAAATCAGTTTTGTAGAACTGCTCTAGGGAATCTGAAAGGGATATTCGCAAGTTCAATGAGGAACATGGTGAAAATGGAAATATCCTCTTAAAAAATCAAGAAAGAAGATTTCTGTGAAACTGCTTTGTGATGTGTGAATTCATCTCACAGTGTTACACTGTTGTTTTCATTGAGAAGTTTGCTAACGATTTTTTCTTGGAATCTGCAATGGGATATTCCAGAGAGCATTGAGGAATATGGAGAAAGAGGAAACATCCTGTGATAAAAACTAGAAAGAAGCATTCTGAGAAACTAGCTTCTGATGTGTGTATTCCTCTCACAGAGTTACACTTTTCTTTTCATGTAACAGTTTGCTAACACTGTTTTCGTGGAATCTGCAAAGGGATATTTGGGAGCGCATTCAGGTCTACAGTGAAAAAGGAAATATCCTCAGATAAAAACTAGATAGAAGATTTCTGAGAAGCCCCTTGTGATGTGTGAAATCACCCCATAGAGTTACACCTTTCTATTCATAGAACAATGTGCTAACACTGTTTTCGTGGAATCTGCTATGGGATATTTGGGAGCATATTGAGGCCTAATGTGAAAAAGGAATTATCCTCAGATAAAAACTAGAAAGAAGCTTTCTGAGAAGCCCCTTTGTGATGTGTGAATTCATCTCACAGAGTTACACTGTTATTTTCACTGAGGAGTTTGCTAACACTGTTTTCTTGGAGTCCTCAATGGGATATTTCTGAGCACATTAAGTATATTATGATAAACGCAATATCCTCAGACAAAAAACAAAAAATAGCTTTCTGTGAAACCACTCTGTGATGTGGGATTTCATCTCACAGAGTTGCTCCTTTCTTTGCATGGTACAGCTTGGTAGCACCGTTTTTGGGGAATCTGAGAAAGGATATTTTGAATCTCATTGAAGTATATGGTGATAAGGGAAACATCCTTAGATAAAAACTAGGAAGATGATTTCCTGGAAACTTTTTGGTGAGGTGTGTATTCACCTCACAGAGTAACACCTTTCTTTTCATGGAGCAATTTGCTGATACTGTTTTCGTGGAATCTACAAAGGGACATTTGGTAGAGAGTAGTGGCCTGTGGTGAAAAAGGAAATATCTTCAGAAAAAACTAGAAAGAAACTTTGTAAGAAACTACTTAGTTATTTTTGAATTCATATCACAGAGTTACATGAACCTTTTCATGGAGCAGTTTTGTAGCACTGTTTTTAGTGAATCTGAGAAGGGATATTTTCGATTGCATTAAAGCTCAAGGTGACAAAAGAAATATCATAAGATACAAAATAGAAAGAAGCTTTCTGAGAAAGTTCTTTGTGACATGTGAATTCATCTCACAGAGTTACACCTTTTTTTTCATGGAGCAGAAGCTAACACTGTTTTCATGGAATCTGCAATAGGATATTTGGGAGCACATTGAAGCCTATGGTGACAATGGAAATATCCTCTGACAGAAACAAAAAAGAGGCCTTCTGAGAAACTGCTTTTTGATGTGTGAATTCATCTCACAGATTTACAACTTTCTTTTCATAGAGGAGTTTACTAACACTGTTTTTGTGGAATCTGCAATGGGATATTCAGAAGCACAGTGAGGAATATGGTGAAAAAGGAAATATCCTCAGATAATAGATAGAAAGATTTCGGAGAAACTGCTTGGCAATATGTGATTCATCTCAGAGAGTTACAATAGTGTTTTCATTGAGGAGTTTGCTAACACTGTTTTCTTTGAATCTGCTATTGGATATTTCAGAGTGCATTGAACCTTATGGTGACAAAAGAAATATGGTCAGACAAAAACTAGACAGAAGCTTTCTGAGAAACTCCTTGGTGATTTGTGAATTCATCTCACAGATTTACATGATTCCTTTCATGGAACAGCTTGTTAGCACTGTTTTTGGGGAATCTGAGAAGGGATATTTTGGGTCACATTGAAGCCTTTATTGACAAAGTGAATATTCTCAGATAAAAACTATACAGAAGCTTTCTGAAAAACTGATTTGTGATGTGTGCATTCATCTCAAAGAGTAGCACAGTTCTTTTCTTAGAGAAGTTTGCTAAAATAGTTTTCATGGAAACTGCAAAGGGATATTTGGGAGCGCCATGAGGAATACGGTGAAAAAGGAATTATTCTCAGATAAAAAGTAGAAGGAAGCTTTCTGAGAAACAGTTTTGGGATGTGAGAATACATCTCCCAGAGTTACACCACTCTTTTCATAAAGAAGATTATTAGCAATGTTTCTGGGGAATTTGAGAAGGGATCTTTGGAATTGCATTGAAGCCTATGGTGACAAAAGCAATATACTCAGATAAAAACTAGAAAGAAGCTTTCTGAGAAACTGCTTTATGATGTGTGAATTCATCTCAGAGAGTTACAATGTTGTTTTCATTGAGCAGTTTGTGAACACTGTTTTCTTGGAATCTGCAATTGGATTGGATATTTCGGAGCACATTGAAGCTTATGGTGACAAAGAAAATATTCTCATATAAAAACTAGAAAGAAGATTTCTGAGAAAGCGTGTTGTGATGTGTTAATTCATCTCACATATTTATACGATTCTTAATATGGGTCACTTTGGTAGCACTGTTTCTATGGAATCTGCAGTAGGATATTTGGGAGCACATTGAAGCCTATGGTGACAACGGAAATATCCTCAGACAAAAACCCAAAATAAACGTTCTGAGAAACTGCTGACTGACCTGTGAATTCATCTCAGAGATTTAGACCTTTCTTTTCATGGAGAAATTTGCTAACACTATTTTCATGGAATCTGAAAAGGGATATTCTTGAACCCATTGAAGCCTATTATGAAAATGGTAATATCCTCAGATAAAGACTAGAAAGAAGCTTTCTGAGAAACTTCTTTGTGATGTGTGAATTCATCTCACAGAGTTACACCTTTCTTTTCATTTATCAGTTTACTAACACTGCTTTCGTGGAATCTGCAGAGGGATATTAGGGAGCACATTGAGGACTATGGTGAAAAAGGAAATATCCTCAGACAAAAACTAGAAAGAAGCTTTCTGAGAAACTGCTTTATGATATGTTAATTGACCTCACAAACTTACACTGTTATTTTCATTGAGTAGTTCGCTAACACTGTTTTCTTGGAATCTGGAGTGGGATATTTCAGAGTGCATTGAAGCTGATGGTGACAAAGGAAATATCCTCAGACAAAAACTAGAAAGAAGCTTTCTGAGACACTGCTTGGTGAACTGTAAATTCGTCTCACAGGGTTACATCTTTCTTTTCACGGAGCAGTTTGGTAGCATGGTTTTGGTGAATCTGAGAAGGGATATTTTGGATAACATTGAAGCCTATGGTGACAAAGGAAAAACTCAGATAAAAACTAGAAAGATTTCTGAGAAGCTGCTTTGTGGTATGTGGACTCATCTCACAGATTTACAACTTTCTTTCCTTGGAGCAGTTTGCTAACACTGTTTTTGTGGAATCTGCAAAGGGATATTCCAGAGCACCTTGAGGCCTATAGTGAAAAACGAAATATCCTCAGAAAAAAACTAGAAAGAAGCTTTCTGAGAAACAGTTTGGTAATGTGTGAATTCATCTTACAGTGTTACACTGCGCTTTTCATTGAGCAGTTTGATAACACTGTTTTTGAGGAAGCTGCAACGGGATATTTTGGAGCACATTGAAGCCTATAGTGGCAAAGAAATCTCCTCAGATGAAAACCAAGAAGAAGCTTTCTGCAAAACTGCCTTGCAATGTGTGAATTCATCTCATAGGTTTACACCTTTCTTTTCATGGAGCAGTTTGCTAACACTATTCTACTGGAATTTATAAAGGGATATTCATGAGCACATTGAGGCAAAAGGTGAAAAAGGAAATATCCTTAGACAAAAACTAGAAAGAATCTCTCTGAGAAACAGCTTTCTGATGTGTGAATTCATCCCACAGAGTTACACAAATCTATTCATGGAGCAGTTTGGTAGCCCTATTTTTAGGTATTCTGAGAAGGGGTATTTTGGATCACATTGAAATGTATGGTGACAAAGGAAATATTCCCAGGTAAAAGTTTGAAAGAAACTTTCTGATAAACATCTTTGTGATGTGTGAATTTATCTCAAATAGTTTCACGATTCTTTTATTGGAACAGTTTGCCACTGTTTTAGTAAAATCTGCAATAGGATATTTGGGCAAGTATTGAAGCCTATGGTGACAATGGAAATATCCTCAGACAAAAACCAAAAGAAACGTTCTGGGAAACTGCTTTTTGATGTGTGAATTCATCTCACAGAGTTACACTGCTGTTTTCATTGAGCAGTTTGCTAACACTGTTTTCTTGGCATCTGCAATGGGATATTTCTTAGTGCATTGAAGCTCATGGTGACAAAGGAAATATCCACAGACAAAAACTAGAGAGAAGATTTCAGAGAAACTGCTTTGTGATTTTTGAATTCATCTCACAGAGTTACATGATCCTTTTCATGGAGCAGTTTGGTAGCCCTGTTTTGTGGGAATCTGAGAAGGGATATTTTGGATCACATTGAAGCCTATGGTGAACAAAGGAAATATCCTCAGATAAAAATCAAAAGAAACTTTCTGAGAAACTGCTTTGTGATGTGTGAATTCATCTCAGCGTTACACCGTTCTTTTCATTGATAAGTTTGCTAACATTTTCTTCATTTCATCATCAATGGGATATTTGGGAGTTTATTGAGGAATATGGTGAAAAAGGAAATATCCTCAGATAAAAACGAGAATGAAGGTTTCTGATAAACTGCTTTGTGATGTGTTAATTCATCTCGCAGAGTTACATGACTATTTTCATAGAACAGTTTCTTAGCACTATTTTTGGGCTATCTGAGAAGGAATACTTTGGATCACATTGATTTATGTAGACAAAGGAAATATTCTCAGATAAAAACTAGAAAGAAGCTTTCCGAGAAACTTCTTTGTGATGTGTGAATTCATCTCTCAGAGTTACACCATTCTTTTCATTGAGCAGTTTTATAACACTGTTTTCATGGAATCTGCAAAAGGATGATTGGGAGTGCTTTGAGGCCTATGGTGAAAAATTTCATATCTTCAAATAAAAACTAGAAAGAAGACTTCGGAGAAAGTACTTTTTGATGTGTGAATTCATCTCAGAGAGTTACACTGTTCTTTTCATTCAGCAGTCTGATAACCCTGGTTTCGTAGAATCTGTAATAGGGTACTTGGGAGTGCATTGAAGCCTAGCATGTCAAAGGAAATATCCTCAGATAAAAACTAGAATGAAGCTTTATGAGAAGCTGCTTTGTGATGTGTGAATTCATCTCTCAGAGTTACACCTTCCTTTTCATTGAGCAGTTTTATAGCACTGTTTTCTTGGAATCTGCAAAAGGATGATTGGGAGTGCTTTGAGGCCTATGGTGAAAAATTTCGTATCCTCAGATAAAAACTAGAAAGAAGACTTCTGAGAAACTACTTTTTGATGTGTGAAATTATCTCACAGAGTTACACCATTCTTTTCATTCAGCAGTCTGATAACCCTGGTTTCGTAGAATCTGTAATAGGGTACTTGGGAGTGCATTGAAGCCTAGTATGTCAAAGGAAATATCCTCAGATAAAAACTAGAAAGAAGCTTTATGAGAAGCTGCTTTGGGATGTGCAAATTCCTCTCACAGAGATACACCACTGTTTTCATGGAGCAGTTTGGTAGCACTGTTTTTGGGGAATCTGAGAAGGGATATATTCAATTGCATTGAAGCCAATGGTGACAAAAGAAATATCCTCAGACAAAAACTAGTAAGAAATTTTCTCAGAAAGCTCTCTGTGATATGCAAATTCATCGCACAGAGTTATACCTTTCTTTTCATGGAGCAGTTTTTTTTTTTTTTTTGAGACGGAGTCTCGCTCTGTCACCCAGGCTGGAGTGCAGTGGCCGGATCGCAGCTCACTGCAAGCTCATGGAGCTGTTTTCTAACACTGTTTCTTGAAAAGTGCAAAGGGATACTTTTGAGAACCTTGAGGCCTATAGTGAGAAAGGAAATAGCCGGAAATACTTCTCGGGGGTGGAGCAAGATGGCCGAATAGGAACAGCTCCAGTCTCCAACTCCCAGCGCGAGTGACACAGAAGACCGGTGATTTCTGCATTTTCAACTGAGGTACTGGGGTCATCTCACTAGGGAGTGCCGGACAATTGGTGCTGGTCAGCTGCTGCAGCCTGACCAGCGAGAGCTGAAGCAGGGCGAGGCATCACCTCACCTGGAAGCGCAAGGGGGAAGGAAATCCGTTTTCCTAGCCAGGGGAATTGAGACACACAACATCTGGAAAATCGGGTAACTCCCACCCCAATACTGCGCTTTAAGGAAACAGGCACACCAGGAGAATATATCCCACACCTGGCCGGGAGGGTCCCACGCCCACGGAGCCTCCCTCACTGCTAACACAGCAGTCTGCGGCGATCGATCCGCAAGGCAGCAGCGAGGCTGGGGGAGGGGCACCCGCCATTGCTGAGCTTAAGTAGGTAAACAAAGCGCTGGGAAGCTCGAACTGGGTGGAGCTCACAGCAGCTCAAGGAAGCCTGCCTGTCTCTGTAGACTCTACCTCTGGGGACAGCGCACAGCTGCAGTCCAATAGGGGAAGAGCGGGCCGGTGCAGACCCGAACGACTCTGTCTGACAGCTTTGGGGAGAGCCGTGGATCTCCTAACGCGGAGGTTGAGATCTGAGAACGGACAGACTGCCTGCTCAGGTGGGTCCCTGACCCCTGAGTAGCCTAGCTGGGAGACATCCACCACTAGGGGCAGTCTGACACCCCACACCTCACAGGGTGGAGTCACCCCTGAGAGGAAACTTCCAAAGAAAGAATCAGACAGATACACTCGCTGTTCAGCAATATTCTATCTTGCAACCTCTGCTGCTGATACCCAGGCAAACAGGGTCTGGAGTGGACCTCAAGCAATCTCCAACAGACCAACAGACAGTCCTTCTGACTGTCAGACGGAAAACTATCAACAGGAAGGACACCTATACCAAAACCCATCAGTACGTCACCATCATCAAAGACCAGAGACAGATAAAACCACAAAGATGGGGAAGAAGCAGGGCAGAAAAGCTGGAAATTCAAAAAATAAGAGCGCATCTCCCCCTGCAAAGGAGCGCAGCCCACCGCCAGCAACGGATCAAAGCTGGTCAGAGAATGACTTTGACGAGATGAGAGAAGAAGGCTTCAGTCCATCAAACCTCTCAGAGCTAAAGGAGGAATTACGTACCCAACGCAAAGAAGCTAAAAATCTTGAAAAAAGTGGAAGAATTGACAGCTAGACTAATTAGCAGAGAAGATCATAAACGAAATGACAGAGATGAAAACCATGACACGAGAAATACATGACAAATGCAAAAGCTTCAGTAACCGACTCGATCAACTGGAAGAAAGAGTATCAGCGATTGAGGATCAAATGAATGAAATGAAGTGAGAAGAGAAACCAAAAGAAAAAAGAAGAAAAAGAAATGAACAAAGCCTGCAAGAAGTATGGGATTATGTAAAAAGACCAAATCTACGTCTGATTGGGGTGCCTGAAAGTGAGGGGGAAAATGGAACCAAGTTGGAAAACACTCTACAGGACATCATCCAGGAGAACTTCCCCAACCTAGTAGGGCAGGCCAACATTCAAATTCAGGAAATACAGAGAACGCCACAAAGATACTTCTCCAGAAGAGCAACTCCATGACACATAATTGCCAGATTCACCAAAGTTGAAATGAAGGAAAGAATCTTAAGGGCAGCCAGAGAGAAAGGTCGGGTTACCCACAAAGGGAAGCCCATCAGAATAACAGCAGACCTCTCGGCAGAAACTCTACAAGCCAGAAGAGAGTGGGGGCCAATATTTAACATTCTTAAAGAAAAGAATTTTCAACCCAGAATTTCATATCCAGCCAAACTAAGCTTCATCAGTGAAGGAGAAATAAAATCCTTTACAGATAAGCAAATGCTTAGAGATTTTGTCACCACCAGGCCTGCCTTACAAGAGACCCTGAAAGAAGCCCTAAACATGGAAAGGAACAACTTGTACCAGCCATTGCAAAAACATGCCAAAATGTAAAGACCATCGAGGCTAGGAAGAAACTGCATCAACTAACGAGCAAAATAACCAGTTAATATCATAATGACAGGATCAAGTTCACACATAACAATATTAACCTTAAATGTAAATGGACTAAATGCTTCAATTAAAAGACACAGACTGGCAAACTGGATAAAGAGTCAACCCATCAGTCTGCTGTATTCAGGAGACCCATCTCACATGCAGAGACATATATAGGCTCAAAATAAAGGGATGGAGGAAGATCTACCAAGCAAATGGAGAACAAAAAAAGCAGGGGTTGCAATCCTAGTCTCTGATAAAACAGACTTTAAACCATCAAAGATCAAAAGAGACAAAGAAGGCCATTACATAATGGTAAAGGGATCAATTCAACAGGAGAGCTAACTCTCTCTCCTATATGTGCACCCAATACAGGAGCACCCAGATTCATAAAGCAAGTCCTTAGAGTCTTACAAAGAGACTTAGACTCCCATACAATAATAATGGGAGACTTCAACACTCCACTGTCAACATTAGACAGATCAACGAGACAGAAAGTTAACAAGGATATCCAGGAATTGAACTCATCTCTGCACCAAGCGGACCTAATAGACATCTATAGAACTCTCCACCCCAAATCAACAGAATATACATTCTTCTCAGCACCACATCGCACTTATTACAAAATTGACCACATAATTGGAAGTAAAGCACTCCTCGGCAAATGTACAAGAACAGAAATTATAACAAACTGTCTCTCAGACCACAGTGCAATCAAGCTAGAACTCAGGACTAAGAAACTCAATCAAAACCGCTCAACTACATGGAAACTGAATAACCTGCTCCTGAATGACTACTGGGTACATAACGAAATGAAGGCAGAAATCAAGATGTTCTTTGAAACCAATGAGAACAAAGATACAACATACCAGAATCTCTGGGACACATTTAAAGCAGTGTGTAGAGGGAAATTTATAACACTAAATGCCCACAAGAGAAAGCAGGAAGATCTAAAATTGACACTCTAACATCACAATTAAAAGAACTAGAGAGGCAAGAGCAAACACATTCAAAAGCTAGCAGAAGGCAAGAAATAACTAAGATCAGAGCAGAACTGAAGGAGATAGAGACACAAAAAACCCTCCAAAAAATCAATGAATCCAGGAGCTGGTTTTTAGAAAAGATCAACAAAATTGACAGACCGCTAGCTAGACTAATAAAGAAGAAAAGAGAGGAATCAAGTAGACGCAATAAAAAATGATAAGGGGATATCACCACCGACCCCACAGAAATACAAACAACCATCAGAGAATACTATAATGCCTCTACGCAAATCAACTAGAAAATCTAGAAGAAATGGATAATTTCCTGGACACTTACACTCTCCCAAGACTAAACCAGGAAGAAGTTGAATCCCTGAATAGACCAATAGCAGGCTCTGAAATTGAGGCAACATTTATAGCCTACCCCCCAAAAATGTCCAGGACCAGATGGATTCACAGCTGAATTCTACCAGAGGTACAAGGAGGAGCTGGTACCATTCCTTCTGAAACTATTCCAATCAATAGAAAAAGAGGGAATTCTCCCTAACTCATTTTATGAGGCCAACATCATCCTGATACCAAAGCCTGGCAGAGACACAACAAAAAAAAGAGAATTTTAGACCAATATCCCTGATGAACATCGATGCAAAAATCCTCAAAAAAATACTGGCAAACCAGATTCAGCAGCACATCAAAAAGCTTATCCACCATAATCAAGTGGGCTTCATCCCTGGGATGCAAGGCTGGTTCAACATTCGCAAATCAATGAACATAATCCAGCATATAAACAGAACCAAAGACAGGAACCACATGATTATCTCAATAGATGCAGAAAATGCTTTTGACAAAATTCAACAGCCTTTTATGCTAAAAACGCTCAATAAATTCGGTATTGATGGAACGTACCTCGAAATAATAAGAGCTATTTATGACAAACCCACAGCTAATACCATACTGAATGGGCAAAAACTGGAAAAATTCCCTTTGAAAACTCGCACAAGACAGGGAGGCCCTCTCTCACCACTCCTATTCAACATAGTGTTGGAAGTTCTGGCTAGGGCAATCAGCCAAGAGAAAGAAATCAAAGGTATCCAGTTAGGAAAAGAAGAAGTCAAATTGTCCCTGTTTGCAGATGACATGATTGTATATTTAGAAAACCCCATTGTCTCAGCCCAAAATCTCCTTAAGCTGATAAACAACTTCAGCAAAGTCTCAGGATACAAAATTAACGTGCAAAAATCACAAGCATTCTTATACACCAGTAACAGACAAGCAGAGAGCCAAATCAGGAATCAACTTCCATTCACAATTGCTTCAAAGAGAATAAAATACCTAGGAATCCAGCTTACAGGGATGTAAAGGACCTCTTCAAGGAGAACTACAAACCACTGCTCAGTGAAATCAAAGAGGACACAAACAAATGGAAGAACATACCATGCTCATGGATAGGAAGAATCAATATCGTGAAAATGGCCATACTGCCCAAGGTGATTTATAGATTCAATGCCATCCCCATCAAGCTACCAATGACTTTCTTCACAGAATTGGAAAAAACGGCTTTAAAGTTCATATGGAACCAAGAAAGAGCCCACATTGCCAAAACAATCCTAAGTCAAAAGGACAAAGCTGGAGGCGTCACGCTACCTGACTTCAAACTATACTACAAGGCTACAGTAACCAAAACAGCATGGTACTGGTACCACAACAGAGATATAGACCAATGGAACAGAACAGAGTCCTCAGAAATAATACCACACATCTACAGCCATCTGATCTTTGACAAACCTGAGAGAAACAAGAAATGGGGAAAGGCTTCCCTATTTAATAAATGGTGCTGGGAAAATTGGCTAGCCATAAGTAGAAAGCTGAAACTGGATCCTTTCCTTACCCCTTATACGAAAATTAATTCAAGATGGATTAGAGACTTAAATGTTAGACCTAATACCATAAAAACCCTAGAAGAAAATCTAGGTAGTACCATTCAGGACATAGGCATGGGCAAGGACTTCATGTCTAAAACACCAAAAGCAACGGCAGCAAAAGCAAAAATTAACACATGGGATCTAATTAAACTAAAGAGCTTTTGCACAGCAAAAGAAACTACCATCAGAGTGAACAGGCAACCTACAGAATGGGAGAAAATTTTTGCAACCTACTCATCTGACAAAGGGCTAATATCCAGAATCTACAAAGAACTCAAACAAAATACAAGAAAAAAACAAACAACCCCATCAAAAAGTGGGGAAAGGTTATGAACCGACATTTCTCAAAAGAAGACATCCATACAGCCAACATACACATGAAAAAATGCTCATCATCACTCGCCATCAGAGAAATGCAAATCAAAACCACAATGAGATACCATCTCACATCAGTTAGAATGGCAATCATTAAGAAGTCAGGAAACAACAGGTGTTGGAGAGGATGTGGAGAAATAGGAACACTTTTACACTGTTGGTGGGATTGTAAACTAGTTCAACCATTATGGAAAACAGTATGGTGATTCCTCAAGGATCTAGAACTAGATGTACCATATGACCCAGCCATCCCACTACTGGGTATATACCCAAAGGATTATAAATTACTCTACTACAAAGACACATGCACACGTATGTTTATTGCGGCACTATTCACAATAGCAAAGACTTGGAATCAACCCAAATATCCATCTGTGACAGACTGGATTAAGAAAATGTGGCACATATACACCATGGAATACTATGCAGCCATAAAAAAGGATGAGTTTGCATCCTCTGTAGGGACATGGATGCAGCTGGAAACCATCATTCTTAGCAAACTATCACGAGAAGAGAAAACCAAACACCGCATGTTCTCACTCATAGGTGGGAACTGAACAATGAGATCACTTGGACTCGGGAATGGGAACATCACACACTGGGGCCTATCATGGGGAGGGGGGAGGAGAGAGGGATTGCATTGGGGATTTATACATGATATAAACGTCATGCACATGTACTCTAGAATTTAAAGTATAATAAAAAAAAAGAAAGGAAATAGCCTCAGATAAAAAAGAGAAAGAAGCATTCTGAGAAACCGCTTTGTGATGTGTTAATTCATCTCACAGAGTTACACAAGTCTTTTCATGAACCATTTGGTATCACTGTTTTGGGGGAATCTGATAACGGATATTTTGGTTTGCATTGAAGCCTATGTTGACAAAGGAAATATCCTCAGAAAAAAACTAGAAAGAAGTTTTCTGAGAAAGTTGTTTGTGACGTGAGAATTCATCTCACAGAGGTTCACCTTTCTTTTCATGGAGCAGTTTGATAAAACTGTTTATGTGGAATCTGCAAAGTGATAAACGGGAGCGCATTGAGGCCTATGGTGAAATAGGAAATGTCCTCAGATAAAAACTAGAAAGAAGCTTCTTGAGGAACTGCTTTGTGATATGTGAATTCATCTTACAGAGTTACACTGTTCTTTCCATTGAGGAGTTTGATAACACTGTTTTCGTGGAATCTGCAATAGGTAATTTTGGAGTACATTGAAGCCTCTGGTGTCAAAAGAAGTATCCTCAGATAAAAACCAAAAAGAATCTTTCTGTGAAACTGCTTTGTGATGTGTGAATTCATCTCACAAAGTTACACCATTCTTTTCATTGAGAAGTTTGCTCACACTTTTTTCATGGTATCTGCAAAGGAATATTTGGGAATGCCTGCAGTATTATGGTGAAAAAGGAAATATTCTCAGATAAAAACCCGTAAGAAGCTTACTGAGAAACAGCTTTGTGGTGTGTTAATTCATCTCACACAGTTACATGATACTGTTCATGGATCAGTTTGGTAGCACTGTTTTTAGGGGATCTGAGGAAGGATACTATGGATTGCATTAGCACCAATGGTGACAAAGGAAACCCCCCAAGATAAAAGCTAGAAAGAAGCTTTCTGAGAAAGTTCTTTGCGATGTGTGAATTTATGTCACAGATTTACACCTTTTTTTTTGCATGGAGCAATTTGCTAACACTGTTTTCATTGAAACTGGAAAGGGACATTTTAGAACACAATGATTCCTAGGTGAAAAAAGGAAATATCCTCAGATAAAAACTAAAAAAAATTTTCTGAGAAACTTCTTTGGATGCTTGAATTCATCTCACAGAGTTACACCTTTCTTTTCATGGAGCAGTTTGGTAACACTGTTTTCAATGGATCTGCAAAGGGATATTTGGGAGCACTTTGAGGAATATGGTGAAAAAGGAAATATCCTCAGAAAAAAACTAGAAAGAAGCTTTCTGAGAAAATGCTTTGCAATGTCACGGATTTATCCTCTTCTTTTCATTGATCAGTTTGCTAACACTGTTTTCTTGGAATCCTCAATGGGATATTTTGGAGCATATTGAAGCTTATGGTGACAATGGAAACATCCTCATATAAAAACTAAAAGAAGCTTTCTGAGAAACCACTTTGTGATTTTAGAGATCATCTCAGAGTTACATGATTCTTTTCATTGATCAGTTTGGTAGCACTGTTTTTGGGGATGTTTTGGATCGTATTGAAGACTGTGGTGACAAAGGAAATGTCCTCAAATAAAAACGAGGAAGAGGCTTTCTGAGAAACGGCTTTGTGATGTGTGAATTCATCTCACATAGTTACACCTTTCTTATCATGGAGTAGTTTCCTTACACTGTTTTTGAGGGATCTGCAAAGGAATATTTTGGAGTGCAATGAGGCCAATGGTGAAAAAAGAAATATCCTCAGATAAAAACTACAAAGAAGGTTTCTAAGAAACTGCTTTATGATGTGTGAAATCATCTCACAGACATACATCATTATTTTCATTGAGCAGTTTGCTAACACTGTTTTTGTGGAATTGGCAAAGGTTTATTTGAGAGTGCATTGAGGCCTAGATTGAAAAAGGAAATACCCTCAGTTAAAAAACAAAAAGAAGCTTTCTGAGAAACTGCTTTGTGATGTGTGAAATCATCTCACAGAGTTACACTGTTCATTTCTCTGAGCAGTTTGATAACACTGTTTTCTTGGAATCTGCAATGTGATAATTCAGAGTGCTTTGAAGCTTAGGTTGACAAAGGAAATATCCTCAGAAAATAACAGAAACAAGATTTCTGAGAATCTGGTTTGTGATTTGTGAATTCATCTCACAGAGTTACATGATTCTTTCATGAAGCAGTTTTGATAGTACTCTTTTTGGGGAATAAGAGAAGGATACTTTGAAATGCATTGAATCCTATGGTGACAAAGGAAATATAATCAGATAAAAACTAGAAAGAAGCTTTCCAAGAAACCACTTTGTGATGTTTGAATTCATCTCACAGAGATACACAATTCTTTTCTTGGAGCTGTTTGCTAACACTGTTTTCAAGGAATCTGTAATGGGATATTAAGAGCCCATTGAAACTTCGGGTGACAATGGAAATATCCTTAGACAAAAACTAGAAAGAAGATTTCTGAGAAACTGCTTGGTAATTTGTGAATTCATCTAACAGAGTTACACTATTCTTTTCATTGAGCAGTTTGCTAACAATGTTTTCATGAAATCTGCAAAGGAATATTTCAGAGCGCATTGATACTTAAGGTGACAAAGGAAATATCCTCATATAAAAACTAGAAAGAATCTCTCTGAGGAAATGATTTCTGATGTGTTAATTCATCTCAGATAGTTACAAGATTCTTTTCATGGAGCAGTTTGGTAGCACTGTTTTTGGGATATCTGAGAAGGGATATTTTAGATCACATTGAAGCCTATGGTGACAAAGTAAATATTCTCAGATAAAAAGTAGAAGGAATCTTTCTGAGAAAGTTCTTTGTGATGTGTGAATTCATCTCACAGAGTTACAATGTTCTTTTCATTGGACAGTTTGATAGCACTGTTTTCATGGAATCTGCAACAGGATATTTGGGAGCACATAGAAGCCTATGTTGACAGAGAAAATATCCGCTGATAAAAACCGAAAAGAAGCTTTCTGTGAAACACTTTGTGATGTGTGAGTTCATCTCACAGAATTACACTGTTCTTTTCATTGAATAGTTTGCTAACACTGCTTTCTTGGAATCTGCAATGGGATATTTCGGAGCACATTGTAGCTTATGTTGACAAAGGAAATACCCTCATATATAAAATAGAAGGAAGCATTCTGAGAAACAGTTTTGTCATGTGTTAATTCATCTCACAGAGTTACATCGTTCATTTCATGTAGCAATGTGGTAGCAATGTTTTTGCGGAATCTGAGAAGGGATATTTTGTATCGCATTGAAGCCTACGGTGACAAAGGGATTATCCTAAGATAAAAACCAAAAAGAAGCTTTCCAATAACCTGCTTTGTGATTTCTGAATTCATGTCACAGAGTTTCACCTTTCTTTTCTTGGAGAAGTTTGCTAACACTGCTTTCCTGGAATTTGCAAAGGAATATTTGGGAGTACCTTCAGGCCTATGGTGAAAAAAGGAACATCCTCAGATAAAAACTAAAAGGGAGCATTATGAGAAACTGCTTTGTGATGGGTGAATTCATCTCACAGAATTACACCTTTCTTTACAATGGGCAGTTTGCTAACTCTGTTTTCATGGAATCTGCAAAGGGATATTTCGGAGTGCATCGAAACTTAAGGTGACAAATGAAATACCCTCATGTAAAAACTAGAAAGAAGGTTTCTGAGAAAACGCTTTGTGATGTCTTAATTCACCTCACAGAGTTACATGATTCTTTTCATGGAACAGTTTGGAAGCATTGTTTTGGGGGATTCTGAGAAGGGATATTTTGGATCGCTTTGAATCCTATGGTGACAAAGGAAATATCCTCAGATAAAAACTTGAAACAAACTTTCTGACAACCTGCTTGGTGATTTTTAAATCCATCTCACAGAGCTGCAGGATTCTTTTCATGGATCACTTTGGTAACACTTTTTTTGGGGAATCTGAGAAGGGATAGTTTTAATCACCTTGAAGACTATGGTGTAAAAGGAATATCCTCCCATAAAAACTAGAAAGAAGTTTTCTGAGAAAGTTTTTTATGATGTGTGAATTAGTCTCACAGAGTTACACCTTTCTTTTCATGAAGGAGTTTGGTAACACTGTTTTCATGGAATCTGGAAAGGGATATTTGGGAGCACATTGAGGCCTAGGAAATATCCTCAGATAAAAACAAGAAAGAAGCATCCTGAGAAATAATCTTTCTGTGAATTCATCCAACAGAGTTACACTGTTGTTTTCAATGAGCAGTGTGATTACACTATTCCTGGAATCTGCAATAGGATATTTGGGAGGGCTTGAAGCCAATATTGACAGATTAAATATCCTCAGACTGAAACAAAAAAGAAGCTTTCTGAAAAACTGCTTTGTGATGTGTGAATTCATCTCACAGATTTACAAATTTCTTTCAATGGAGCAGTTTCCTGGCAATATTTTCGTGGAACCGGCAAAGGACTGTTTGAGAGCACATTGTGGCAAATGGTGAAAAAGGAAATATCCTCAGAGAAAAACTAAAAAGAAGCTTTCTGAGAAATTGCTTTTGATTTGTGAATTCATTTCACAGAGATACACTATTCCCCTCATGGAGTATTTTGGTAGACCTGTTCTAGGAGTATCTGAGGAGGGATATTTTGGATTGCATTGAAGCCTGTGGTGACAAAGGAAGTATCCTCAGATAAAATCTAGAAAGAAAGTTTCTGAGAAACTTATTTGTGTTGTGTGAATTCATCTCACGGTGTTACAACATTCTTTTCATGAGAAGTTTCCGAACACTTTTTTCATGGAATCTCGGATGCAATATTCTGTAGCACATTGAGGAATATGGCGAATAAGGAAATATCCTCAGATAAAAACAGGAAAGAAGCTTTCTGAGAAACTACTTTGTGGTTTGTGAATTGATCTCCCAGACTTACACCATTCTTTCCATAGAGCAGTTTGGTAGCACTGTTTTTGGGCAATCTGAGAAGGGATATTTTGGACCACTTTGAAGTTGAAGGTGACAAAGGAAATATCTTCAGGTAAAAACTCAAAAGAAGGTTTTTGAGAAACTGCTTTGTAATGTGTGAGATTATCTCAAAGAGTTACACCTTTCTTTTCATGGAGCAGTTTGATAACACTGTTTTCGTGGAATCTACAATAGGATATTTGGGAGCACATTGAAGCCTTTAGTGAAAAAGTAAATATCGTCAGATAAAAACCAAAAAGAATCTTTCTGTGAAACTGCTTTGTGATGTGTGAATTCACCTCACTGAGTAATACTGTTATTTTCATTGAGAAGTTTGCTAACACTTTTTTTGTTTAATCTTCAATGGAATATTCAGGAGCACATTGAGGAGTATGGTGAAAAAGGAAATAACTTCAGATAAAAACTAGAAAGAGGCTTTCAGAGAAACTCCCTTGTGATGTGTGCATTCATCTCATAGAGCTAAACTTTTCTGTTGAGGGAACACTTTGGCATCACAGTATTTGTGGTGTCTGAGAAGGGATAACTGAGAGTGTATGAAGCCTATGGTGGCAAATGAAATATCCTCAGACAACAACCAATGAGAAGTTTTTGGAGAAACACCTTTCTGATGTTTGAATTCATCTCACAGATTTACAGCTTGCCTTTCATGGAGCAGTTTGCTGACAGTATTTTCATGGAATCTGCAAGGGAATATTCACAAGTGCATTGAGGCAAACAGTGAAAAAGGAAATATCCTTAGACAAAAACTGGAAAGATGCTTTCTGACAAACTGATTTGTGATTTGTGATTTGTGAATACATCTCACAGAGATATACAATTCTTTTCATGGAACAGTTTGGTGGCACTGTTTTTGTGGAATCTGAGAAGGGAAAATTTTAATCACATTGAAGCCTATGGTGACAAAGGATACATAATCAGAAAAAAATGTAGAAAGAAACTTTCTGAAAAACTTAGTTGTGATGTGGGAATTCATCTCACAGAGTTACACCATTCTTTTCATTGAGAAGTTTGCTAACACTTTTTTCGTGGAAACTGTGATGGGATATTACGGAAATATTACACCAGTCTTTTCATGGAGTTATTTGGTAGCACTGTTTTGGGGGAATCTGAGAAGGGATATTTTTTATTGCATTGAAGTCTATGGTGGCAAAATAAATATCTCCTGATAAAAACAAGAAAGAAGTTTTCCGAGAAAGTTCTTTGTGATGTGTGAATTCATCTCACAGGGTCAAATCTTTGTTTTCATGGAGCAGTTTGCAAACAGTGTTATAGTGGAATCTGCAAAGTGATGTATGAGAGCACATTGAGGCCTATCGTGTAAAAGCAAATATCCTCAGATAAAAACCAGAAAGAAGCTTTCGTAGAAACTAATTTCAGATGGGTGAATTCATCTCACAGAGATACATTGTGGTTTTCATTGAGCAGTTTCATAACACTGTTTTCTTGGAATCTGAAATAGGATATTTGGAAGCACATTGAAGCCTATGTGACAAAGGAAATATCCTCAGAGAAAAATCCAAAGGAAGTTTCTGAGAAATTGTTTTGTGATGGTTGAATTCATCTCACAAATTGACACCTTCCTTTTCATGCAGCAGTTTGCTAACACTGTTTTCATGGAATCTGCAAAGGGATATTCACAAGCATGTTGTGGCCTATGGTGATAAAGGAAATATCCACAGACAAAAACTATAAAGAAGCTTTCTGAGAAATGGCTTTGTGATGTGTGAATTCATCTTCCAGAGTAACACCATTCTTTTCATTGAGCTGTTTGATAACAATGTTTTCATGGAATCTGCAATAGGATATTTGGGTGCGCATTGAAGGCTATGCTGACAATGGATTTATCCTCAGATAAAAACCTAAAAGAACTTTCTGAGTAACTGCTTTGTGATGTGTGAATTAATCTCACAGATTTACACTGTTCTTTACATTGAGCAGTTTGCTAACACTGTTTTCTTGGAATCAGAAATGGGATATTTCAGAGCACATTTAAACTTATGGTGACAAAGGAAATATACTCAGACAAAAACTAGAAAGAAACTTTCTGAGAAACTACTTTGTGATTTTTGAATTCATCTCTGAGAGTTTCACTTTTCTTTTCATGGAGTAGTTTGGTAGCACTGTTTTTGGGGAATCTGTGAAGGGATATTTTATATCACATTGAAGCCTATGGTGACAAGGGATATATAATGAAATAAAAACTAAAAAGAAGCTTTCTCAGAAACTTCTATGTGATGTATGAATTCATCCCACAGTGGTACAACTTTCTTTTCATGGAGAAGCTTTCTAATACTCTTTTCGTGGAATTTGCAAAGGAATATTTGGGAGCACATTAAGGTCTACAGCTAAAAAGGCTATATATTCAGATAAACACTAGAAATAAGCCTTCTGAGAAACTGCTTGGTGATTTGTGAATTCGTCTCACAAAGTTACATGATCCTTTCCATGGGGCAGTTTGGTAGCATTGTTTTTGGGGAGTCTGAGAAGTGATATTATGGATCGCATTGTAGTCTTTGCTGACAAAGGAAATAATCTCATACAAAAAGTAGAAAGAAGCTTTCTGAGAAAGTTCTCTGTGATGTGTGAATTCACCTCACAGTGTTATGTCTTTCTTTTCATGGACTAGCTTGCTAACACTGTTTTCATGGAATCTGCAAAGGGATATTTGCGAGCGCATTGAGGCCTATAGTGAAGAAGAAAATATACTCAGATTAAAACTAGAAAGAAACTTTCAGAGAAACTCCTTTGTGATGTGTAAATTCATCTCACAGAGTTATACCATTCATTTCATTGAGCAGTTTGATAACACTCTTTTGGTGGAATCTTCAATAGTATATTTGCGAGCACATTGAAACCTATGGTGACAAAGGAAATATCCTCAGATGAAACCAAAAAGAAGCTTTCTGAGAAACTTCTTTGTGATGTGTGAATCCACCTCGCAGATTTACACCTTTTTTTCATGGAGCAGTTTACTAACACTGTTTTCGAGGAATCTCCAAAGGGGTACTTGGGAGTGCATTGAGGCCTATGGTGAAAAAGAAAATATCCTCTGATAGAAACTAGAAAGTAGCTTTCTGAGAAACTGCTTTGTGATTCGTGAGTTCACCATACAGAGTAACTTTGTTCTTTTCGTTGAGCTGTTTGCTAACACTGTTTTGTTGGAATCTGCAATGGGATATCTTGGAGCGCATTTTAGCTTGCGTTGGCAAGGGAAATACCCTCATATAGAAAGTAGAAAGAAGTTTTTTGAGAAACCATTTTGTCATGTGTTAATTCATCTCATGGAGTTACACGATTATTTTCATGGATCAGTTTTGTCGCAATGTTTTTGGGGAAACTGAAAAGGGTTATTTTCTATCACAATGAAGCCTATGGTGACAAAGGGAATGTCCTCAGATAAAAGCTAGAAAGAAGCTTTATGATATATTTCTTTTGATGTGTGAATTCATCTCACAGGGTTACACCTTTCTTTTCATGGAACAGTTTACTAACATGGTTTTTGTGGAATCTGCAAAGGGATATTTGGGAGCCCACTGAGGCCTATACTGAACAAGGAAATATCCTCAGATAAAAACTAGAAAGAAGCATTCTGAGAAACTAATTTATGACTTGTGAATTCATCTTACAGAATTATACTGTTCTTTTCATTGAGCAGTTTCATAACACTGTTTTCATGGAATCTGCAATAGGATAGTTCAGAGCACATTGAAGCTTATGGTGAAAAAGAATGTATCCTCAGATAAAAACAAAAAAAAAACTTTCTGAGTAACTGCTTTGTGATGTGTGAATTCATCTCACAGGGTAACACTGTCCTTTCAATGGAACAGTTTGCAAATACTGTTTTCTTGGAATATGCAATGGGATATTTCAGAGTGCATTGAAGCTTTTGGGGACAGAGGAAATATCCTCACACAAAAACTATAAAAATGATTTCTGAGAAACATTTTGGTGATTTGTGAATTCACCTCATGGAGATACACCTTTCTTTTCAGGGATCAGTTTGGTAACACTGTTCTTGGGGAATCTGAAAAGGGATATTTTGGATCACATTAAAGCCTATGGTGACAAGGGAAATATCCACAGATTAAAACTAGAAAGAAATTTTCTGAGAAAGTTCTTTGTGATGTGTGAATTCATCTCACAGAGTTACATCTCTATTTTCATGGAGCAGTTTGATAGCACTGTTGTCATGGAATCTGCAATAGGATATTTCGGAGGGCTTTGAAGCCTATAGTGAAAAAGGACATATCCTCAGATAAAAACGAAAAGAAGCTTTCTGAGAATTTGCTCTGTGATATGTGAATTCATCTCACAGAGTTACATTGTTCTTTCCATGGAGCAGTTTGTTAACACTGTTTTCTTGAAATCTGCAATGGGATATTTCAGAGTGCATTTAAGTTTATGGTAACAAAGGAAATATCCTCAGACAAAAACTAGAAAGTTTAATTCATCTTACAGAATTATACTGAGAAACTGCTTTGTGATTTGTGAATTCATCTCACGAAATTGCACCTTTTTTTGGAGCACTTTACTAACACTGATTTCGTGGAATCCACATAGGGATATTTGGGAGGACCTTGAAGTCCATGGTGAAATAGGAAATATCCTGAGATAAAAACTAGAAAGAAGGTTTCCGAGAAATCACTTTCAGATGTATGAGTTCATCTCACACAGTTACACTGTTGTTTTCATTGAGCAGTTTGCTAACACTGTTTTTGAGGTATCTGCAAAGGGATATATGGGAGTGCATTGAGTCCTATGGTGAAAAAGGAACTATCCTGAGATAAAAACTACAAGGAAGCTGTCTGAGAAACCGCGTTGTGATGTGTTTATTCATCTCACAGAGTTACACGATTCTTTACAATGGAGCAGTTTGGTACCACTGTTTTTGGGTTATCTGAGAGGGGATATTTTAAATCACATTGAAATCTATGGTGACAAAGGAAATATACTCAGACAAAAGGTAGAAAGAAGCTTTCTGAGAAAGGACTTTGTTTTGTGTGAAATCATCTCGCAGAGTTACACCCCAATTTTCATGGAACAGTTTGCTTACACGGTTTTAGTGGAATCCCTTTGCAGAAAGGCATATTTGAGAGTGCACCGAGGCCTATGGTAAGAAAGGAAATATCCTCAGCCAAAACTAGAAGGAAGCTTTCTGAGAAACTACTTTGTGATTTGTGAATTAATCTCACAGAGTTACACTGTTATTTTCATGGAGCAGTTTGCTAAAACTGTTTTCTTGGAATCTCCAATGGGATATTTCTGAGCACATTGAAGAATATATTGACAAAGGAAATATCCGCAGACAAAAAATAGAAAGAAACTCTCTGAGAAACTGCTTTTTGATTTGTGAATTCATCTCACAGAGTTACACAATCCCTTTCATGGAGCAGTTTGGTAGAACTGTTTTTGGGGAATCTGAGAAGGGATATTTTGGATTACATTGAAGCCTAAGGTGAAAAAGGAAATGTCCTCAAATAAAAACTAAAAAGAAGCTTTCTGAGAAAGGACTTTGTGATGTGTGAATCCATCTCACAGCGTTACACCTTCCTTTTCCTGGAGCAGTTTGCGAAAACTGTTTTCATGGAATCTGCAATGGGATATTTGGGAGCGAATTGAGGTCTGTAGTGAGAAAGGAAATACCCTCAGATAAAAACTAGAAGGAAGCTTTCTGGGAAACTGCTTTGTGATGTGTGAATTCATCACAGAGAATTACACGGTTCTTTTCATTAAGCAGTTTGATAATACTGTTTTGGATTAACCTCCAATAGGACATTTGGGAGCGCATTGAAGCCTATGGTGACAAAGGAAATGTCCTCAGAAAAAATCTAGAAAGAAGTTTCTGAGAAAATTCTTTGTTATGTGTGAATTCATCTCAGAGAGTTAGACCTTTCCATTCATGAAGCATTTTTCTAGCACTGTTTTCATGGAATCTGCAAAAGTATATTTGGGAGCAGATTGAGGCCAATGGTGAAAAAGAAATATCCTGAGTTAAAAACTAGAAATAAACTTTCTGAGAAAATCCTTTTTGATGTGAGAATTCATCTTACAGAGTTACACAGTTCTTTTCATTGAGCAGTTGGCTAATACTGTTTTCTTAGAATCTGCAATCTGATATTTTGGAGTGCATTGGAACTTATATTGACTTAGGAATTATCCTCATATAAAAACTAGAAAGAAGCTTTCTGATAAACCACTTTGTGATGTGATAATTCACCTCACAGAGTTACAAGATTCTTTTCATGGATCCCTTTGGTTGCACTGTTTTTTGGTAATCTGAGAAGGGATATTTTGGCTCTCTCTGAAGCCTATGGTGACAAAGGAAATATCCTCAGATTAAAACTAGAAAGATACTTTTTGAGAAAGTTCTTTGTGACATGTGAATTTATCTCACAGAGTTACACGATTACTTTCATGGAGCAGTTTGGTACACCTGTTCTTGGGGAATCTGAGGAGGGATATTTTGGATTGCATTGAAGTCTGTGGTGACAAAGAAAATATCCTCAGATAAAATCTAGAAAGAAAGTTTCTGAGAAACTTATTTGTGTTGTGTGAATTCATCTCACAGTGTTACACTATTCTTTTCATTGAGAAGTTTCCTAACACTTTTTTCATAGAATCTTGGATGCAATATTCTGGAGCACACTGAGGAATATGGTGAATAAGGAAATATCCTCAGATAAAAACTAGAAGGAAGCTTTCAGAGAAACTGCTTTGTGATGTGTTAATTACTCTGACAGAGACACATGATTCTTTATATGGAGCAGTTTGTTAGCACTGTTTTTGGGGAAACTGAGAAGGGATATTTTGGATCGCATTGAAGACTATGGTGACAAAGGAAATATCCTCAGAAAAGAAGAAGAAAGAAGCTTTCAGATAAAGGATATTGTGATGTGTGAATTCATCTCACATCATTACACTTTTCTTTTCTTTTTTTTTTTTTTTTTTTTTATTATACTTAAGTTCTAGGGTACATGTGCATAACGTTTATATCATGTATAACTCCCCAATGCAATCCCTCCCTCCTCCCCCCTCCCCATGATAGGCCCCAGTGTGTGATGTTCCCCTTCCCGAGTCCAAGTGATCTCATTGTTCAGTTCCCACCTATGAGTGAGAACATGCGGTGTTTGGTTTTCTCTTCTTGTGATAGTTTGCTAAGAATGATGGTTTCCAGCTGCATCCATGTCCCTACAAAGGACGCAAACTCATCCTTTTTGATGGCTGCATAGTATTCCATGGTGTATATGTGCCACATTTTCTTAATCCAGTCTGTCACAGATGGACATTTGGGTTGATTCCAAGTCTTTGCTATTGTGAATAGTGCCGCAATAAACATACGTGTGCATGTGTCTTTGTAGTAGAGTAATTTATAATCCTTTGGGTATATACCCAGTAGTGGGATGGCTGGGTCATATGGTACATCTAGTTCTAGATCCTTGAGGAATCGCCATACTGTTTTCCATAATGGTTGAACTAGTTTACAATCCCACCAACAGTGTAAAAGTGTTCCTATTTCTCCACATCCTCTCCAACATCTATTGTTTCCTGACTTCTTAATGATTGCCATTCTAACTGGTGTGAGATGGTATCTCATTGTGGTTTTGATTTGCATTTCTCTGATGGCGAGTGATGACGAGCATTTTTTCATGTGTCTGTTGGCTGTATGGATGTCTTCTTTTGAGAAATGTCTGTTCATATCCTTTCCCCACTTTTTGATGGGGTTGTTTGTTTTTTCTTGTATATTTGTTTGAGTTCTTTGTAGATTCTGGATATTAGCCCTTTGTCAGATGAGTAGGTTGCAAAAATTTTCTCCCATTCTGTAGGTTGCCTGTTCACTCTGATGGTAGTTTCTTTTGCTGTGCAAAAGCTCTTTAGTTTAATGAGATCCCATTTGTCAATTTTGGCTTTTGCTGCCGTTGCTTTTGGTGTTTTAGACATGAAGTCCTTGCCCATGCCTATGTCCTGAATGGTACTACCTAGATTTTCTTCTAGGGTTTTTATGGTATTAGGTCTAACATTTAAGTCTCTAATCCATCTTGAATTAATTTTCGTATAAGGGGTAAGGAAAGGATCCAGTTTCAGCTTTCTACTTGTGGCTAGCCAATTTTCCCAGCACCATTTATTAAATAGGGAATCCTTTCCCCATTTCTTGTTTTTGTCAGGTTTGTCAAAGATCAGATAGCTGTAGATGTGTGGTATTATTTCTGAGGACTCTGTTCTGTTCCACTGGTCTATTTCTCTGTTGTGGTACCAGTACCATGCTGTTTTGGTTACTGTAGCCTTGTAGTATAGTTTGAAGTCAGGTAGCGTGACGCCTCCAGCTTTGTCCTTTTGACCTAGGATTGTCTTGGCAATGCGGGCTCTTTTTTGGTTCCATATGAACTTTAAAGCCGTTTTTTCCAATTCTGTGAAGAAAGTCATTGGTAGCTTGATGGGGATGGCATTGAATCTATAAATCACCTTGGGCAGTATGGCCATTTTCACGATATTGATTCTTCCTATCCATGAGCATGGTATGTTCTTCCATTTGTTTGTGTCCTCTTTGATTTCACTGAGCAGTGGTTTGTAGTTCTCCTTGAAGAGGTCCTTTACATCCCTTGTAAGCTGGATTCCTAGGTATTTGATTCTCTTTGAAGCAATTGTGAATGGAAGTTCATTCCTGACTTGGCTCTCTGCTTGTCTGTTACTGGTGTATAAGAATGCTTGTGATTTTTGCACATTAATTTTGTATCCTGAGACTTTGCTGAAGTTGCTTATCAGCTTAAGGAGATTTTGGGCTGAGACGATGGGTTTTTCTAAATATACAATCATGTCATCTGCAAACAGGGACAATTTGACTTCTTCTTTTCCTAACTGGATACCCTTGATTTCTTTCTCTTGCCTGATTGCCCTAGCCAGAACTTCCAACACTATGTTGAATAGGAGTGGTGAGAGAGGGCATCCCTGTCTTGTGCCAGTTTTCAAAGGGAATTTTTCCAGTTTTTGCCCATTCAGTATGATATTAGCTGTGGGTTTGTCGTAAATAGCTCTTATTATTTTGAGGTACGTTCCCTCAATACCGAATTTATTGAGCGTTTTTAGCATAAAGGGCTGTTGAATTTTGTCAAAAGCCTTTTCTGCATCTATTGAGATAATCATGTGGTTCTTGTCTTTGGTTCTGTTTATATGCTGGATTACGTTTATTGATTTGCGAATGTTGAACCAGCCTTGCATCCCAGGGATGAAGCCCACTTGATCATGGTGGATAAGCTTTTTGATGTGCTGCTGAATCCGGTTTGCCAGTATTTTATTGAGATTTTTGCATCGATGTTCATCAGGGATATTGGTCTAAAATTCTCTTTTTTTGTTGTGTCTCTGCCAGGCTTTGGTATCAGGATGATGTTGGCCTCATAAAATGAATTAGGGAGGATTCCCTCTTTTTCTATTGATTGGAATAGTTTCAGAAGGAATGGTACCAGCTCCTCCTTGTACCTCTGGTAGAATTCAGCTGTGAATCCATCTGGTCCTGGACTTTTTTTCGTGGGTAGGCTATTAATTGTTGCCTCAATTTCAGAGCCTGTTATTGGTCTATTCAGGGATTCAACTTCTTCCTGGTTCAGTCTTGGGAGAGTGTAAGTGTCCAGGAAATTATCCATTTCTTCTAGATTTTCTAGTCGATTTGCGTAGAGGCATTTATAGTATTCTCTGATGGTTGTTTGTATTTCTGTGGGGTCGGTGGTGATATCCCCTTTATCATTTTTTATTGCGTCTATTTGATTCCTCTCTCTTTTCTTCTTTATTAGTCTTGCTAGCGGTCTGTCAATTTTGTTGATCTTTTCAAAAAACCAACTCCTGGATTCATTGATTTTTTGGAGGGTTTTTTGTGACTCTATCTCCTTCAGTTCTGCTCTGATCTTAGTTATTTCTTGCCTTCTGCTAGCTTTTGAATGTGTTTGCTCTTGCCTCTCTAGTTCTTTTAATTGTGATGTTAAAGTGTCAATTTTAGATCTTTCCTGCTTTCTCTTGTGGGCATTTAGTGCTATAAATTTCCCTCTACACACTGCTTTAAATGTGTCCCAGAGATTCTGGTATGTTGTATCTTTGTTCTCATTGGTTTCAAAGAACATCTTTATTTCTGCTTTCATTTCGTTATGTACCCAGTAGTCATTCAGGAGCAGGTTATTCAGTTTCCATGTAGTTGAGTGGTTTTGATTGAGTTTCTTAGTCCTGAGTTCTAGTTTGATTGCACTGTGGTCTGAGAGACAGTTTGTTATAATTTCTGTTCTTGTACATTTGCTGAGGAGTGCTTGACTTCCAATTATGTGGTCAATTTTGGAATAAGTGCGATGTGGTGCTGAGAAGAATGTATATTCTGTTGATTTGGGGTGGAGAGTTCTATAGATGTCTATTAGGTCCGCTTGGTGCAGAGATGAGTTCAATTCCTGGATATCCTTGTTAACTTTCTGTCTCGTTGATCTGTCTAATGTTGACAGTGGAGTGTTGAATCTCCCATTATTATTGTATGGGAGTCTAAGTCTCTTTGTAGGTCTCTAAGGACTTGCTTTATGAATCTGGGTGCTCCTGTATTGGGTGCATATATATTTAGGAGAGTTAGCTCTTCCTGTTGAATTGATCCCTTTACCATTATGTAATGGCCTTCTTTGTCTCTTTTGATCTTTGATGGTTTAAAGTCTGTTTTATCAGAGACTAGGATTGCAACCCCTGCTTTTTTTTGTTCTCCATTTGCTTGGTAGATCTTTCTCCATCCCTTTATTTTGAGCCTATGTATGTCTCTGCATGTGAGATGGGTCTCCTGAATACAGCAGACTGATGGGTCTTGACTCTTGATCCAGTTTGCCAGTCTGTGTCTTTTAATTGGAGCATTTAGTCCATTTACATTTAAGGTTAATATTGTTATGTGTGAACTTGATCCTGTCATTATGATATTAACTGGTTATTTTGCTCATTAGTTGATGCAGTTTCTTCCTAGCCTCGATGGTCTTTACATTTTGGCATGTTTTTGCAATGGCTGGTACCGGTTGTTCCTTTCCATGTTTAGGGCTTCCTTCAGGGTCTCTTGTAAGGCAGGCCTGGTGGTGACAAAATCTCTAAGCATTTGCTTATCTGTAAAGGATTTTATTTCTCCTTCACTGATGAAACTTAGTTTGGCTGGATATGAAATTCTGGGTTGAAAATTCTTTTCTTTAAGAACGTTGAATATTGGCCCCCACTCTCTTCTGGCTTGTAGAGTTTCTGCCGAGAGATCTGCTGTTAGTCTGATGGGCTTCCCTTTGTAGGTAACCCGACCTTTCTCTCTGGCTGCCCTTAAGATTTTTTCCTTCATTTCAACTTTGGTGAATCTGGCAATTATGTGTCTTGGAGTTGCTCTTCTGGAGGAGTATCTTTGTTGTGTTCTCTGTATTTCCTGAATTTGAATGTTGGCCTGCCCTACTAGGTTGGGGAAGTTCTCCTGGATGATATCCTGAAGAGTGTTTTCCAACTTGGTTCCATTTTCCCCCTCACTTTCAGGCACCCCAATCAGACGTAGATTTGGTCTTTTTACATAATCCCATACTTCTTGCAGGCTTTGTTCATTTCTTTTTCTTCTTTTTTCTTTTGGTTTTCTCTTCTCGCTTCATTTCATTCATTTGATCCTCAATCGCTGATACTCTTTCTTCCAGTTGATCGAGTCGGTTACTGAAGCTTGTGCATTTGTCACGTATTTCTCGTGTCATGGTTTTCATCTCTGTCATTTCGTTTATGATCTTCTCTGCATTAATTAGTCTAGCTGTCAATTCTTCCACTTTTTTTTCAAGATTTTTAGTTTCTTTGCGCTGGGTACGTAATTCCTCCTTTAGCTCTGAGAAGTTTGATGGACTGAAGCCTTCTTCTCTCATCTCGTCAAAGTCATTCTCTGACCAGCTTTGATCCGTTGCTGGCGATGGGCTGCGCTCCTTTGCAGGGGGAGATGCGCTCTTATTTTTTGAATTTCCAGCTTTTCTGCCCTGCTTCTTCCCCATCTTTGTGGTTTTATCTGTCTCTGGTCTTTGATGATGGTGACGTACTGATGGGGTTTTGGTATAGGTGTCCTTCCTGTTTGATAGTTTTCTGTCTGACAGTCAGAAGGACTGTCTGTTGGTCTGTTGGAGATTGCTTGAGGTCCACTCCAGACCCTGTTTGCCTGGGTATCAGCAGCAGAGGTTGCCGAAGATAGAATATTGCTGAGCAGCGAGTGTACCTGTCTGATTCTTCCTTTGGAAGTTTCCTCTCAGGGATGACTCCACCCTGTGAGGTGTGGGGTGTCAGACTGCCCCTAGTGGGGGATGTCTCCCAGCTAGGCTACTCAGGGGTCAGGGACCCACCTGAGCAGGCAGTCTGTCCGTTCTCGGATCTCAACCTCCGCGTTGGGAGATCCACGGCTCTCCCCAAAGCTGTCAGACAGAGTCCTTCGCCTCTGCACCGCCCCCGCTGCTTTCCCTATTGGACCTCAGCTGTGGGCTGTCCCCAGAGGTGGAGTCTACAGAGACAGGCAGGTTTCCTTGAGCTGCTGTGAGCTCCACCCAGTTTGAGCTTGCCAGCGGCTTTGTTTACCTACTGAAGCCTCAGCAATGGCGGGCGCCCCTCCCCCAGCCTCGCTGCTGCCTTGCGGATAGATCGCCGCAGACGGCTGTGTTAGCAGTGAGGGAGGCTCCGTGGGCGTGGGACCCTCCCGGCCAGGTGTGGGATATATTCTCCTGGTGTGCCTGTTTCCTTAAAGCGCAGTATTGGGGTGGGAGTTACGCGATTTTCCAGGTGTTATGTGTCTCAGTTCCCCTGGCTAGGAAAACGGATTTCCTTCCCCCTTGCGCTTCCAGGTGAGGCGATGCCTCGCCCTGCTTCAGCTCACGCTGGTCAGGCTGCAGCAGCTGACCAGCACCGATTGTCCGGCACTCCCTAGAGAGATGACCCCAGTACCTCAGTTGAAAATGCAGAAATCACCGGTCTTCTGTGTTACTCGCGCTGGGAGTTGGAGACTGGAGCTGTTCCTATTCGGCCATCTTGCTCCGCCCCCTACACTTTTCTTTTCATGGAGCAGTTTGCTAAAATTGTTTTCACTGAATCTGCGTTGGGAAATTTGGGAGTGCATTGAGGCCTATAGTGTAAAAGGAAATATCCTCAGGTAAAAACTAGAAAGAAGCTTTCTAAGAAACTGCTTTGGGATGTGTGAATTCATCTGAGAGAATTACACGGTTCTTTTCATTGAGCAGTTTGATGACACTGTTTTCGTTTAATCTGCAATAGGATATTTGGGAGCACATTGAGTCCTATGGTGAGAAAGGAAATATCCTGAGTTTAAATCTAGAAACAAGGTTTCTGAGAAACTCCTTTGATACGTGAATTCATCTCACAGAATTACTCTGTTCTTTACATTGTGCAGTTTGCTAACACTATTTTCTTAGAATTTGCTATTTAATATTTTGGAGTGCGTTAAGGCTTACAGTGACAAAAAATATCCTCAAATAAAAACTGGAAAGAAACTTTCTGAGAAACTTCTTTCTGATGTGTCAATTCAACTCACAGAGTTACACTATACTTTGCATTGAGCAGTTTGCTTACACTGTTTTCTTGGAATCTACACTGTGATATTTCTTAGAGCATTGAAGTTTATGGTGACAAAGGAAATATACTTACAGATAAACCAAAAACAAGCTTTCTGAGAAACTGTTTTGTGATGTGTGAGTTCATTTCATAGACTTACACCATTCATTTCATTGAGCAATTTGCTAACACTGTTTTCTTGGAATCATAAATGTGATATTTTCGAGCACATTGAAATTTATGGTGACATAGGAAATGTCCTCATAGAAAAAGTAGAAAGAAACATTCTGAGAAACCACTTTGTAATGTGTTTATTCATCTCACAGAGTTACACAATTATTTCATGGATCAGTTTGGCAGCACTGTTTTTGGGGAATCTGAGAATGGATATTTTGGATCACATTGAAGAATATGGTGACAAAGGAAATATTCTCAGAAAAAGCTAGAAAGAAATTTTATGAGAAACTGCTTTGTGATGTGTGAATTTATCTCTCAGAGTTACACCTTTATTTTCATGGAGATGTTGCTAACACTGCTTTCGTGGAATCTGCAAGGGATATCAGGGAATGCTTTGAGGCCTATGGTGAAAAGCGAAATATCCTCAGATTAAAATGAGAAAGAATCTTTCTGAGAAACTTCTTTGTGATGTGTGAATACATTTCAAAGAGATACACAAATCTTTTCATGGATAATTATGGTAGCACTGTTTTTGGGGAATCTGAGGAGAGATATTTTGGTTCTCAGTGAAGCCTATGGTGACAAAATAATATCCACAGGTAAAAACTAGAAAGAAAGTTTCTCAGAAACTGCTTTGTGATGTGTGAATTCGTCTCACAGAGTTACACTGTTCCTTCCAGGAGCAGTTAGCTAACATTGTTTTTGTGGAATCTGCAAAGGGATATTTGGAACGCGTGGAGGCCTATGGTGAGAAAAGAAATATCCTCAGATAAAAACTAGAAAGAAGCTTTCTGAGAAACTGCTTTTTGATGTATGAATTTATCTCACCTAGTGACACTGTTCTTTTCATTGACTAGCTTGCTAACAATGTTTTCATGGAATCTGCAAAAGGATATTTCAGAGTGCATTGAAGCTTAAGGTGACAAAGGAAGTACCCTCATACAAAAACTAAAAAGAAGCATTCTGAAAACCACTTTGTGATGTGTAAATTTATCCCATTGAGTCAAACGATTCTTTTATGAGTCAGTTTGGTAGCATTGTTTTGTAGAATCTGAGAAGAGATATATTGGATCGCATTGAAGCCTATGGTGACAAAGAAAATATCCTCAGAAAAAACCCAAAAAGTAGCTTTCTGAGAAACTGCTTTGTGATGTGTGAATTCATCTCACAGAGAAACACCTTTCTTTTCATGGAGCAGTTTATTAACTCTGTTTTTGTGGAATCTACAATGTGATATTTGTGAACTAGCTGAGACCTATTGTGAAAAAGAAAATATCCTCAGATGAAAACTAGAAAGAAGCTTTCTGAGAAACTGCTTTGTGATGTGTGAATTCATCTCACGCATTTACAGCACTCCTTTCATGCAGCAGTTTACTAACACCATTTCCTTGGAATTTGCAATAGGATATTTCAGAGCACATTGAAGTTTTGGTATGGTAACACTGTTTTGGGGGAATCTGAGAAGGGATATTTTGCATCACAATGAAGCCTAGGGTGACAAAGGAAATATCCTCATATAAAAACTAGAAAGATGCATTCTGAGAAACTGTATGTGATGTGTGATTTCATCTCACAGAGTCACACTGTTCCTTGCATTTAGCAGTTTGCTTACTCTGTTTTCATGGAATCTGCAAACTGAGTTTTTGGAGCACATTGAAGCTTATGGTGACAAAGGAAATATCCTCAGATAAAAACTACAAAGGAGCTTTCTCTGAAACTGCTTTGTGATGTGTGAATTCCTCTCACAGAGTTACACCATTCTCTTCATTGAGAGGTTTGCTAACACTTTTTTCATTTAATCTGCAATGGGATGTTTGGGATCGCTTTGAGGAATATGGTGAACAAGGAAATATCCTCAGATACAAACTAGAAAGAGTTTTTCTGTGAAACAATTTTGTGCTATGTGAACTCACCTCACAGAGTTACACCATTCTTTTCAATGAACAGTTTGGTAGCACTGTTTTAGGGGAATCTGAGAAGCGATATTTTGGGGTGAATTGAAGCTTTGTTGAAGTATCCTTATATAAAAACTAGAAGTAAGCTTTCCGAGAAACTACTTTAAGATGTGTGAGTTCATGTCACAGAGTTACACTGTTGTTTTCATTGAGCAGCTCAATAACACTGTTTTCATGGAATCTGCAATAGGATATTTCGGAGTTCATTGAAGCTTATGTGACAACAGAAATATCTTCTGACAAAAACCAAAGAGAACCTATCTCAGAAACTGCTTTATGATGTGTGAATTCATCTCACCAATTTGTGCCTTCTTTCCATGGAGCAGTTTGCTAAAACTAAATTCGTGGTATCTGCAAAGGGATATTCACAAGCACCTTCTGGCTAATGGTGAGAAAGGAAATATTCTACAACAAAAACGAGAAAGAAGCTTTCTGAAAAACTGCTTTGTGATTTGTGAATTCATCTCACAGAGTTACATGATTCTTTTCATGGATCATTTGGTGGCACTGTTTTTAGTGAATCTGAGAAGGGATATATTGGAATGCATTGAAGTCTATGGTGACAAAGGACATACCCTTAGTTAAAATCTAGAAAGAAAGTTTCTGAGAAAGTTCTTTGTAATGTGTGAATTCATACCACATAGTTACGCCTTTCTTTTCTTGGAGCAGCTTGCTAACTCTGTTTCCATGGAATCTTCAGTGGGATATTTTGGAGCACTTTAATGCCTATAGTGAAAAAGGGAATATCCTCAGATAAAATCTAGAAAGAAGCTTTCTGAGAAAGTCCTTCATGATGTATGAATTCATCTCACAGAGTTTCATTGTTCTTTGCATTGAGCAGTTTGCTTACACTGTTTTCTTGGAATCTGCAATGTGATATTTCAGAGCACATTGAAGCTTATGGTGACAACAGAAATATCCTCAGATAAAAACTAGAAAGAAGCTTTCTGACAAATTGCTTTGTGATGTGTTAATTCGTCTCATGCAGTCACACAATTCTTTTCATGGAGCAGTTTGGTACCACTGTTTTTGGTGAATCTGAGAAGAGATATTTTGGATGTCATTTAAACCTATGGTGACGAAGGAAATATTCTCAGATAAAAACTAGAAAGAAGGTTTTTGAGAAAGTTCTTTGTGATGTGTGAATTCAACTCATAGAGTCACACCTTCCTTTTCATGGAGGAATTTGCAAACACTGTTTTCATGGAATCTGCAAAAGGATATTTGGGAGTGCTTTGAGGCCAATGGTGAAAAGTTAAACATTCTCAGATAAAAAGGAAAGAAGAATTCTGAGAAACTACTTTGTTATGTGTGCATTCATTGCACAGAGTTACACCTTTCTTTTCATTGTGCAGTTTGCTAACATTGTTTTCTTGTATTCTGCAATGGGATATTTCAGAGTGCATTGAAGCTTATGGAGAAAAAGGAAATATCCTCATATAAAAATAGGAGGAAGCTTTCTGAGAACTGCTTTGTGATGTGTTAATTCATCTCACAGTGAGACACAATTCGTTACATGGATCAGTTGGGTAGCACTGTTTTTGGTCATTTGAGAAGGGATATTTTGGATCGCAATGAAGGTTATGATGACAAAGGAAATATCATCAGAAAAAAACTAGAAAGAAGCTTTCTGAGGAAGTTCATTGTGATGTGTGAATAAAATCTTGAGAGAAGCTTTCTGAGAACTGAATTGTGATTTGGAATTCATCTCACAAAGCTACACCATCCTTTCCATTGAGCAGTCTTACAACACTTTTTTCATGGAATCTCTGATAGGATATTTCAGAGCACTTTGATGTCTATGGAGACAAAGGAAATATCCTCAGATAAAAACCTAAGAGAAAGTTTCTGAGAACCTGCTTTGTGTTGTGTCAATTCATCTCACAGAGTTACACTGTTCTTTTCATTGGGCAGTTTGCTAACACTATTTTCTTTTAATCTGCAATGGGATATTTTGGAACACATTGAAGCTTGTAGTAACAATGGAATATCCTCAGATAAAAACTAAAAAGAAACTTTCTGAGAAAGTTCTTTGTGTTGTGTGAATTCATCTCACAGGCTTACACCTTTCTTTTCATGGAGCAGTTTGCTAACACTGTTTTCATGGAATCTGTAAAGAATATTTGGGAGCGCATTGAGGTCTATGATGAAAAAAGTAATATCCTCAGATTAAATCTAGAAAGAAACTTTCTGAGAAACTGCTTTGTGATAGGTGAATTCGTCTCACAGAGTTACACTGTACTTTTCTTTGAGCCGTTTGATTACACTGTTTTCGTGGAGTCTGCAAAAGGATATTTCTGAGTGCATTGAAGCCTATGGTGACAAAGGAAATTTCCCCATAGAAATACCAAAAAGAAGCTTTCTGAGAAACTGCTTTCTGATGTGTGCATTTAAGCCACAGAGTTACCCTGTTCTTTTAATTGAGCTGTTTGCTCACACTGTGTTCTTGGAATCTATGATGGGATATTTCAGAGCACTTTGAAGCTTATTTTGAAAAGGTAAATATCCTCAGACAAAAACTAGAAAGAAACATTCTGAGAAACTATTTTGTGATTTGTGAGTTCATCTCACAGAGTTACACGATTTTTTTCATGGATCAGTTTGACTGCTCTGTTTTTGGGGAATCTGAGAAAGGATATTTTGGATCGCATTGAAGCCTATGGTGACAAAGGAAATATCCTCAGATAAAAGCTAGAAAGAAGCTTTCTGAGAAAGTTCTTTGTGATGTGTGAATTCATCTCATGGAGTTATACCTATCTTTTCATGGAGCAGCTTGCTAACATTGCTTTCCTATAATCTGCAGAGGGATATTTTGGATCGCATTGAAGCCTATGGTGACAAAGAAAATATCCTCAGATGAAAACTAGAAAGAAGCTTTCTGAGAACTGCTTTGTGATGTGTGAATTCATCTCACGCATTTACAGCACTCCTTTCATGCAGCAGTTTACTAACACCATTTCCTTGGAATTTGCAATAGGATATTTCAGAGCACATTGAAGTTTTGGTATGGTAACACTGTTTTGGGGGAATCTGAGAAGGGATATTTTGCATCACAATGAAGCCTAGGGTGACAAAGGAATATCCTCATATAAAAACTAGAAAGATGCATTCTGAGAAACTGTATGTGATGTGTGATTTCATCTCACAGAGTCACACTGTTCCTTGCATTGAGCAGTTTACTTACTTTTTTTTCATGGAATCTGCAATCTGACTTTTCAGAGCACATTGAAGCTTATGGTGACAAAGGAAATATCCTCAGATAAAAACTACAAAGAAGCTTTCTGTGAAACTGCTTTGTGACGTGTGAATTCCTCTCACAGAGTTACACCATTCTCTTCATTGAGAGGTTTGCTAACACTTTTTTCATTTAATCTGCAATGGGATGTTTGGGATCGCTTTGAGGAATATGGTGAACAAGGAATATCCTCAGATACAACTAGAAAGAGTTTTTCTGTGAAACAATTTTGTGCTATGTGAACTCACCTCACAGAGTTACACCATTCTTTTCAATGAACAGTTTGGTAGCACTGTTTTAGGGGAATCTGAGAAGCGATATTTTGGGGTGAATTGAAGCTTTGTTGAAGTATCCTTATATAAAAACTAGAAGTAAGCTTTCCGAGAAACTACTTTAAGATGTGTGAGTTCATGTCACAGAGTTACACTGTTGTTTTCATTGAGCAGCTCAATAACACTGTTTTCATGGAATCTGCAATAGGATATTTCGGAGTTCATTGAAGCTTATGTGACAACAGAAATATCTTCTGACAAAAACCAAAGAGAACCTATCTCAGAAACTGCTTTATGATGTGTGAATTCATCTCACCAATTTGTGCCTTCTTTCCATGGAGCAGTTTGCTAAAACTAATTCGTGGTATCTGCAAAGGGATATTCACAAGCACCTTCTGGCTAATGGTGAGAAAGGAAATATTCTACAACAAAAACGAGAAAGAAGCTTTCTGAAAAACTGCTTTGTGATTTGTGAATTCATCTCACAGAGTTACATGATTCTTTTCATGGATCATTTGGTGGCACTGTTTTTAGTGAATCTGAGAAGGGATATATTGGAATGCATTGAAGTCTATGGTGACAAAGGACATACCCTTAGTTAAAATCTAGAAAGAAAGTTTCTGAGAAAGTTCTTTGTAATGTGTGAATTCATACCACATAGTTACGCCTTTCTTTTCTTGGAGCAGCTTGCTAACTCTGTTTCCATGGAATCTTCAGTGGGATATTTTGGAGCACTTTAATGCCTATAGTGAAAAAGGGAATATCCTCAGATAAAATCTAGAAAGAAGCTTTCTGAGAAAGTCCTTCATGATGTATGAATTCATCTCACAGAGTTTCATTGTTCTTTGCATTGAGCAGTTTGCTTACACTGTTTTCTTGGAATCTGCAATGTGATATTTCAGAGCACATTGAAGCTTATGGTGACAACAGAATATCCTCAGATAAAAACTAGAAAGAAGCTTTCTGACAAATTGCTTTGTGATGTGTTAATTCGTCTCATGCAGTCACACAATTCTTTTCATGGAGCAGTTTGGTACCACTGTTTTTGGTGAATCTGAGAAGAGATATTTTGGATGTCATTTAAACCTATGGTGACGAAGGAAATATTCTCAGATAAAAACTAGAAAGAAGGTTTTTGAGAAAGTTCTTTGTGATGTGTGAATTCAACTCATAGAGTCACACCTTCCTTTTCATGGAGGAATTTGCAAACACTGTTTTCATGGAATCTGCAAAAGGGATATTTGGGAGTGCTTTGAGGCCAATGGTGAAAAGTTAAACATTCTCAGATAAAAAGGAAAGAAGAATTCTGAGAAACTACTTTGTTATGTGTGCATTCATTGCACAGAGTTACACCTTTCTTTTCATTGTGCAGTTTGCTAACATTGTTTTCTTGTATTCTGCAATGGGATATTTCAGAGTGCATTGAAGCTTATGGAGAAAAAGGAAATATCCTCATATAAAAATAGGAGGAAGCTTTCTGAGAAACTGCTTTGTGATGTGTTAATTCATCTCACAGTGAGACACAATTCGTTACATGGATCAGTTGGGTAGCACTGTTTTTGGGTCATTTGAGAAGGGATATTTTGGATCGCAATGAAGGTTATGATGACAAAGGAAATATCATCAGAAAAAAACTAGAAAGAAGCTTTCTGAGGAAGTTCATTGTGATGTGTGAATAAAATCTTGAGAGAAGCTTTCTGAGAAACTGAATTGTGATTTGGAATTCATCTCACAAAGCTACACCATCCTTTCCATTGAGCAGTCTTACAACACTTTTTTCATGGAATCTCTGATAGGATATTTCAGAGCACTTTGATGTCTATGGAGACAAAGGAAATATCCTCAGATAAAAACCTAAGAGAAAGTTTCTGAGAACCTGCTTTGTGTTGTGTCAATTCATCTCACAGAGTTACACTGTTCTTTTCATTGGGCAGTTTGCTAACACTATTTTCTTTTAATCTGCAATGGGATATTTTGGAACACATTGAAGCTTGTAGTAACAATGGAAATATCCTCAGATAAAAACTAAAAAGAAACTTTCTGAGAAAGTTCTTTGTGTTGTGTGAATTCATCTCACAGGCTTACACCTTTCTTTTCATGGAGCAGTTTGCTAACACTGTTTTCATGGAATCTGTAAAGAATATTTGGGAGCGCATTGAGGTCTATGATGAAAAAAGTAATATCCTCAGATTAAATCTAGAAAGAAACTTTCTGAGAAACTGCTTTGTGATAGGTGAATTCGTCTCACAGAGTTACACTGTACTTTTCTTTGAGCCGTTTGATTACACTGTTTTCGTGGAGTCTGCAAAAGGATATTTCTGAGTGCATTGAAGCCTATGGTGACAAAGGAAATTTCCCCATAGAAATACCAAAAAGAAGCTTTCTGAGAACTGCTTTCTGATGTGTGCATTTAAGCCACAGAGTTACCCTGTTCTTTTAATTGAGCTGTTTGCTCACACTGTGTTCTTGGAATCTATGATGGGATATTTCAGAGCACTTTGAAGCTTATTTTGAAAAGGTAAATATCCTCAGACAAAAACTAGAAAGAAACATTCTGAGAAACTATTTTGTGATTTGTGAGTTCATCTCACAGAGTTACACGATTTTTTTCATGGATCAGTTTGACTGCTCTGTTTTTGGGGAATCTGAGAAAGGATATTTTGGATCGCATTGAAGCCTATGGTGACAAAGGAAATATCCTCAGATAAAAGCTAGAAAGAAGCTTTCTGAGAAAGTTCTTTGTGATGTGTGAATTCATCTCATGGAGTTATACCTATCTTTTCATGGAGCAGCTTGCTAACATTGCTTTCCTATAATCTGCAGAGGGATATTTTGGAACGCCTTGAGGCCTATGGGGAAAAAGGAAATATCCTCAGGTAAAAAGTCTAAAGAAGTTTTCTGAGAAATTACTTTGTGATGGGTGAATTCATCTCACAGAGTTACACCTTTTTTTCATCGAGAAGTTTGGTAGCACTGTTTTTGGGAAATCCACAAAAGGATATTCTGGAGTTCATAGAGGTCTTTGGTGAAAAGGAAATATCTGCAGATAAAAACTGGAGAGAAGGATTTTGAGAAACTGTTTTGTGATGTGTGTATTCGCCACAGAGAGATAAACCATTTTATTGATTGATCATTTTGGCATCTCTGTTTTTGTGTTGTCTCAACGGATATTTGGGAGCACATTGAGGCTGATGGTGGAAAATTAAATATGCACAGATCAAAACTAGAAAGAAGCATTCTGAGAGACTATTTTGTGATGAGTGCATTCATCTCATGGAGTTATATCTTTCTTTCCATTGAGCAGTTTGTTAACACTGTTTCGTGGAAAATGCAAAGGGATATTTGGGAGCATATAGAGGCCAATGTTGAAAAAGGAAATATCTTCAGGTAGAAACCGGAGAGAAAGTCTCTGATAACTCCTTTGTGATGTGTGCATTCATCTCATAGAGGTAAAGCTTTCTGCTGAGAGAACAGTTTGGCATCACTGTTTTTTTGGTGTCTGTGAAGGGATATTTGGGAGCCCATGGAAGCCGGTGGTGGAAAAGGAAACATCTTGAGATAAAAACTAGAAAGAAACTGTTTGAGAAATTTCTTTGTGATAGGTGAATTCATCACACAGACTTACACCTTGATTTTCTTTGAGCAGTTTGGTAGCACTCTTTTTATGGAATCTGCAAAGCAATATTCAGAAGCTCCTAGAGTCCTACGATTGAAAAGGAAATACCTTCAGTTAAAAACTAGAGAGAAGCTTTTTGAGAAACAGTTTTGTGATGTGTGTATTCGTTTCACAGTGTTTAACCTTCTTGTTGATTGAGCAGTTTGGCATCACTGTTGTTGTGGTGCCTGAGAGGAGTTTTTTTTTTTTTTTGAGCCCATTGAAGCCTATGGTGAAAAAGGAAATTTCCTCAGATTAAAACTAGAAAGACGTTTTGTAAGAAACTGCTTTATGATGAGTGAATTCATCTCACAGAATTACACTTTTCTTTTCATGGAACAGTTTGCTAACACTATTTTTGTAGAATCTGCAAAGGGATATTCACCTGTGCCTTTAGGCAAATGGTGAAAAAGGAATTATCTTCGGAAAAAAACTAGAAAGAAGCTTTCTGAGAAACTGCTTTTTGATTTGAGAATTCATCTCAGAGAGTTACACAATTCTTTTCATGGAGCACTTTGGTAGCACTCTTTTTGGGGAATCTGAGAAGGGATGTTTGGGATCACATTGAAGCTTACGGTGACAAAGAAAATATCCTCAGAAAAATCTAGAGATAAGCTTTCTGAAAAAGTTCTTTGTGATGTGTGAATTCCTCTCACAGAGTTACAGCATTCTTTTCATTGGGAAGTTTTCTAACACTTTTTTTGGAATCTGCGAGGGGATATTCGGGAGCACATTGAGAAATAAGGTGAAAAAGGAAATATCCTCAGATAAAAACTAGAAAGAAGCTTTCTGAGAAACAGTTTTGTGATGTGTGAATACATCTCAGAGTTACACCATTCTGTTGATGGAGCAGTTTGGTAACGCTGTTTTTGGGGAATCTGAGAAGGGATATTTTGGATTGCATTGAAACCTATGGTTACAAAGGAATTATCCCCAGATAAAAGTCAGAAAAAAAACTTTTTTGAGAAAGCTCTTTGTGATGTGTGAATGCATCTCACAGAGTTAAACATTTCTTTCCCTGGAGCAGTTTGCTAACACTGCTTTTGTGGAATCTGCAATGACATATTTTGGAGCCCATTGATGCCTACAGTGAAAAATGAATTATCCTCAGATAAAAACTACGATGAAGCCTTCTGAGAAACTGCTTTGTGATGTATGAATTCATCTTACAGAGTTTCACTGTTCTTTTCATTGAGTAGTTTGATAACCCTGTTTTCTTGGAATCTACAAAGGGATATTTGGGAGTGCACTGAGGCCAATGGTGAAAAAACATATCCTCAGATTAAATCTAGAAGAAGTTTTCCGAGAAGCTGCTTTGTGATGGGTGAATTCATCTCACAGTGCTACACAGTTCTTTTCTTTGAGCCATTTGACAAGACTGTTTTCATGGAGTCTGTATAAGGATACTTCTGAGTGCATTGAAGCCTATGGTGACAAAGGAAGAATGCCCACTGATAAACCAAAAAGAAGCTTTCTGAGAAACTGTTTTGTGATGTGTGAATTCAACTCACAGAGTTACCCTTTTCTTTTCATTGAGCTGTTTGCTAACACTCTTTTATTGGAATCTACAATGGGATATTTCAAAGTGCATTGCAGCTTACCATGAAAATGGCAATAGCTGTAGACAAAAAGTAGAAAGAAACATTCTGAGAAACTCTTCTGTGATTTGTGAATTCATCGCAGAGTTACATGATTCTTTTCATGGATCAGTTTGACAGCTCTCTTTTGGGGGAATCTGAGAAGGGATATTTTGGATCACATTGAAGCCTAGGGTGACAAAGGAAGTATCCTCAGATAAAAATTATAAAGAAGGTTTCTGAGAAAGTGCTTTGTAATGTGTGAATTCAACTCACAGAGTTACATATCTCTTTTCATTGAGCAGTTTCCTAACACTGTTATTTTCGTGAAGTCTGCAAAGGGATATTTGGGATCACACTGAAGCCTATGGTGAAAAAGGAAATATCCTCAGATAAAAACTAGAAGAAAGTTTTCTGAGAAACTGCTTTGTGATGGGTGAATTCAACCCACAGAGATACACTATTCTTTTCATTGAGTATTCTGCTTACACTGTTTTCTTGGAATCTACAGTGGCAGATTTCAAAGTGCATTGAAGCCTATTGCTAATAATTAAATATTCTCAGGCAAAAACTAGAAAGAAGCTTTCTGAGGAACTTCATTGTGATTTGTGAATTCATCTCACAGAGAAATCCGATGCTTTCAATGGATCAGTTTGATAGCACTGTTTTTGGGGAATCTTACAAGGGATGTTTTTCATGGAATCTGCAATAAGATATTTGGGAGCACATTGAAGCCTATGGTGACAAGGGAAATATCTTCAGATAAAAACAGAAAAGAAAGTTTCTGAGAAACTACTTTGTGTTGTATATTTCATCTCACAGAGTTACATCATCCTTTTCATTGAGCAGTTTGCTAACACTATTTTCTTTTAATCTGCAATGGGAAATTTCATAGTGCATTGAAGCTTATGGTGACAAAGGAAATATCCACAGAGAAAAATTAGAAGGAAGCTTTCTTAGAAACTGCTTTTTGGTTTGTGAATTCATCTCACAGAGTTACAAGATTCTTTTCATGGAATAGTTTGGTAGCACTGTTTTTGGGGAATCTGAAAAAGGATATTTTGGATCCCGTTGAAGTCTATGGTGACTAAGGAAATATCCTCAGATAAAAAGTAGAAAGAAGCTTTCTGAGAAAGTTATTTGAGATGTGTGAATTCATCTCACAGAGAAACACCTTTCTTTTCATGGACGAGATTGCTAACACAGTTTTTGTGGAATCTGCAAAGGATATTTGCGAGAACATCGAGGCCTATAGTGAAAAATGAAATATCCTCCTAGGAAAACGAGAAAGAAGCTTTCTGAGAAATTGCCTAGTGTGTGAATTCAACTCACAGAGTTACACTGTTCTTTTCATTGAGCAGTTTGATAGCACTGTTTTCTTGCAATCTGCAATGGTATATTTTGGAACGTATTGAAGCCTACTGTTAAAAATTAAATATCCTCAGACAAAAACTAGAAGAAATTTTCTGAGAAACTCCTTTGTGGTTTGTGAATTCATGTCACAGAGTTACATGATGCTTTCAATGGATCAGTTTGATAGCACGGTTTTAGGGGAATCTGAGAAGGGATATTTTGGATCACATTGAAGACTGCAATGAAAAAGAAAATATCCTCAGATGAAAACTAGAAAGAAGCTTTCTGAGAAAGTTCTTTGTGATGTGTGAATTCATCTCACAGAGTTACACCTTTCTTTTCATTTAGCAGTTTGCTAACACTGTTTTCATGGAATCTGCAAAGGGATATTTGAGATCATATTGAGGTCTAAGGTGAAAAAGGAAATATCCTCAGATAAAAACTGGAAAGAAGCTATCTAAGAAACTGCTTTTGATGGGTGAATTCATCTCACAGAGCTAAAATGTTCTTTTCATTGAAGTGTTTGATAACACTGTTTTCGTGGAGTCTGCAGTTGGACATTTTGGAGTACATTGAAGCCTACGATGATGAAATAATTGTCCACATAGAAAAACCAAAAATAAGCTTTCTGAGAAACTGCTTTGTGATTTGTGAATTCACCTCACAGAGTTAAATGATACTTTTCATGGATCAGTTTTATTGTTCTGTTTCTGGGAAACTCAGAAGGGATATTTTGGATCACATTGAAGCCTATGGTGACAAAGGAAATATCCTCATACAAAAACTAGAAAAAAGCTTTCTGAGAAAGTTCTTTGAGATGTGTGAATTGATTTCAGAGAGATGCACCTTTCTTTTCATGGAGCAGTTTGGTAACACTGTTTTCGTGGAATGTGCAAAGGTATATTTGGGAGTGCATTGAGGCTTATGGTGAAAAAGGAAATATCCTCAGATAATAACTTGAAGGTAGCTTTCTGAGAAACTGCTTTGTGATGTGTGAATTCATCTCACAGAGTAACACTGTTCTTTTCGTTTTTCAGCCTGCTAACACTGTTTTCTTGGAATATGCAATGCAATATTTCAGAGTGCATTGATACTTATGGTGACAAAGGAAATATCTTCATATAAAAACTAGTAAGAACCTTTCTGAGAAGCCATCTTGTGATGTGTTAATTCATTTCACTGACTTACATGACTTCTTTCATGGATCTGTTTGGTAGCACTGTTTCTGGGTAAACTGAGAAGGGAAATTTTGGATCTCCTTGAAGAATATGGTGACTAAGGAAATATCCTCAGAGAAACAGTAGAAAGAAGCTTTCTGAAAAACTTCTTTCTGATGTTCTAAATCATCTCACAGAGTTCTGCCTTGCTTTTCACGGAGCAGTTTTCTAATATTGTTTTCATGGAATCTGCAAAAAGATATTTGGGGGCACATTGATGTCTGTCATGAAAAGGAAAATATTCTCAGATAACAACTACAGAAAAGCTTTCCAAGAAACTGCTTTGTTGTGGGTGAATTCATCTCACAGAGATACACCGTCCTTTGAGCTGTTTGATGACACTGTTTTCGTGGAGTCTGTGAAAGGATATTTCTGAGTGCATTGAAGCCTAAGGAGACACAGGAAATATCCACATAGGAAAACCAAAAACAAGGTTTCTGAGAAACTGCTATGTGATGTGTGAATTCAACTCACAGAGTTACCATGTTCTTTTCATTGAGCAAGCTGGCTAAAGCTGTTTTCCTGGAATCTACGATGGGATATTTCAGAGCGCATTGAAGCTTATTTAGAAAAAGTAAGTATTCTCAGACAAAAACTAGAAAGAATTATTCTGAGAAACTGCTTTGTGGTTTGTGAATTCATCTCACAGAGTTACACGATTCTTTTCATGGATGAGTTTGTTAGCTCTGGTTTTGAGGAATGTGAGAAGGGATATTTAGGATTGCATTGAAGCCTATGGTGACAAAGAAAATATCCTCAGACAAAAACTAGAAAGAAAATTTCTGAGAAAGTTATTTATGATGTGTGAATTCCTCTCACCGAGTTACACCTTTCTTATCATGGAGCTGTTTACTAGCCCTGTTTTCGTGGAATCTGCATAGGGATGTTTGGGAGTGCATTGAGGACTAAGGAAACAAAGGAATATCCTCAGATAAAAACTAGAAAGAAGCTTCTGGAAACTGTACTGGGATGTGTGAATTCATCTCACAGAGTTACACTGTTCTTTTCATTGAGAGTTTGGCTAACACTGTTTTCTTGGAATCTGCAATGGGATATTTCAGAGTGCATGAATATTATGGTGAAAAAGGAAATATCCTCAGACAAAAGAGAAATAAACTTTCTGAGAAAGTACTTTGGGATTTGTGAATTCATTTCACAGAGTTACACGATTATTTTCATGGATCAGTTTTATGTCTTTGTTTCTGTGGAAATTAGAAGGGATATTTTTGATCGCGTTGAAGTCTATGGTGACAAAGGAAATATCCTCATATAAAAACAAGAAAGAAGCTTTCTGAAAAATATCTTCATGATGTGTGAATTCATCTCAGAGAGTTACACCTTTCTTTTCCTGGAGCAGTTTGCTAATGCTGTTTTCATGGAATGTGCAAAGGTGTATTTGGGAGTGCATTGAGGCTTATGGTGAAAAAGGAAACATCCTCAGATAATAACCAGAAGGAAGCATTCTGAAAGCTGCTTTGTGATGTGTGAATTCTTCTAACAGAGTTACGCTGTTCTTTGCATTTAGCAGCCTGCTAAAATTGTTTTCTTGGAATTTGCAATGGGATATTTTAGAGCATTGAATTTTATGGTGACAAAGGAAATATCTTCATATAAAAACTAGCAAGAAGCTTTCTGAGAAATTGCTTTGAGATGTATTAATTCATATCACTGAATTACACAATTCTTTCCAGAATCAATTTTGCGGCAATGTTTTTGGGTAAAGTGAGAGGGATATTTTGGATCACACTGAAGATTATGGTGACTTAGGAAATATCCTCATATAAAAACTAGAAAGAAGCTTTCTGAGAAAGTTCTTCATGGTGTGTGAATTCATCTCACAGACTTACACGTTTCTTTTCATGGAGTTGCTAACAGTGTCTTCGTGGAATCTCCAAAGGCATATTTGGGAGTGCAATGAGGCCTCTAGTGAAAAAAGAAATATCCTCATATAAAAACTAGAAAGAAACATTTTGAGAAACTGCTTGATGATGTTTGAATTCATCACACAGAGTTACACTGTTCTTTTAATTAAGCAGTTTGCTAACACTGTTCTCTTGGAATCTGCAATGGATATTTCAGAGTGCATTGGAGCTAATGCTGACAAAGGAAATATCCTCAGACAAAAACTAGAAAGAACCTTTTGGAAAAACTGCTTGTGATGTGTGAATTCATGTGACAAAATTACCATGATCCTTTTCATGCAGCTGTTTGTTAACACTGCTTTTGAGGAATCTGATAGGGATATTTTGGATAGCATTTTGGCCTTTGGTGATGAAGAAAACATCCTCATGTAAAAACTAGAAAGAAGCTTTCTGAGAAAAAGCTTTGAGATGTGTTAATTTATCTCACAGCATTACACATTACACAATTATTTTCATGGAGCAGTTTTGTATCACTTTTTGGGGAATCGGAAAAGGGATATTTTGGATCACATTGAAGATTATAGTGACAAACTAACTATCCACAAATAAAAACTTGAAAGAAGTTGTCTGATAAATTGCTTTTGATATGTGAATTCATCTCTCAGAATTACACCTTTCTTTTCATGGAGCAGTTGCTAACACTGCTTTCTTGGAATCTGCAATGGGATATTATGGCGTGCATTGAACTTTATGGAGACAAAGTAAATATCCTCATAAAAAGCTAGTAGGAAGCTTTCTGAGAAAACACTTTGTGATATATTAGTTGAGCTCTCAGAGTTACATATTTTTCATGGATCAGTTTGGTAGCCCTGTTTTTGGAGAACCTGAGAAGGGATATTTTTGATCGCCTTGAAGCCTGTGGTAACAAGAAAATATCCTGAAATAATAACTATAAAGAAGCTCCCTAAGAAACTTCCTTGTGATGTGGAAATTCATCTCACAGTGTTACACCTTTCTATTCATGGAGCAGTTTGCTAACACTGCTTTTTGGAGTCTGCAAAGGGATATTTGGGAGCAAATTGAGGCCTATGTTGAAAAAGGAAACATGCTCAGATGAAAACTAGAAAGAGGCTTTCTGAGAAACTGCTTTGTGACGCGTGAATTCATCTCACAGAGATACACTGTTCTTTTCATTTTGTAGTCTACTAACACTGTTTTCTTGGAATCTGCCATGGGATATTTCAGAGTGCATTGAAGCTTATGGTGATAAAGAAGATATCTTCATATAAAAACTAGAAAGAAGCTTTCTGAGAAACTAATTTATGACGTGTAAATTCATCTCACAGAGTTACACAATTGTTTTCATGTATCAGTTGGTAGCACTGTTTCTGGGTAAACTGAGAAGGGATATTTTGGATCTCCTTGAGAATATGGTGACTAAGGAATATCCTCAGAGAAACAGTAGAAAGAAGCTTTCTGAAAAACTTCTTTCTGATGTTCTAAATCATCTCACAGAGTTCTGCCTTGCTTTTCACGGAGCAGTTTTCTAATATTGTTTTCATGGAATCTGCAAAAAGATATTTGGGGGCACATTGATGTCTGTCATGAAAAGGAAAATATTCTCAGATAACAACTACAGAAAAGCTTTCCAAGAAACTGCTTTGTTGTGGGTGAATTCATCTCACAGAGATACACCGTCCTTTGAGCTGTTTGATGACACTGTTTTCGTGGAGTCTGTGAAAGGATATTTCTGAGTGCATTGAAGCCTAAGGAGACACAGGAAATATCCACATAGGAAAACCAAAAACAAGGTTTCTGAGAAACTGCTATGTGATGTGTGAATTCAACTCACAGAGTTACCATGTTCTTTTCATTGAGCAAGCTGGCTAAAGCTGTTTTCCTGGAATCTACGATGGGATATTTCAGAGCGCATTGAAGCTTATTTAGAAAAAGTAAGTATTCTCAGACAAAAACTAGAAAGAATTATTCTGAGAAACTGCTTTGTGGTTTGTGAATTCATCTCACAGAGTTACACGATTCTTTTCATGGATAGTTTGTTAGCTCTGGTTTTGAGGAATGTGAGAAGGGATATTTAGGATTGCATTGAAGCCTATGGTGACAAAGAAAATATCCTCAGACAAAAACTAGAAAGAAAATTTCTGAGAAAGTTATTTATGATGTGTGAATTCCTCTCACCGAGTTACACCTTTCTTATCATGGAGCTGTTTACTAGCCCTGTTTTCGTGGAATCTGCATAGGGATGTTTGGGAGTGCATTGAGGACTAAGGAAACAAAGGAAATATCCTCAGATAAAAACTAGAAAGAAGCTTCTGGAAACTGTACTGGGATGTGTGAATTCATCTCACAGAGTTACACTGTTCTTTTCTTTTCATTGAGAGGTTGGCTAACACTGTTTTCTTGGAATCTGCAATGGGATATTTCAGAGTGCATTGAATATTATGGTGAAAAAGGAAATATCCTCAACAAAAGAGAAATAAACTTTCTGAGAAAGTACTTTGGATTTGTGAATTCATTTCACAGAGTTACACGATTATTTTCATGGATCAGTTTTATGTCTTTGTTTCTGTGGAAATTAAGAAGGGATATTTTTGATCGCGTTGAAGTCTATGGTGACAAAGGAAATATCCTCATATAAAAACAAGAAAGAAGCTTTCTGAAAAATATCTTCATGATGTGTGAATTCATCTCAGAGAGTTACACCTTTCTTTTCCTGGAGCAGTTTGCTAATGCTGTTTTCATGGAATGTGCAAAGGTGTATTTGGGAGTGCATTGAGGCTTATGGTGAAAAAGGAAACATCCTCAGATAATAACCAGAAGGAAGCATTCTGAGAAGCTGCTTTGTGATGTGTGAATTCTTCTAACAGAGTTACGCTGTTCTTTGCATTTAGCAGCCTGCTAAAATTGTTTTCTTGGAATTTGCAATGGGATATTTTAGAGCATTGAATTTTATGGTGACAAAGGAAATATCTTCATATAAAAACTAGCAAGAAGCTTTCTGAGAAATTGCTTTGAGATGTATTAATTCATATCACTGAATTACACAATTCTTTCCAGAATCAATTTTGCGGCAATGTTTTTGGGTAAAGTGAGAGGGATATTTTGGATCACACTGAAGATTATGGTGACTTAGGAAATATCCTCATATAAAAACTAGAAAGAAGCTTTCTGAGAAAGTTCTTCATGGTGTGTGAATTCATCTCACAGACTTACACGTTTCTTTTCATGGAGTTGCTAACAGTGTCTTCGTGGAATCTCCAAAGGCATATTTGGGAGTGCAATGAGGCCTCTAGTGAAAAAAGAAATATCCTCAGATAAAAACTAGAAGAAACATTTTGAGAAACTGCTTGATGATGTTTGAATTCATCACACAGAGTTACACTGTTCTTTTAATTAAGCAGTTTGCTAACACTGTTCTCTTGGAATCTGCAATGGGATATTTCAGAGTGCATTGGAGCTAATGCTGACAAAGGAAATATCCTCAGACAAAAACTAGAAAGAACCTTTTGGAAAAACTGCTTTGTGATGTGTGAATTCATGTGACAAAATTACCATGATCCTTTTCATGCAGCTGTTTGTTAACACTGCTTTTGAGGAATCTGATAGGGATATTTTGGATAGCATTTTGGCCTTTGGTGATGAAGAAAACATCCTCATGTAAAAACTAGAAAGAAGCTTTCTGAGAAAAAGCTTTGAGATGTGTTAATTTATCTCACAGCATTACACATTACACAATTATTTTCATGGAGCAGTTTTGTATCACTTTTTGGGGAATCGGAAAAGGGATATTTTGGATCACATTGAAGATTATAGTGACAAACTAACTATCCACAAATAAAAACTTGAAAGAAGTTGTCTGATAAATTGCTTTTGATATGTGAATTCATCTCTCAGAATTACACCTTTCTTTTCATGGAGCAGTTGCTAACACTGCTTTCTTGGAATCTGCAATGGGATATTATGGCGTGCATTGAACTTTATGGAGACAAAGTAAATATCCTCATAAAAAGCTAGTAGGAAGCTTTCTGAGAAAACACTTTGTGATATATTAGTTGAGCTCTCAGAGTTACATATTTTTCATGGATCAGTTTGGTAGCCCTGTTTTTGGAGAACCTGAGAAGGGATATTTTTGATCGCCTTGAAGCCTGTGGTAACAAGAAAATATCCTGAAATAATAACTATAAAGAAGCTCCCTAAGAAACTTCCTTGTGATGTGGAAATTCATCTCACAGTGTTACACCTTTCTATTCATGGAGCAGTTTGCTAACACTGCTTTTTGGAGTCTGCAAAGGGATATTTGGGAGCAAATTGAGCCTATGTTGAAAAAGGAAACATGCTCAGATGAAAACTAGAAAGAGGCTTTCTGAGAAACTGCTTTGTGACGCGTGAATCATCTCACAGAGATACACTGTTCTTTTCATTTTGTAGTCTACTACACTGTTTTCTTGGAATCTGCCATGGGATATTTCAGAGTGCATTGAAGCTTATGGTGATAAAGAAGATATCTTCATATAAAAACTAGAAAGAAGCTTTCTGAGAAACTAATTTATGACGTGTAAATTCATCTCACAGAGTTACACAATTGTTTTCATGTATCAGTTTGGTAGCACTGTTTTTAGGAAATTAAGAAGGAATATTTTCAGTCACATTGAAGCCTTTGGTGACTAAGGAAAAACACTCAGGTAAAAACTATAAGAAAAGTTTCTGAAAAAGTTCGTTTTGATGTGTGAATTCCTCTCACCATATTACAACTTTCTTTTCAGGGATCTGTTTGATAACACTATTTTGGTGGAAACAGTAAAGGGATATTTGGGAGCGCATTGTGGCCTAAATTGAAAAAGGCAATATTCTCAAATAAAAATAAGCAAGAGCCTTTCTGAGAAACTGCTTTATGATGTGTGAATTCATCTCACAGAGCTACGCTGTTCTTTTCATTGAGCAGTTTGGTAACACTTCTTCGTGGAATCTGCAATAGGATATTTCGGGGTGAATTGAAGTCTATGGTGATAAAGGAATTATCATCAGGTGAAAACCATAAAGGAGCTTTCTGAGAACCTGCTTTGGGATGTGCTAATTTATCTCACCACGTTACACGTACCTTTTCATGGATTGCATAGAAGCCTATGTTGACAATGGAAATATCCTCAGATAAAAACTAGAAAGCAGCTTTCTGAGAAAGTTCTCCATGATGTGGGAGTTCATCTCACAGAGTTACGCCTTTCTTTTCATGGAACAGTTTACTAACACAATTTTTGTGGAATTGACAGAGGGATACTTCGGAGCGCATTGAGGCCTGCAGTAAAAATTGAAATATCCTCATAGAAAAACTGGAAAGAAGCTTTCTGAGAAATTGCTTTGTGATATGTGAATTCGACACACAGAGTTACACTGTTCTTTTCATTCAGCAACTGTTCGTTTCATTTGCTAACACTGTTTGCTTGAAATCTACAGTGGCATATTTCACAGCATATTGAGCTTATTGTGAAAAATTAAATATCTTCAGACAAAAACTAAAAGAACCTTTTGGAAAAACTGCTTTGTGATGTGTGAATTCATGTGACAAAATTACCATGATCCTTTTCATGCAGCTGTTTGTTAACACTGCTTTTGAGGAATCTGATAGGGATATTTTGGATAGCATTTTGGCCTTTGGTGATGAAGAAAACATCCTCATGTAAAAACTAGAAAGAAGCTTTCTGAGAAAAAGCTTTGAGATGTGTTAATTTATCTCACAGCATTACACATTACACAATTATTTTCATGGAGCAGTTTTGTATCACTTTTTGGGGAATCGGAAAAGGGATATTTTGGATCACATTGAAGATTATAGTGACAAACTAACTATCCACAAATAAAAACTTGAAAGAAGTTGTCTGATAAATTGCTTTTGATATGTGAATTCATCTCTCAGAATTACACCTTTCTTTTCATGGAGCAGTTGCTAACACTGCTTTCTTGGAATCTGCAATGGGATATTATGGCGTGCATTGAACTTTATGGAGACAAAGTAAATATCCTCATAAAAAAGCTAGTAGGAAGCTTTCTGAGAAAACACTTTGTGATATATTAGTTGAGCTCTCAGAGTTACATATTTTTCATGGATCAGTTTGGTAGCCCTGTTTTTGGAGAACCTGAGAAGGGATATTTTTGATCGCCTTGAAGCCTGTGGTAACAAAGAAAATATCCTGAAATAATAACTATAAAGAAGCTCCCTAAGAAACTTCCTTGTGATGTGGAAATTCATCTCACAGTGTTACACCTTTCTATTCATGGAGCAGTTTGCTAACACTGCTTTTTGGAGTCTGCAAAGGGATATTTGGGAGCAAATTGAGGCCTATGTTGAAAAAGGAAACATGCTCAGATGAAAACTAGAAAGAGGCTTTCTGAGAAACTGCTTTGTGACGCGTGAATTCATCTCACAGAGATACACTGTTCTTTTCATTTTGTAGTCTACTAACACTGTTTTCTTGGAATCTGCAATGGATATTTCAGAGTGCATTGAAGCTTATGGTGATAAGAAGATATCTTCATATAAAAACTAGAAAGAAGCTTTCTGAGAAACTAATTTATGACGTGTAATTCATCTCACAGAGTTACACAATTGTTTTCATGTATCATTTGGTAGCACTGTTTTTAGGAAATTAAGAAGGAATATTTTCAGTCACATTGAAGCCTTTGGTGACTAAGGAAAAACATTCAGTTAAAAACTAGAACAAAAGTTTCTGAAAAAGTTCGTTTTGATGTGTTAATTCATCTCACCATGTTACAACTTTCTTTTAGGGATCTGTTTGAAAACACTGTTTTCGTAGAACCAGTAAAGGGATATTTGGGAGCGCATTGTGGCCTAAAGTGAAAAAGGCAGTATCCTCAGATAAAAATTAGCAAGAAGCTTTCTGAGAAACTGCTTTGTGATCTGTGAATTCATCTCACTGAGCTACGCTGTTCTTTTCATTGAGCAGTTTGGTAAACACTTCTTCGTGGAATCTGCAATAGGATATTTGGGAGTGAATTGAAGTCTATGGTGATAAAGGAATTATCATCAGGTGAAAACCATAAAGAAGCTTTCTGAGAACCTGCTTTGGGATGTGCTAATTTATCTCACCACGTTACACGTACCTTTTCATGGATTGCATAGAAGCCTATGTTGACAATGGAAATATCCTCAGATAAAAACTAGAAAGCAGCTTTCTGAGAAAGTTCTCCATGATGTGGGAGTTCATCTCACAGAGTTACGCCTTTCTTTTCATGGAACAGTTTTACTACACAATTTTGTGGAATTGACAGAGGGATACTTCGGAGCGCATTGAGGCCTGCAGTAAAAATTGAAATATCCTCATAGAAAAACTGGAAAGAAGCTTCTGAGAAATTGCTTTGTGATATGTGAATTCGACACACAGAGTTACACTGTTCTTTTCATTCAGCAACTGTTCGTTTCATTTGCTAACACTGTTTGCTTGAAATCTACAGTGGCATATTTCACAGCATATTGAGCTTATTGTGAAAAATTAAATATCTTCAGACAAAAACTAAAGAGAAGCTTTCTGAGAAATCACTTTGCATGCTGTTAATTCACAATTCTTTTCATGGATCAGTTTGGTAGCACGGTTTTTGGGGAATCTGAGAAGGGATATTTTGGATCACGTTGAAGCCTATGGTGACTAAGGAAATATCCTCAGATAAAAACTAGAAAGAAGCTTTCTGATAAAACACTGTGAGATGTGTTAATTCACCTCATGGTGTTACATGATTCTTTTCATGGATCAGTCTTTCAACACTGTTTTCATGGAATCTGAGAAAGAATATTTTGGATTGCATTGAAGTCTATGGTGACAGAGGAAATATCCTCAGACAAAAACAAGAAAGAAGGTTTCTGAGAAAGTTCTTTGTGATGTGTTAATTCATCTCACAGAATTACACCTTTCTTTTCATAGAGCAGTTTGCCAACACTGTTTTCATGGAAGCTGCAAAGGGATTTTGTTAACACATTGAGACTTACAGTGAAAAGGAAAACATCCTCAGATAAAAACTAGAAAGAAATTTTCTGAGAAACTGCTTTGTGATGTGTAAATTCATCTCACAGAACTACACCATTGTTTTCATTGAGCAGTTTGATAACACTTTTTTCGTGGAATCTGCAATAGGACATTTGGGGGCACATTGAAGCCTATGGTGACAAAGGAAATATTCTCAGATAAAAACCAAAAAGAATGTTCAGCAAAACTGCTGTGTGTTGTGTCAATGCATCACACAGAATTACAATGTTCTTTACAATTAGCCGTTTGCTAACACTGTTTTCTTTTAATCAGCAATGGGATTAAATTCAGTGAAGCTTTTGGTGACAAAAGAAATATCCTCAGACAAAAATTAGAAAGAAGCATTCTGAGAAACTGCTTTGTGATTTGTGAATTCATCTCACAGAGTTACACGATTCTTTTCATGGAGTAGTATGGTAGTACTTTTTTGGGGGAATCAGAGAAGTGACATTTTGGATCACACTGAAGCCTGTGGTTACAAAGGAAATATCCTCAGATAAAAACTAGAATGAAGCTTTCTGAGAAAGTTCTTTGTGATATGTGAATTCATCTCATGGAGAAACACCTTGCTTTTCATGGAGGAGTTTGCTAACAGTTTTCGTGGAATCCACAAAGGGATATTTGTGAGCACATTGAGGCCTATAGTGAAAAGGGAAATATCCTCAGATAAAACCTAGAAAGAAGCTTTCTGAGAAACTGCTTAGTGATGTGTGACTTCATCTCATAGAGTTACACTGTTCTTTTCATTTTGCAGTTTGATAACACTGTTCTCCTAGAATCTGCAATGGCATATTTTGAATCACATTGCATCCTACTCTTAGAAATTAAACATCCCCAGACAAAAACTTGAAAGAAACTTTCTGAGAAACTTCTTTGCAGTTTGTGAATTCATGTCACAGAGTTGCACGGTGTTTTCAGTGGATCACTTTGATAGCACTGTTTTCGGGGAATCTGAGAAGGGATATTTTGGAACGCATTGAAGCCTATGTTGACAAATGAAATATCCTCAGATAAAAACTAGAAAGAGTTTTCTGAGAAATTTCTTTGTGATGTGTGAATTCATCTCACAGAGTTACACCTTTCTTTTCATTTAGCAGTTTGCTAACACTGTTTTCGTGGAATCTAAAAAGGGTTATTGGGAGAATATTGAGGCCTACAGTGAAAAAAGAAATATCTTCTGATAACTACCAGAAGGAAGTTTTCTGAGAAACTGCTTTGTGATGGGTGAGTTCATCGCACACTGTCAAACTGTTCTTTTCTTTGAGCTACTTGAGCAACACCGTTTTCATGGAGTCTGCAATAGGATATTTTGGAGAGCTTTGAAGCCATGGTGATTAAGGAAATATCCCCATAGAAAAAACAAAAAGAAGCTTTCTGAGAAACTGCTTTGTAATACGTGAATTCAACTCAAAGAGTTGCACTGTTCTTTTCACAGAGCAGTTTGCTCACGCAGTTTTCTTCGAATCTACAATGGAATACTTTGGAGCGCATTGAAGCGTATTGTGAAAAAGTAAATATCCTCAGACAAAAACTAGGAAGAACCATTCTCAGAAACAGGTTTTTGATTTATGAATTCCCACGCAGAGTTACACAACTCTTTTCACGGAATTTTTTGATAGCTCTATTTTTGGGTAATCTGAGAAGGGATATTTTGGATCGCATTGAAGCCTACAGTGACAAAGGAAATATCCTCAGATAAAAACTAGAAGGAAGCATTCTGAGAAAGTTCTTTGTGATGTGTGAATTCATTTCACAGAGTTACAAATTTCTATTCGTGGAGTAGTTTTCTAACACTCTTTTTGTGGTATCTGCAAAGGTATATTTAGGAGCTCATTGAGGCCTATGGTGAAGAAGGAAAAGTTCTCAGATAAAAACTAGTAAGAAGCTTTCTGAGAAACTGCTTTGTGATGTGTGAATTCATCTCACAGAGTTACACTGTTCTTCGCATTGAGAAGATTGTTAACACTGTTTTCTTTTAATCTGCAGTGGGATATTTCAGAGCACATTGAAGCTAATGGTGACAATGGACATAACCTCAGACAAAAAAAGAAACTTTCTGAGAAACTGCTTTGCAATTTGTGAAGTCATCTCACAGGTTTACATGATTCCATTCATTGATCAGTTTCATAGCTCTGTTTCTGGTGAAACTGAGAAGGATTGTTTTGGATTGCATGGAAGCCTATGGGGACAAACGAAATATCCTAAGGAAAAAGCTAGAAAGAATCTTTGTGAGAAAGTTCTCTGTGGATTGTGAAATCATGTCAGATAGTTACATCTTTCTTTTCATAGAGAAGTTAGCTAACACTGTTTTCGTGGAAGCTGCAAAGGTATATTTGGGAGCGCATTGAAGCCTATGGTGAAAAAGGAAATATCCTCAGATAAAAACTAGAAAGAAGCGTTCTGAGAAACTGCTTTGTGATGTGTGAATTCATCAAACAGAGTTACATTGTAATTTTCATTAAGAAGTTTGCTAACACTGTTTTCTTGGAATCTGCAATGGGATATTTCAGAGTGCATTGAAGCTTATGGTGATAAAGGAAATATCCTGAGACAAAAACTAGAAAGAAGCTTTTGAAGAAACTGCTTTGTGGTTTCTGAATTCATCTCACAGAGTTACACGATTCTTTTAATGGAGCAGTTTGTTAGCACTGTTTTTGGGGAATCTGAGAAGGAATATTTTGGATTGCATTGAAACATATGGTGACAAAGGATGTATCTTCATATAAAAACTAGAAGGAAGCTTTCTGAGAAACAGCTTTGAGATATGTTAATTTGTCTCACAGAGTTACATGACTGTTTTCATGGATCAGTTTGGTAGCACTTTTTTTGGGTAAACTGAGAAGAGATATTTTGGATCACATTGAAAAATATGATGACCAAGGAAATATCCTCAGATTAAAACTAGAAGGAAGCTTTCTGAGAAAGTTCTTCATGATGTGAGAAATCATATCACAGAGTTACAACTTTCTTATTATGGAGCAGTTGGCTAACACTGTTTTCGTGAATCTACAAAGGGATATTTGGGAGCACATTGAGGCTTATGTTGAAAAATGCCATATTCTCAGTTAAAAACTAGAAAGAAGCTTTCTGAGAAACTACTTTGTGATGTGTGAATTCATCTCACAGAATTGCGCCATCTTTTTCAATAAGCAGTTTGATAACACTGTTTTCATGGAATCTGCTATAGGATATTTGCAAGGGCATTGAAGCCTATGGTGACAAAGGACATATTCTCAGATGAAAACCAAAAGGATGCTTTTTGAGAAACTGCTTTGTGATTTGTGATTTGATGTCACAGAGTTATACGATTCTTTTCAAGGAGCAGTTTGGTAGTACTGTTTTTAGGGAATCTGAGAAGGGATATTTTGGATCACTTGAAACCTATAGTGACAAAGGAAATATAATCAGATATAAACTAGAAAGAAACTTCCTGAGAAACTGCCTTGTTATGTGTGACTTCAAGTCACAGAGTTACACTGTTCTATTTATTGAGCAGTTTGCTAAAACTGTTTTCTTGCAATCTGCAATGTGACACTTCAGAGTTCTTTGAGACATATGGTGACAAAGGATATATCCTTTATAAAAACTTGAAAGAAGCTTTCTGAGAAACCACTTTCTGATGTGTTACTTCATCTCACAGAGTTTCACAATTCTTCTCATGGAACAGTTTCTTAGCAGTGTTTTGGGGAAATCTGAGAAGGGATATTTTGGGTCACATCGAAGCCTATGTTGACAAATTAAATATCCTCAGAAAAAACCTAGAAAGAAGCTTTCTGGGAAAGTTCTTTGTGATGTGTGAAATCATCTCACAGAGTAACACCTTTCTTTTCCTGTAGCAGTGTGCTAACACTTTTTTCATGGAATCTGCAACGGGATATTCCAGAGCCCTTGGATGCTTATAGTAAAACATGAACTTTGCACCGATAAAAAGTAAAAGAAACCTTCTGAAAAACATCTTTCTGATGTATTAATTCATCTTATGGAGTTTCACCATTATTTTCATTGAGCAGCTTGATAACACAGTTTTCGTGCAATCTGCTGCAGGATATCTGGGAGTGCATTGAAGCCTATGGTGTCAAAGGAAATATCCACAGCTAAAAGTCCAAAAAGGAGGTTTTGGTGAAACTGCTTTGTGATTTGTGAACTCATCTCACAGAGTTACACCATTCTTTTCATTGAGAAGTTTGCAAAAACTTTTGTTGATTACTCTGCTTGGGATATTGGGGAGCGCATTGATTAATATGGTGAAAAAGGAAATGGACTCAGATAAAAACTAGAAAGACGTTTTCTGAGAAACATCTTTGATATGTGAATTCATCTCACAGAGTTACATCATTCTTTTCATGTAAGAGTTTGGTAGCAGTCTTTTTGGAAATCTGAGAAGGGATATTTTGGGTCATACTGAAGCCTATGGTGACAAAGGAAATATCCTTAATTAAAAACTAGAAGGAAGATTTCTGAAAAACTACTTCATGATGTGTGAATTTATCTCAGAGAGTTACACTGTTGTTTTCATTGAGCAGTTTGATAACACTGTTTTCGTGGAATCTGCAATAGGATATTTGGGAGAGCACTGAAGCCTATGGTGACAAAGAAAATATTTTCCAACAAAAAACAAAAAGAAACTTTCAGAGAAACTGCTTTGCAATGTGTGAATACAACTCACAGATTTGCACTTTGTTTTTATGGAGCAGTGTGCTAACACTGTTTCACTGGAATTCTCCAAAGGGATATTTGGAAGCACATTTAGGCAAATGGTGAAAAAGGAAATATCCTCAGATAAAAACTAGAAAGAAGTTTTCTGAGAAAGTTCTTTGTGATGTGTGAATTCATTTCAGAGAGTTGCACCTTTCTTTTCATGTAGTAGCTTCCTAACAGTGTTTTTTTTTTGAATCAGCAAAGGGATATCTGTGAGAGCTTTGAGATTTGTGATGAAAAAGGAAATATCTTCACATAACTAGAAAGAAGCTTTCTCAGAACCTGTTTTCTGATGTATAAATTCATCTCACAGAGCTAGACTGTTCTTTTCATTGAGCAGTTTGCTAACACTGTTATCTTGGAATTTGTATTGGGATATTTAGGAGCTCATTGAAGCTTATGGTGATAAAGGAAATATCCTCATATATAAAACAGAAAGAAGCTCTCTGAGAAACCGCTTTGTGATGTGCTAATTCATCTCACAGATTTACACGATCTTTTCCATGGATCAGTTTAGTAAAACTGCTTTCCTGGATTTGTAAAGGCATATTTGGGAGCACCTTGAGGCCTATGGTGAGAAAAGAAATGTCCTCAGATAAAAACTAGAAAGAAGCATTATAAGAAACTGCTTTGTGATGGGTGAATTCATCTCACAAAGTTACACCTTTCTTTTAATTGATCAGCTTGATAGCACTGTTTTTGGGGACTCTGCAAAGGGATATTTGAGAGCTCATAGAGGCTCATGGTGAAAAAGGAAATATCTTCAAATAAAAACTGGAAGGAAGGTTTTTGAGAAACTCTTTTGTGATGTGTGCATTCAACACATAGAGATAAACCATTTTTTTTTATTGACCACTTTGACATCACTGTTTTTATGGTGTCTGAGAAGGGATATTTGGGAACGCATTCAGTCTGACAGTGGAAGAGCAAACATGCTGCACAGATGAAAGGTAGAAAGGAGCCTTCTGAGAAATTTCTTTGTGATGAGTGAATTCATCTCCAAGAGGTAAAGCATTCTTTTCATTGAGCAATTTGTTAACCCTGTTTTTGTGGAATCTGCAAAGGGATATTCGAAGCACAGAGAAGCCTATGGTGAAAAAGGATATATCCTCAGATAAAAACTAGAGAGAAGCTTTCTGAGAAACTTTTTTGTGATGTGTGAATTCACCTCACAAGGTTACACCTTACTTTTCATCGAGGAGTTTGGTAGCACTCTTTTTGGGGAATCTGAAAAGGGATATTTGTGAGCGTATTGAGGCCTTTGGTGAAAAAGAAAACATCTTCAGATAAAAACGAGAAAGAAGTTATCCGAGAATCTGGTTTATGATGTGTTAATTCATTTCACAGAGTTACACGATTCCTTTCATGGATCAATTTGGTAGCACAGATATTCCGGAATCTGAGAAGAAATATTTTGGATTGCATTGAAGCCTGTGGTGACAAAGGAAATATCCTCAGATAAAAACTAGAAAGAGACTTTCTGAGAATTTATTTGTGATGTGTGCAATCATCTCACAGAGTTAAGCCTCTCCTTTCATGGAGCATTTTGCTAAAATTGTTTTCATGGAATCTGCAAAGGGATATTTGGGAGTGTATTGAGGCCTATAGTGAAAACAGAAATATCTCAGATAAAACCTAGAAAGAAGCTTTCTGAGAAACTGCTTTATGATGTATGAATTCATCTCACAGAGTTACACTGTTCTTTTCATTGAGCAGTTTGTTAACACTATTTTCTTGGAATCTGCAATGGGATATTTCAGAGTGCACTGTAGCTTATGGTGACAGATGAAATATCCTCATAAAAAATAGAAGGAAGCCTTCTGAGAAACTGCTTTGTGATGTGCTAATTCATCTCACAGAGTTGATGATTCTTTTCTTGGAACAGTTTGGTAGCCCTGCTTTTGGGGAATCTGAGAAGGGATATTTTTAATCGCATTGAAGTCTATGGTGACTAAGGAAATATCCTCAGATAATTACTAGAAAGAAGCTTTCTGAGAAACTTGTTTCTGATGTGTGAATTCACCTCACAGAGATACAACTTTGTTTTCAGGGAGTAGTTTCCAGCAGTGTTCTTGGGGAATTAGAGAAGGGATATTATGAATTGCATTGAAGCATGTGGTGAGAAAGAAAATACCCTCAGATAATAACTAGAAAGAAGCTTTCTGAGTAACAGCTTTGTGATGTGCAAATGAATCTCACAGAGTTATACTGTTCTTTTCTTTTTCTTTTTTCTTTTTTTTTTTTTGAGATGGAGTCTCGCTCTGCCACCTGGGCTGGAGTGCAGTGGCCGGATCTCAGCTCACTTCAGCTCACTGCAAGCTCCGCCTCCCGGGTTCATGCCATTCTCCTGCCTCAGCCTCCCGTGTAGCTGGGACTACAGGCGCCCACCACCACACCCACCTAGTTTTTTTTTTTTTTTTTTTAGTAGAGACGGGGTTTCACCGTGTTAGCCAGGATAGTCTCGATCTCCTGACCTCATGATCCACCCGTCTCAGCCTCCCAAAGTGCTGGGATTACAGGCTTGAGCCACATGCCCGGCCTACACTGTTCTTTTCATAAAGAGGTTTGTTCACATTGTTTTCTTGTAAAATGCAAGAGGATGTTTGGGAGTGCATTGAAGCCTATGGTGACAGAGGTGACAGAGGTGACAGAGGAAATATCCTCAGGTAAAAAACAAAAAGACGCTTTCTGAGAAACTTCTTTGTGGTATGTGAATACATCTCACAGAGTTACAGTGTTGTTTTCATTGATCAGTTGGCTAACACTGTTTTCTCGGAATCTGTAAAGAGATATTTCACAGTGCATTGAAGCTTGTGGTGACAAAGGAAATATTCTCAGAGAAAAACTAGAAAGAAGGTTTCAGAGAAACTGCTTTCTGATTTGTGAATTCATCTCACAGAGTTACAAGTTTCTTTCCATGGAGCACTTTGCTAGCACTATTTTCGTGAAATCTGCAAAGGGATATTTGAGAGCGCATTGAGGCCTATGGTTGAAAGGAAATATTCTCAGATAAAAAGTAGAAAGAAGCTTTCTGAGAAACTGCTTTGTGATGTGTGAATTCATCCATCAGAGTTACACATGTTCTTTTCATGGAGCAGTTTGCTACCACTGCTTTTTTCTTGGAATCTGCAATGGGATATTTTGGAGTGCATTGAAGCTAATTTTGAGAAAGGGAATATCTTCAGACAAAAACTAGAAAGTTTCTGAGAAATATCTTTGTGATGTGTGAGTTCATCTCACAGAGTTACACCACTCTTTTCATGGAGAAGTTTGTTAGCACTGTTTTTGGGGAATCTAAGCAGGGATATTTTGAAGCACCTTGAAGCCTATGGTGACAAAGGAAATATCTTCAGAAAAAAACTAGAAAGAAGCTTTCGAAGAAATTTGTTTGTGATGTGTGAATTCAACTCACCGAGGTACACCATTCTTTTCATGTAGTAGTTTGCTAACACAGTTTTTGTAGAATCTGCAAAGGGATATTTGGGAGTGCATTGAGGACTATAGTGAGAAATGAAGTAATCTCAGATAAAAACTAGAAAGAAATTTTCTGAGAAACTGCTGTGGGATGTGTGAATTCACCCCACAGAGTTACACCGTACTTTTCATTGGGCAGTCTGATAACACTGTTTTCGTGGAATCTGTAATAGGATACTTGGGAGCACATTGAAGCCAATGTGACAAAGGAAATGTCCTCAGATAAAAACCCAAAAGAAGCCTCCTGAGAGTGTGCTTTGTGATGTGTGAATTCTTCTCCCAAAGTTATACCATTCTTTTCATTGAGCCGTAAACTTACACTCTTTTCATGGAATCTGCAATAGGATATTTTGGAGTTCATTGAAGCCTATGGTGTAAAATGAAATATCTTTAAATAATAAATAGAAAATAGCTTTCTGAGAAACTGCTTAGTGATGTTTGAATTCATCTAACAGAGTTACACTGTTTTTTTGATTGAGCAGTTTGCTGCCACTGTTTTCTTGTAATCTGCAATGGGATATTTCAGAGCACATTGAAGCTTATTTTGACAAAGGAAATATCCTCAGACAAAAACTAGAAGGAAAGTTTCTGAGATACACCTTTGTGATGTGTGAGTTCATATCACAGAGTTACACCACTGTTTTCTTTGAGCAGTTTGGTAGCACTGTTTTTGGGGAATCTGAGAAGGGGTATTTTGAATCACCTTGAAGCCTATGGTGACAAAGAAAATATTTTCAGGTAAAAACTAGAAAGAAGCTTTCTAAGAAACTTCTTTGTGATGTGTGAATTCATATCACAGATGTACACCTTTCTCTTCATGTAGCATTTTGCTAATACTGTTTTCATGGAACCTGCAAAGGGATATTTGTGAGCGTCTTGAGGACTACAGAGAAAAATGAAATAACCTCAGATAAAAACTAGAAAGAAATTGTCTGAGAAACAGCTTTGTGATGTGTGAATTCATCTCACAGAGTTACACCATACTTTTCATGGGCAGTCTGATAAGACGGGTTTTGTGAAATCTATAATAGGATACATGGGAGCACATTGAAGCCTATGGTGACTAAGGATACATCCTCAGATAAATACCAAAAAGAAGCTTTCCGAGAAACAGCTTTGTGATGTGTGAATTCATCTCATAGAGTTACACTGTTGTTTTCATTGTGAAGTTTGCTAAAACTCTTTTCTTGGAATCTGTAATGGGATATTTCAGAGTGCATTGACACTTATGGTGACACAGGAAATATCCTCATATTAAAAACTAGAAAGAAAGTTTCTGAGAAACTGCTTTGTGATTTGTGAATTCGTCTCAAAGAGTTACATGATTCTCTTCATGGAGCAGTTTGGTAGTACTGCTTTTGGGGAATCTGAGAAGGGATATTTGGGATCACATTGAAGCCTATGGTGACCAATTAAATACCTCAGATAAAAACTAGAAAGAAGCTCTATGAGAAACTGCTTATGACGTGTGAATTCATCTCACAGAATTACACATTTCATTTCCTTGAGCAGTTTGCTAACACTGCTTTCTTGGAATCTGCAATGGGATATTTCGGAGCACATTGAAGCTTATGGTGACAAAGGAATATCCTCAGACATAAACAAAAAAGAACCTTTCTGAGAAACTGTTTTGTTAGCTGTTAATTCAGCTCACAGATTTACACATTTCATTTCATGCAGCCGTTTGCTAACACAGTTTTCGTAGAATCTGCAAAGAGATATTCTCTAGCGCCTTGAGGTAAATGGTGAAAAAGGAACTATCTTCAGACAAAAACTAGAAAGAACCTTTCTGAGGAACTGCTTTGTGATTTGTCAGTTCATTTCACAGAGTTACACCTTTCTTTCCATGGAGCTGTTTGGTAGCACTGTTGTTGGGGAATCTGAGAAGGGACATTTTGGATCACATTGAACCATAAGTTGACAAAGAAAATACCGTCAGATGAAAACTAGAAAGTAGCTTTCTGCAAAAGTTCTTTGTGATGTGTGAATTCATCTCACAGAATTACACCTTTCTTTTCATGGAACAGTTTGACAACATTGTTTTCGAGGAATCTGCAAAGGGATATTTGGATGTGCAATGAGGCCTATGGTGAAAAAGGAAGTAACCTCAGATAAAAACTAGAAAGAAGCTTTCTAAGAAACTGCTTTGTGATGTGTGAATTCATCTCACAGAGTTACACATTTCTTTTCATGGAACATTTTGCTAACACTGTTTTCAATGAATTTGAAAAGGGATATTTGGGAACACTTTGAGGACTATAGTGAAAAAGAAAATATCCTCAGATAAAAATTAGAAAGAGTCTTTCTGAGAAACCCCTTTGTGATGTGTGAATTTATATCAGAGAGATAGACCATTCTTTTCATTGAGAAGTTTGGTCACACTCTTTTTGTAGAATCTGCAATAGGATATTTGGGAGTGCATTGAAGTCTGTGATGATAAAGGAAATATCCTTAGCTAAAAACCAAAAAGAAATTTTCTGAGAAACTGCTTTGTGATGAGGGAATCCATGTCATAGAGTTACACTGTTGTTTTCATTGAGCAGCTTGCTAACACAGTTTTCTTGGAATCTTCAATGGTATATTTTGTAGTGCATTGAAGCTTTTGGTGACAAAGGAAATACCATCATATAGAAACTAGAAAAAAGCTTACTGAGAAACCGCTTTGTGATATGTTAATTCATCTAACAGGGTTACATAATCCTTTTCATGGATAAGTTTGGTTGCACTGTTTTTGGGTAATATGAGAAGGAATATTTTCGTTCACATTGAGGCCTATGGTGACAAAAGAAATATCCTCAAGTAAAAACTAGAAAGAAGGTCGCTGAAAAAGTTGTTTATGATGTGTTAATTCATCTCAAAGAGTTACACTATTCTTTTCATAGAGTAGTTTGCTAACACTGTTTGACTGGGTTCTGCAAAGGAATATTTGGGAGTGCATTGAGGCCTAAGGTGAAAAAGGAAATATCCTCAGATAAAAACTAGAAAGAAGCTTTTGGAGTAACTGCTTTGTGATGTGCGAATTCATCTCACATAGTTACACCTTTCCTTTCATGGAGCCGTTTGCTAACACTGTTTTTGTGTAATCTGCAAAGGGATATTTGGGAGTGCTTTGAGACCTATGATGAAAAAAGAAATATCCTCAGATTAAAACTAGAAAGAAGCTTTCTGAGAAACTGCTTTGTGATGTGTGATTTCATCTCACAGAGGTACACTGTTCTTTTCATTGAGCAGTTTGCTACCAATGTTTTCTTGGAATCTGCAATGAGATATTTTGGAGCACATTCAAGTTTAGGGTGACAAAGAAAATATCCTCAGACAAAAATTTGAAAGAAGAATTCTGAAAAACTGCTTTGTGGTTTCTTAATTCGTGTCACAGAGTTACATGATTCTTTACATGGAGTTGTTTGGTAGCACTGTTTTTATGGAATCTGCCAAGGGATATTCGGGAGCTCCTAGAGGCCTTCGGTGAAAAAGGAAATAACATCAGATGAAAACTGGAGAGAAGCTTTTCGAGAAACGGCTTTTGATGTGTTTATTCATTTCATAGAGTTTAACCTTTTTGTTGATTGAGCAGTTTGGTATCACTGTTTTTTGGTATCTGAGAAGATATACTTTGGAGCACATTGAAGCCTATGGTGAAAAAGGAAATATCCTCAGATATAAACTAGAAGGAAGCTTTCTGAGAATCTTCTTCGTGATGGGTGAATTCATGTGTCAGAGTTACAACTTTCCTTTCATTGAGGAGTTTATTAGCACTGTTTTTGTGGAATCTGCAGAGGGATATTTGGGAGCACAAAGAGGCATAAGGTGAAAAAAGAAAATTCTTCATGTAAAAACTGGAGGTAAGCTTTCTGAGAAACTCCTTTAAGATGTGTGTATTCTTCTCATAGAGCTAAACGTTTCTGCAGAGCTAAACATTTCAGTTTGGCTTCACCAATTTTGTGGTGTCTGACAAGGGATATTTGGGAGCCCATTGAAGCCTATGGTGGAAAAGGAAATATCCTCAGATAAAAAATAGAAAGATGCTTCCTGGGAAACTGCGTTGTGATTGGTCAATTTATCTCACAGAGGCACATCATTCTTTTCATGGAGCAGTTTGTTAACACTGTTTTTGTGGAATCTGCAGAGGGATATTTGGAAGCGCATAGAAACCTAAGGTGAAAAAAGAAAATTCTTCGGGTAAAAACTGGAGAGAAGTTTTCTGAGAAACTCGTTGAGATGTGTGCATTTATCTCATAGAGCTAAAAGTTTCTGTTGAGGGAGCACTTTGGCATCACTGTTTTTGTGGTATCTAAGAAGGGATATTTGGAAGCGCATTGAAGCCTATGGTGGAAAAGGAAATATCCTCATATAAAAACTACAAAGAAGCTATCTCAGAAAACGCTTTGTGTGAATTAATTCATCTCACAGAGTTACACGATTCTTTTTATGGATCAGTTTCGTATCACTGTTTTTGGAGAATACGAGAAGGGATATTTTTAATTGCATTGAAGCCTACGGTAACAAAGGAATATCCTCAGATAAAAACTAGAAAGAAGTTTTCTGAGGAAGTTCTTTGTGATGTGTGAATTCTTCTCACAGAGTTACACCTTTCCTTTCATGGAGTAGTTTGCTAACAGTCTTTTAGTGGAATCTGCAAAGGGATATTTGGGAGTTCATTGAGGCCTACACTGAAAAAGGAAATATCCTGAGATAAAAACCAAAAAGAAGCTTTCTGAGAGACTGATTTGTGATGCGTGAATTCATCTCACAGAGTTTCAATTTTGTTTTCATTGAGCAGTTTGGTAGCACGTTTTTTGTAGAATCTCCAAAGGGATATATGGGAGCGCACAGTGTCCAATGGCAAAAAAGGAAATATATTCACTTAAAAACAGGAGAGCAGCTTTCTGAGAAACTGCTTTGTGATGTGTGCCTTTATCTCATAGAGCTAACAATTTCTGTTGAGGGAGCACTTTTGCATCACTGTTTAAGTGGTGTCTGAGAAGGGATATTTGGGAGTGCATTGAAGCCCCTGGTGGAAAAAGAAATATCTTCAGATAAAAACTAGAAAGAAGCTTCCTGAGAAACTGCTTTGTGATCGGTCAATTTATCTCACAGAGTTACATCATCCTTTTCATGGTGCAGTTTGTTAGCACTGTTTTTGTGGAATCTGCAGAGGGATATTTGGGAGCACATAGAGGCGCATGATGGAAAAAGAAATTTCTTCAGTTGACAACTGGAGAGAAGCTTTCAGAGAAACTCATTTGTGATGTTTGCATTCATCCCATAGAGGTAGCATTTCCGTTGATGAAGCACTATGACATCAAGGTTTTTGTGGTGCCTGAGATGGGATATTTGGGAGTGCATTGAAGCCAATGATGGAAAAGGAAATATCCTCATATAAAAACTAGAAAGAACCTTTCTTTGAAACCACTTTCTGATGTGTTAATTCATGTCACATAGTTACACAATTCTTTTCATGGACCCGTATTGTAACACTATTTTCGCGGAATCTGCAAAGGGATATTTGGAAACGCATTGAGGCCTATCGTGGAAAAGGAAATATCCTCAGATAAAAGCTAGAAAGAAGCTTTCTGAGAAACTGCTTTGTGATGTGTGGATTCATCTCACAGAGTTACGTTGTGCTTTTCATTGAGCAGTTTTCTAACACTGTTTTCATGGAACCTGCAATAGGATATTTTAGAGCGCATTGAAGCCTACAGTGACAAAGGAAATATTCTCAGGTAGAATTCAAAAAGAGGCTTTCTGAGAAACTGCTTTGTGATGTGTGAATTCATCTCACAGAGTTACACCATTCTTTTCTTTGAACAGTTTTGTAACACTGCTTTCTTGGAATCTGCAATAGGATATTTTAGAGTTCATTGAAGCCTATAGTGACAAAGGAAATATCCTCAGATAATAACTAGAAAGAAACTTTCTGAGAAAGTTCCTTTGATTTGTGAATTTATCTCACAGAGCTTTACCGTTCTTTTTCATGCAGCAGTTTGCTAACACTGTTTATGTGGAATCTGCAAAGGGATATTTGGGGGCTCATTGAGGCCCATGTTGAAAAACGAAATAACCTCAGGTATTAACTCGACAGTAGGTTTCTGAGAAACTGCTTTGTGATGTGTGAATTCATACCACAGAGTTACACTATTCTTTTCATTGAGCAGTTTGCTAACACTCTTTTTTGGAATCTGAAATGGGATATTTCTGAGCGAACTGAAGCTTATGGTGACAAGGGAAATATCTTCATATAAAAACTAGATAGAAGCTTTCTTAGAAACTGCTTTGTGATATGTTAATTCATCTCACAGAGCTACACGAACTTTTCATGCATCAGTTTGGTAGCACTCTTTTTGTGAAATCTGAGAAGGATGTTTTGGATCACATTAAATCCCATGGTGTCAAAGGAAATATCTTCATGGAGAAACTAGAAAGAAGCTTTCTGAGAAAGTTCTTTGTAATGTGTGAATTCATCTCACAGAGTTACACTTTTTTTTCATGGAGCAATTTGTTAACACTGTTTTTGTGGAATCTGCAAAGGGATATTTAGTAGTGCAGTGAGGCCTATTGTGAAAAAGCAAATATTCTCAGATAATAACTAGAAAGAACCTTACTGAAAAACTGCTTTGTGATGTGTGAATTCATCTCACAGAGTTATGTTACTTTCATTGTGAAGTTTGCTAACACTGTTTTCCTGGAGTGTGCAAAGGGATATTTTGGATTGCATTGAAGCTGATGGTGACAAAGGAACCATTCTCAGACAAAAACTACAAAGAAACTTTCTGAGAAACTGCTTTGTGTTTCGCAAATTCATCTCACAGAGTTACACGAATTTTCTCATGGAACAGTTTGGTAACACCATTTTTGGGGAGTCTAAGAAGGGATATTTTGGCTCAGATTGAAGCCTACAGTGACAAAGGGAGTATCCTCAGACAAAAAGTAGAAAGAAGCATTGTGAGAAAGTCCTTTGTGAGGTGTGACTTCATCTCACAGTGTTACACCTTTCTTTTCATGGAGCAGTTTGCTAACACTGTTTTCATGGAATCCGCAAAGGGATATTTGGGAGTGCATTGAAGCCTGTGGTTGCAAACTGAATATCCTCAGATAAAAACCAAAAAGACCCTTACTGAGAAACTCCTTTGGAATGTGTCAATTCATCTCACAGAGTTACATCATCCTTTTCATGGTGCAGTTTGTTAGCACTGTTTTTGTGGAATCTGCAAAGGGATATTTTGGATTGCATTGAAGCTGATGGTGACAAAGGAATATCCTCAGATAAAATCTATAAAGTTACATTCTGAGAATCTTCTCTTCAATGTGTGAATTCATCTCACAGAGTTATACCATTCTTTTCATGGAGAAGTTTGGTAGCACTGTTTTTGGGGAATCTGAGAGGGGATATTTTGAATTGCATTGAAGCCAAGGGTGACAAAGAAAATATCCCCAGAAAATACTGGAAAGAAGCTTCATGTGTTATTTTTTGTGATGTGTGAATTCATCGAGCAGAGTTACATGATTATTTTCTTGGAGCAGTTTGTTAACAACGTTTTTGTGGATCTGCAATAGGATATTTGGGAGTGCATTGACATCTGTGGTGAAAAAGGAAACATCTTCAGATCAAAACAAAAAGAAACTTTCTGAGAAAGTTCTTTGTGATGTGTGAATTCATCTCACAGAGTTACATCTTTCTTGTCATTGAGAAGTTTGTTAGCACTCTTTTCGTTTAATCTGCAAAGGGTTATTCAGAAGTACATTGAGGAATATGGTGAAAAAGGAATTATCCTCAGATTAAAACTAGAAAGAAGTTATCTGAGAAACACCTTTGTGATATGTGAATTCATCTCACTGAGTTACACCGTTCATTTCATGTAACAATTTCGTAGTACTGTTTTTCGGGAATCTGAGAAGGGATTTTGGGTCAAATTGAAGCCTATGGTAACAATGGAAATACCCTCAAACAAAAACCAAAAAGAAGCTTTCTGAGAAACCGCTTTGTGTTGTGTGAATTCAACTCACAGATTTACACCTTACTTTTCATGGAACAGTTTGCTAACTCTATTTTCCTGGAATCTGCAAAGGGATATTCACAAGCACACGAGGCAAATGGTGAAAAAGGAAATATCCTCAGACGAAAACTAGAAAGAGGCTTTCAGAAATACTGGTTTGTGATTTGTGCATTCATCTCACAGAGTTACATGATATTTTTCATGGAGCAGTTTGGTAGCACTCTTTTTGAGGAATCTTAGAAGGGATATTTTGAATTCAATGGAAGCCTATGGTGACTAAGGAAATATCCTCAGATAGAAACTAGAAAGAAGTTTTCTGAGAAACTTCTTTTTGATATGTGAATTCATTTCACAGAGTTACACCAGTATTTTCATTGAGAGGTTTGCTAATACTTTTTTCATGGAACTGCAATGGAATATTCCAGGAGCTTTAGGAAAGTGGTGAAAAGGGAAAAATCCTCAGATAAAAACTAGAAACAAGCTTTCTGAGAAATCTCTTTGTGATGTGTGAATTCATCTCACAGACTTACACTGTTCTTTGCACTGAACAATTTGCTTACCCTGTTTTCTTGGAATCTGCATTCTGATATTTCGGAGCACATTGAAGCTTCTGGAAACAAAAGAAATATCATTATATAAAAGTAGAAAGAAATTTTCTGAGAGACTGCATTCTAATGTGTTAATTCATCTCACAGAGTTACACTATTCTTTTTGTTGAGCAGTTTGCTAACACTGTTTTCTTGGAGTCTGCAAAGGGATATTTCGGAGTGCATTGAAGCTTATGGTGACAAAGGAAATATCCTCATATAAAAACTAGAAAGAAGCTTTCTGAGAGACGGCTTTGTGATTTGTAAATTCATCTCACAGAGTTACATGATTGTTTTCATGGATCAGTTTGTTAGCAGTGTTTTTGGGGAATCTGAGGAAGGATATTTTGGATCACATTGTAGCCAATGGTGACAAAGGAAACAGCCTTAGATTTAAAACTACAAAGAAGCTTTCAGAGGAAGTTCTTTGTGATGTGTGAATTCATCTCACAGATGTGCAGCTTTGTTTTCATGGAGTAGTTTGCTAACATTGTTTTTGTGAAATCTGCAAAGGGACATTTGGGAGTACAAAGAGGCTGAGAGTAACAAAGGAAATATCCTCAGTTAAAAACTAGAAAGAAGCTTTCTGAAAAACTTCTTTATGATGGGTGAATTAATTTCACAGAGTTACAAGTGCCTTTTCATGGAGCACTTTGCTAACACTGTTTTCCTGGAATCTGCAAAGGGATATTTGGGAAGGCATTGAGGCCAATGGCGAAAAAGGAAACATCCTCAGATAAAAACTAGAAAGAAGCTTTCTCAGAAACTGCTTTGTGATGTGTGAATTCATGTCACAGAGTTACACTGTTCTTTTCATTGAGCAGTCTTCTAACAATGTTTTCGTGGAATCTGCAATAGGATATTTTGGAGCACATTGAAGTCTATGGTGACAAAGAAATATCCTCAGATAAAAACCAAAAATAAGCTTTCTGAGAAACTGCTTTGTGATGTGTGAATTCATCTCACAGAGTCACAACGTACTTTTCATTGAGCAGTTTGCTAACAGTGTTGTCTTGGAATCTACAATGACATACTTTGGAGCACATTGAAGCTTATGGTGACAAAGGAAATATCCTCATATAAAAACTAGAAAGAAGTTTTCTGAGACACTACTTTGTGATGTGTTAATTCATCTCAAAGTGTTACACTATTGGTTTCATTCATCATTTTGGCAGCACTGTTTTTGGGGAATATGAGATGGGATATTTTGTATCATACTGAAGCCTATGGTGACAGAGGAAATACCCTCAGATAAAAGCTAGAAAGAAGCTTTCTGAGAAACTACTTTCTGATGTGTTAATTCATCCCACAGAGTTACACCTTTATTTTCATGGATCAGTTTGCAAACACTGATTCCCAGGAATCTGCAAAGTTATATTTGGAAGTGCCTTGAGGCTTATGGTGAAAAAGGAAATATCATCAGATTAAAATTACAAAGAATCTTTCTGAGAAACTGCTTGGTGATATGTGTATTCATCTCACAGAGTTACACTTTCTTTTTCTTTGCATAGATTGCTAACACTGTTTTCTCGGAATCTGCAATGGGATGTTTCAGAGTGAATTGAAGCTGATGGTGACAAACGAAATATACTCATAAAAGACTAGAAAGAAGCTTTCTGAGAAACCACTTCATGATGTGTTAGTTAATCTCAAATAGTTACACAATTCTTTTCATGGATCAGTTTGGTAGCTCTGTGTTGGGGAATCTGAGAAGGGATATTTTGGATTGCATTGAAGCCTATGGTGACCAAGTAAGTTTCCTCAGTTAAAAACTAAAAGGAAGCTTTCTGAGAAAGTTCTTTGTGATGTGTGAATTCATCTAAGAGATCTACACCTTTCTTTTCATGGAGCAGTATGATAACACTGTTTTCATGGAATCTAAAAAGAGATACTTGGCAGCGCTTTGAGACCTATGGTGAAAAATGAAATATCCTCAGATTAAAATTAAAAAGAATCTTTCTGAGAAAATAATTTGTGATGCATTAATTCATCTCACAGAGTTACCCTGTTCTTTTCATTGATCAGTTTGATATCACTGTTTTCTTGGAATCTTCAAAGATATATCTTAGAGCTCATAGATGCTTATGGTAACATGGAAATATCCTTAGAAAAAACTAGAAAGAAGCTTTCTGAGAAACTGGTGATTTGTGAATTCAACTCTCAGAGTTACCAGATTCCTTTCATGGAGAAGTTAGTAGCACTGTTTCTGGGGACTCTGAGAAGGGATATTTTGGAGTGCATTGAAGCCTATGGTGACCAAGTGAATATACTCAAGTAAAAACTAGACAGAAGCTTTCTGAGAAAGTTTTTTGTGATATGTTAATTCATCTCCTAGAGTTACATTCATTCAGCACTTTGATAACACTGTTTTCCTGGACTCTTCAAAGGGATATTTGGTAACATATGGAGGCCTATGATGAATACAAAATAATCCCAGATAAAAAGTAGAAAGAAGCTTTCTGAGAAACTGCTTTGTGATGTGTGAATTAATCTCAAAGAGATACACGGATCTTTGCACTGAGCAGTTTGCTTACACTGTTTAATTGGAATCTGCAATCTGATATTTCAGAGCGCATTGAAGCTTATGGTGACAAAGGTAATATCCCCATATAAAAACTAGAAAGAAGCTTTCTGAGAGGCTTCTTTCTGATGTGTGAATTTATGTCACAGAGTTACACTGTTCTTTTCATTGAGCAGTTTGCCTGTTATCTTGGAATCTGCATAGGGATATTTCAGAGTGCATTGAAGCTTATGCTGACAAAGGAAATATCCTCATATTAAATCTAGAAAGAAGCTTTCTGAGAAACCGTTTTGCGATTTCTTAATATATCTTACAGAGTTACACAATTCCTTTAATGGATGAGTTTGGTAGCACTGTTTTTGAGGAATCTGAGGAAGAATATTTTGGATCACATTGAAGCCAGTGATGACAAAGGAAGCATCCTTAGATGAAAGCTAGAAAGAAGCTTTCTGAGAAACGTCCTTGTGATGTGAGAATTCATATCACAGAGGTGCACCTTTTGCTTCATGGAGAAGTTTGCTAACAATGTTTTCGTGAAATCTGCAAAGGGACACTTGGGAGTGCAATGAGGTCTATAGTGATAAAGGAAATATGCTCAGATAAAAACTAGAAAGAAACTTTATGAGAAACTTCTTTGTGATGTTTAAATCCATCTCACAGAGTTACACAGTTCTTTTCATTGAGCAGTTTGCTCACACTGTTTTTTAGGAATCCTCAATGGGAAAATTTAGAGCACATTCAACTTTAGGGTGACAAAGGAATACCCACAGAAAAAAAACTAGTAAGAAGCTTTCTGAAAAACTCCTTTGTGATTTGAGAATTCATCTCACAGAGTTACACGATTCTTTTCATGGAGAAGTTAGGTAGTACTGTTTTTAGGAAATCTGAGAAGTGATATTTTGGATCTCATTGAAGCCTATAGGGACAAAGGAATATCCTCAGATAAAAACTAGAAAGAAGCTTTATGGGAAACTGATTTGTGATGTGTGAATTCATTTCATGAATTTACACATTTATTTTCATGGAGCAGTTTGCTAACACTATTTTCAGGGAATCTGCAAAGGGATATTCATGAGTGTACTGAGGACTAAAGTGAAAAAGGAAATATCCTCATACAAAAACTAGAAAGAATTTCCTGAGAAACTACTTGGTGATTTTTGAGTTATCTCACAGAGTAACATGGTTCATTTCATGGAACAGTTTTTTAGCAGTGTTTTTGGGGAATCTGAGAAGGGATATTTTGGATCACAATGAAGCCTATATTGACAAAAAATTTAGCCTCAGATTAAAAACAGACAGAAGCTTTCAGAGAAAGTTCCTTGTGATGTGTGACTCCATCTCAGAGAATTACATCTTTCTTTTCATGGAGCAGTTTGATAACACTGTTTTCACGGAATCTGCAATAAGATATTTTGGAATGCAATGAAGCCTCTAGTGAAAAAGGAAATATCCTCAGATAAAAACAAAAAGAAGTTTTCTGAGAAACTGCTTTGTAATGTGTGAATTCATCTCACAGAGTTGCACTGTTCTCTTCATTGAGCAGTTTGCTAACACTGTTTTCTCGAAATCTGCAATGGAATATTTCAGAGTGCATTGAAGCTTTTGGTAACAGAGGAAATCCTCAGACAAAAACTAGAAAGAAGCCTTCTAAGAAACTGCTTTGTGATGGAGTTACACCCTTCTTTTCTTGGAGCACTTTACTAACAATGATTTCATGGAATCTGCACACAGATATTTGGGGGCACCATGGGACCTATGATGAAATAGGAAATATCCTAAGATAAAAACTAGAAAGAAGCTTTCTGAGAAACTGCTTTGTGATGTGTGAATTCAACTCATAGAGTTACACTGTACTTTTCATTGGGCAGTTTGCTAACACTGTTTTCAAGGTATCTGCAAATGGATATATGTTAGCGCATTGAGATTTATGTTGATAAAAACTAGAAGGGATTTGTCTGAGAAACAGCTTTGTGATGTGATAATTCATCTCACAGAGTTATACGATTGTTTTCTTGGAGCAGTTTGGAAGCACAGTTTTTGAGAATCTGAGAAGGGGTATTTTGGATCGCACTGAAGCCTATGGTGACAAAGAAAATATCCTCAGATAAAAGGTAGAAAGAAGATTTCTGAGAATGAACTTTGTTTTGTATGAATTCATCTCACAGAGTTACAGCTCAATCTTCATGGAGCAGTTTGCTAACACTGTTTTAGTGGAATCTGCAAAGGGATATTTGGGAGTGCATTGAGGACTATAGTGAGAAAGGAAATATACTCAGACAAAAACTAGAAGGAAGGGTTCTGAGAAACTGTTTTGTGATATGTGAATTCATCTCACAGAGTTACACTGTTCTTTTCATGGAGCAGTTTGCTAACACAGTTTTCTTGGAATCTGTAATGTGATATTTCTGAGCACATTGAAGTTTATATTGACAAAGGAAACATTCTCAGATGAACAATAGAAAGAAGCTTTCTAAGAAACTGCTTCTTGATTTGTGAATTTATCTCAGAGAGTTACATGATCGTTTTCGTGGAGCAGTTTGGTAGTACTGTTTCTGAGGAATCTGAGAAGGGATATTTTTTATCGCATTGAAGCCTATGGTGAAAAAGGTAATATCCTCAGATAAAAACTAGAAAGAAGTTTTCTGAGAAAGTACTTTGTGATGTGTGAATTCATCTCACAGTGTTACACCTTTCATCTCATGGAGCAGTTTGCAAAATCTGTTTTCTTGGAAACTGCAATGGGATATTTGGGAGTGCATTGAGGCCTACAGTGAAAAAGGATATATCCTCACATAAAAACTAGAAGAAGCTTTCTGAGAAACTGCTTTGTGATATGTGAATTCATCTCAGAAAATTACACGGTTCTTTTCATTGAGCAGTTAGATACCATTGTTTTCGTTTAATCTGCAATAAACTATTTGGGAGTGCAATGAAGCCTATGGTGACAAAGGAAATATCCTCAGATAAAAACTAAAAAGAAATTATCTGAGAAACTGCTTTGTGATGTATGAATTAATCTCAGAAAATTACATGGTTCTTTTCATTGAGCGGTTAGATACCACTGTTTTCGTTTAATTTGCAATAAGATATTTGGGAGTGCAATGAAGCCTATGGGGACAAAGGAAATATCCTCAGATAAAAACTAGAAAGAATTATCTGAGAACTTCTTTGTGATGTGTCAATTCATCTCACACATTTAGACCTTTCCATTCAAGAAGCAGTTTTCTAACACTGTTGTCTTGAAATCTGCAAAGGTATATTTGGGAGCTTTTTGAGGTCTATGGTGAAAAAGAAATACCCTGGGTTAAAAACTAGAAACAAGTTTCTGAGAAACTCCTTTTGATGTGTGAATTCATCTCACAAATTTACACTGTGCTTTTCATTGAGCCATTTGCCAACACTACTTTCTTAGAATCTGCAATCTGATATTTTGGAGTGCATCGAAGCTTATGGTGACAAAGGAAACATCCTCATATAAAAACTAGAAAGAAGCTTCTGAGAAACTGCTTGTGATGTATGAATTAATCTCAGAAAATTACATGGTTCTTTTCATTGAGCGGTTAGATACCACTGTTTTCGTTTATTTGCAATAAGATATTTGGGAGTGCAATGAAGCCTATGGGGACAAAGGAAATATCCTCAGATAAAAACTAGAAAGAAATTATCTGAGAAACTTCTTTGTGATGTGTCAATTCATCTCACACATTTAGACCTTTCCATTCAAGAAGCACTTTTCTAACACTGTTGTCTTGAAATCTGCAAAGGTATATTTGGGAGCTTTTTGAGGTCTATGGTGAAAAAGAAATACCCTGGGTTAAAAACTAGAAACAAGTTTCTGAGAAACTCCTTTTGATGTGTGAATTCATCTCACAAATTTACACTGTGCTTTTCATTGAGCCATTTGCCACACTACTTTCTTAGAATCTGCAATCTGATATTTTGGAGTGCATCGAAGCTTATGGTGACAAAGGAAACATCCTCATATAAAAACTAGAAAGAAGCTTTCTGAGAAACTGCTTTGTGATGTTTAATTTATCTCACAGAGTTACACGATTCTTTTCATGGATCAGTTTGGAAGCACTGTTTTTTGGTAATCTGAGAAGGGATAATTTGGATCTTATTGAAACTTATGGTGACAAAGGAATATCCTCAGATAATAACTAGAAAGAAGCATTCTGAGAAAGTTCTTTGTGATATGTGAATTCATCTCACAGAGTTACCCTTCTCTTTTCATGGAGCAACTTGCTAACACTACTTTTGTACAATCTGCAAAGGGATATTTTTGAGTGTATTGAGGCTCATGGTGAGAAAGGAATTATCCTCAGATAAAAACTAGAAGAAATCTTTCTGAGAAGCTGCTTTGTGATGTCTGAATTCACCTCACAGAGTTCCACTGTTCTTTGCATTGAGCAGTTTGCTGACATTGTTTTCTTGGAATGTGCACTCTGATATGTCTTAACACATTGAAGCTTATGGTGACAAAGAAAATATCCTCATAGATAAACCAAAAAGATGCTTTATGAGAAACTGCTTTCTGATGTCTGGATTCATCTCACAGAGTTACACTGTTCTTTTCATTGAGTAGTTTGACAACACTGTTTTCGTGGAATCTGCAATAGGATATTTGGGAGCACAATGAAGCCTCTGGTGACAAACGAAATAATTTCATAAATAAACCAAAAAGAAACTGTCTGAGAAACTGCTTTGTGATGGGTGAATTCATCTAGCCGTGTTACACTGTTCTTTTCACTGAGCAGCTTGCTAACACTGTTTTCTTGCAATCCTAAATAGAATGTTTCAGAGCGCACTGAAGCTTATGGTGACGTAGGAAATATAATCATAGAAAAAGTAGAAGGAAGCTTTCTGAGAAACCACTTTTGGATGGGTTCATTCATCTCACAGTGTTACATGATTCTTTTCATGGATCACTTTGGGAGCACTGTTTATGGGGAATCTGATAAAGGATAGTTTGAATCTCATTGAAACCTATGATGACAAAGGAAATATCCTCAGATGAAAATATAAAGAAGCTTTCTGAGAAAGTTCTTTGTCATGTGTGAATTGATCACATAGAGTTATACCATTCTTTTCACACAGCAGTTGATAACACTGTTTTCGTGGAATCTGCAAAGGGATATTTGGGAGGGCATTGAAGCCTATGGTGAATAACTAAATATCCTCAGATAGAAACGAGAAAGATGTTTTCTCAGAAACTGCTTTGTGATGTGTGAATTCATCTCACAGAGTTACACGATTCTTTTCATGGATCAGTTTGGTAGCACTGTTTTGGGGAATCCGGGAAGGGATACTTTGGATCACATTGAAGCCTATGGTGACAAAGGAAATATAGCCAGATGAAAACTAGAAAGAAGCTTTCTGAGAAACTGCTTTGTGATGTGTGAAATCATCTCACAGGGTTACAATGTTCTTTACATTGAGCAGTTTGCTAACACTGTATTCTTGGAAAATGCAATGAGATATTTTGGAGTACATTGAAGGTTATGGTGACAAAGAATGTGCACAGACAAAAACTAGAGAGAAGATTTCTGAGAAACTGCATTGTGAATTCTGAATTTATCTCACAGAGTTACACCATTCTTTTCATGGATCAGTTTGGTAGCTCTGTTTTGGGTGAATCTGAGAAGGGATATTTTGCATCGCATTGAAGCCTATGCTGACAAAGGAAATATCCTCAGACAATAACTAGAAAGAAGTTTCATGAGAAACTGCTTTGTGGTACATGAATTAATCTCACAGAGTACACCATTCTTTTCATTGAGCAGTTTGCTAACACTGTTTTCGTACAAACCTCAAAGGGATATTTGGGAGTGCATAGAGGCCTATGGTGAAAATGTAAATATCCTCAGATAAAAACTAGAAAGAATCGTTCTGAGAAACTGCTTTGTGATGTGTGAATTCATATCACAGCGTTACACTGTTCTTTTCATTGAGCAATTTGCTAACACTGGTTTCATGGAATCTGCAAAGGGATACTTCGGAGGGCATTGAAGCTTAAGGTGACAAAGGAAATATGCTCATATGAAAACTAAAATGAAGCTTTCCAAGAAACTGCTTTATGAAGTGGTAATTCATCTCACAGAATTAAATGATTCTTTTCATGGATCAGTTTGGTAGCTCTGTTTTGGGGAATCTGAGAAGGGATATTTTGGATCACTTTGAAGCCTATGGTCACAAAGGAAATATCCTCAGATAATAACTAGAAAGAAGCTTTCCAAGAAAGTTCTTTGTAATATGTGAAGTCATCTCATACCGTAACACCTTATTGTTCATAGAGCAGTTTCCTAACACTGTTTTCATAGAATTGGCAAAGGGATATTTGGGAGTGCATGGAGGCCTATAGTGAAAAATTAAATATATTCTGATAGAAACGAGAAAGAAGCTTTCTGAGAAACCGCTTTGGGATGTGATAATTCATCTCATAGTGTTACATGAATCTTTCCTATATCAGTTTGGTAGCACTGTTTTTGGGAAATCTGAGAAAGGATATTTTGGATCAGATTGAAGCCTATGGTGACAAAGGTAACACTCCCTGATAAAAACAAGAAATAAACTTTCTGAGAAAGTTCTTTGTGATGTGTGAATTAATCTGCCAGAGTTACACTTTTCATTTCATGGAGGAGTTTGCTAACACTGTTTTCCTGGAATCTGCAAAGTGAATATGGGAGTGCATGGAAGCTTATGGGGACAAAAGAAATACGCTCGTATAAAAACTAGAAAGAAGCTTTCTGAGAAACTGCTTTGTGGGGTGTGAATTCATCTCACAGAGCAACACTGTTCTCTACAGTGAGTTGTTTGCTAACACTGTTTTCGTGGAATCTGCAATGGGATATTTCAGAGTGCATTGAAGCTTATGGTGACATAGGAAATATCCTCATACAAAAACTAGAAAGAAGCTTCCTGAGAAACTGCTTTGTGATTTGTGAATTCATCTCACAGAGTTACACCTTTTTTTTTCTTGGAGTACTTTACTAACACTGATTTTGTGGAATCTGTAAAGGGATATTTTGGAGCACCTTGAGGCCTATGGTGAAATAGGAATATCCTCAGATTAAAAACTAAAAGAAGACTTCTGGAGAAACTGCTTTGTGATGTAAGAATTCATCTCACAGAGTTACAGGATTTGTTGCGTGGACCAGTTTGGGCTCACCGTTTTTAGGGATTCTGAGATGGTATATTTGAATTGCATTGAAGCCTATGGTGACAAAGGAAATAACTTCAGATAAAAACTAGAAAGAAGCTTTATGAGAAACTGCTTTGTGATGTGTTAATTAATCTCACAGAATACACCGTTCTTTTCATGGAGCATTTTGCAAATAGTGTTTCCGTCCAATTTGCAAAGGGATATATTGGAGTGCATTGAAGCCTACAGTGAAAAAGGAAATACCCTCAGATAAAATCTAGAAAGAAGCTTTCTGAGAATGTTCTGTGTGATGTGGGAATTCATCTCACTGGAATCTGCAAAGGTATATTTGGGAGTGCATTGAGGCCTATAGTGAAAAATTAAGTATCCTCAGATAAAAACGAGAAGGAAGCTTCTGAGAGGCTGCTTTGTGATGTGTGAATTCATCTCACAGAGTTACACAATTCTTTTCATAGATCAGTTTGGTGGCACTGTCTTTGGGGAGTCTGAGAAGGATATTATGAATCTCATTGAAGCATATGGTGACAAAGGAAATATCCTCAGATAAAAACTAGAAAAAAACTTTCTGAGAAAGTTTTTTCTGATGTGTGAATTCAATTCACAGGGTTCCACCATTCTTTTCATTGAGCAGTTTGATAACCTTTCTTTCACGAAGTCTGCAATAGGATATTTGAGAACATACTGAGGCCTACAGTGACAAAGTAAATATCCTCAGAGAAAAACCGAAAAAAGCTTTCTGAGAAGCTGCTTTGTGATTTTTGAATTCATCTTACAGATGTACATGTTTATTTTAATGGAACAGTTTGCTAAGACTATTTTTGTGTAATCTGCAAAGGCATATTCACTAGTACATTGAGGCCTATAGTTAAAAAGGAAATATCATCATACAGAAACCAGAAAGAAGCTTACTAAGAAACTGGTTTATGATTTGGGAATTCATCTCACAGAGGTACATGATTCTTTTCATGGAGCAGTTTCATAGCACTGTTTCTGGGAAACTGAGAAGGGATATTTTGGGTCACATTGAAGCCTAAGGTGACAATGGAAATATCCTCAGATAAAAACTAGAAAGAAGATTTCTGAGAAAGTTTTTGTGATGTGTGAATTCATATCAGAGAATTAAACCTTTCTTGTCATGGAGCCGTTTGCTAACACTGTTTTCGTGGAATCTGCAAAAGGATATTTGGGAGCACATTGAGACCTATCGTGTGAAAGGAAATATACTCAGATAAAAACTAGAAAGAAGTTTTCTGAGAAACCGCCTTGTGAGGTGGGCATTCATCTTACAGAGTTTCATCACAGTCTTCCTTGAGCAGTTTGATAACAATTTTTTTGTGTAATCTGCAATAGGATATTTGGGAGTGCATTGAAGCCTCTGGAGACAAAGGAAATATCCTCAGATACAGAAATGAATCAGTCTGTGAAACTTCTTTGGGTTGTGTGAATTCATCTCACAATGTTACACCATCCTTTTCATTGGGAAGTTTGCTAACACTTTTTTCGTGGAATCTGCAATAGGATATTTGGGAGTGCATAGAGGAATATGTTGAAAAGGACATATCCTCAGATAAAACCTAGTAAGAAGATTTCTGAGAAACAGCAATGCGATCTTTGAAATCATGTCACAGAGTTACATCATTCTTTTCATGGATCCGTATCGTAGCACTGTTTTTGGGGAATCTGCAACAGGATATTTTGGAGTACACGGAAGCCAGTGTTGACAAAGGAAACATCCTCATCAAAAACCAAAAAGAAGCTTACTGAGAAACTCATTTGTGATGTGTGAATTCATCTTACAAATACACACCTTCCTTTTCATGGAGCAGTGTGCTAACACTATTTTCATGTAATTTGCAAAGGGCTATTCGTGAGCACACTGAGGCCTATGGTGAAAGTGGAAATATCCTCAGAAAAACTAGAAAGAAATTTTCTGAGAAACTACTTTGTGATTTGTGAATTAAGCTCACAGAGTTACACAATACTTTTCATGGAGCCTTTTGGTAGCCATGTTTTTGGGGAATCTGAGAAGGGATATTTTGGATTGCATCAAAGAATATTTTTACAAAGGAAATATCCTCAGATGAAAACTAGAAAGAAGCTATCGGAGAAAGTTCTTCATGATGTGTGAATTCATCTCACAGAGTTACATCATTTTTTTCATGCAACAGTTTGCTAACAAAGTTTTCATGAAATCTACAAAGGGACATTTAGGAGAGCATTGAGGCCTATGGTGAAAACATCTATATCTTCAGAAAAAAACTAGAAAGAAGCTTTCTGAGAAATTTCTTTTTGATGTGTGAATTCGTCTCACAGAGTTACACCTTTGTTTTCATGGAGTAGCTTGCTAACACTGTTTTCGTGGAATCTGCAAAGGGATACTTGGTAGCTCAATGAAGCTAATGGTGACAAAGGAAATATCCTCAGATAAAAACCAAATGGAAGCTTTCTGAGAAAGTGCTTTGTAATGTGTGAATTCATCTCACAGAGTAACACTATTCTTTTCATTGAGCAGTGTGCTAACACTGTTTTCTTGAAATCTGCAATGGAATATTTTGGAGCACATTGAAGCTTATGGTGACAAAGGAAATATCCACAGGAAATGACTAGAAAAAAGCTTTCTGAGATACTTCTTTGTGATTTGTGAATTCATCTCACAGAGTTACACGATTCTTTACATGGATCACTTTGGTAGCACTGTTTTTGGGGAATCTGAGAAGAAGTCACTTGAATCGCACTGAATCCTATGGTGACAGAAGAAATATCCTCAGATCAAAACTAGAAAGAATCCTTTTGAGAAATCTCTTTGTGATGTGCGAATTCATGTCTCAGAGTTACACTGTTCTTTTCATTGATACGTGTGCTAACACTTTTTTTGTGGAATCTGAAATGGGATATTCAAGATTTCATTGCGGAATATTTTCAAAAAGAAATATACTCAGATGAAAACTAGAAAGAACCTTGATGAGAAACAGCTTTGTGATGTGTGAATTCATCTCACAGAGTTACACCCTTCTTTTCATGACGCAGTTTGGTACTACTGTTTTAGGGGATCTGTGAAGGGATATTTTGAATCACATTGAAGCCTATGGTGACAAAGGAAATAAACTCAGAAAAAAAACCAGAAAGAAGCTTTCTGAGAAACTTCTTTGTGATTTGTGTATTCATCTAACAAAGTAACACCTTTCTGTTAATGGAGCAGTTTGCTAACACTCTTTTTGTGGAATCTGCAAAGGTATGTTTGTGAGCGCATTGAGGCCTATGGTGAAAAAGGAAATATCCTCAGTTAAAAACTAGAAAACATGTTTCTGAGAAACCTCTTTGTGATGTTTTAATTCATCTCAGAGTTACAGGATTCTTTTCATGGAACAGTTTCGTAGCCCTGTTTTGGGGAATATGAAAAGGGATATTTTGGATCACATTGAAGCCTATGGTGACAAAGGAAATATTCTCAAATAAAAAATAGAAAGAAACTTTCTGAGAAAATTCTTGGTGATGTGTGGATTCATCTCAAATAGGTACACCATTGTTTTTCTTGAGAAGTTTGCTAACACTTTTTTTGTGGAATCTGCAATGGTATATTTGGGAGCATATTGAGGAATATGGTGAAAAAGGAAATATCCTCAGATTAAAATTAGAAAGGAGCTTTCTGAAAAACAGCTTTATGATGTCTGAATTCATCTCACAGAGTTACAGCATTCTTTTCATGGAGTAGTTTGGTAGCCCTATTTTGGGGGAATCTGAGAAATGATATTTTGGATCGCACTGAAACTTACTGTGAAAAAGGAAATATGCTCAGATAAAAGCTAGAAAGAAACTTTCTGAGAAAGTTCTTTGGGATATGTGAATTCATCTCACAGTTAAACCATTTTTTCCGTGGAGCAGGTTGCTAAAACTGATAAACTGATAAACAGAAATAATGACCTTTTACACTGTTCTTTTATAGAGCAGTTTGATAATTCTGTTTTCATTTAATCTGCAATAGGATGTTTGGGAGCACATTGAAGCCTATGGTGACAAAGGATATATCCTCCGATAAAAACCAAAAAGATGTCTTCTGAGAAACTGCTTTGTGATGTGTGAATTCATCTCATAGAGTTACATTGTTCTTTTCAACGAGCAGTTTGCTAACATTGTTTTCTTGGAATTTGCAATGGGATATTTCAGAGTGCATTGAAGTATATGGTGATAAACGAAATATCCTCAGACAAAAACAAAAAAGCAACTTTCTGTGAAACTGCTTTGTGATGTGGGAATTTATTGCACAATGTTACAACATTATTTCCACAGTGCAGTTTGGTAGCACTGTTTTTGGGGAATCTCAGAAGGGATACTTTTGATCACATTGAAACCTATGGTTACAAAGGAAATATCCTCAGATAAAAACTACAAAGAAGTTTTCTGAGAAACTTTTTTGTGAGGTGTGCATTCATCTCACCGAGTAACACCTTTCTTTTCCTGGAGTTGTTTGCTGTTTTCGTAAAATATATGCAGGGATATTTGGGAGCAAGTAGAGGCCTATGGTGAAAAAGAAAATATCCTCATATAAAAACTAGAAAGAAGGTTTCTGAGAAACTGCTTTGTGAAATGTGAATTCCTCTCACAGAGTTACAACACTCTTTTCATGGAGCATATTGGTAGCACTCTTTTTAGGGTATCTGAGAAGGGATATTTTTAATTGCATTGAAGCTTATGGTGACAAAGGAAATATCCTCAGATAAAAACTGGAAGGAAGCATTCTGAGAAAGTTGTTTGTAATGTGTGAATTCATCTCACAGAGTTACAAATATCTTTTCATGGAACAGTTTGGTAACACTGTTTTCATGTAATCTGCAATGGGATATTTGGGAGTGCATTGAGGCCTATGGTGAAAAAGGAAATATCATCAGATCAAAATTGGAAATAAGCTTCCTGAGAAACTGCTTTGTGATGTCTGAATTTATCTCACAGTGTTACACTGTTGTTTGTATTGAGCAGTTTGATAACACTCTTTTCTTGGAATCTGCAATGGGATATTTCGGAGCACATTGAAGCTTATTTTGACAAAGGAAATATCTTCATATAAAAACTAGAAAGAAGCTTTCTCAGAAACTGATTTTTGATGTTTTAATTCATCTCACAGAGTTACACGATTCTTTTCACAAATGTGTTTGGTAGAACTATTTTTGAGAAATCTGAGAAGGGATATTTTGGATTGATTGAAGCCTATGGTGACGAAGGACATATCCACAGATAAAAATTAGAAAGAACCTTTCTGAGAAAGTTCTTTGTGATGCATGAATTCATCTCAAAGAGTTACACCTTTCTTTCTGTAGAGCAGTTTCCTAACACTCTTATTGTGGAATCTGCACAGGGATATTTGGGAGCTCATTGAGGCCTATAGTGAAAAAGGAAATATCCTCAGATAAAAACTAGACAGAAGCTTTTTGAGAAACAGCCTTGTGATTAGTGAATTCATCTTACATTGTTAAACCATTCTTTTCATTGAGCAGTTTGATAACACTGTTTTTGTAGGATCTGCAATTGGATTTTTTGGAGCGCATTGAAGGATATGGTGACAATGGAAATATCTTCAGAGAAAAACCAAAAAGAAGCTTTCTGAGAAACAGCTTTGTGATGTGTGATTCATCTCACAGATTTAAACCTTTCTTTTCTTGGAACAGTTTGCTAACACTATTTTCGTGGAATATGCAATGGAATATTTGTGAACGCAATGAGGCCTATGGGGCAAAAGGAAATATCCTCAGATAATAACTAGAAAGAAGTTTTCTAAGAAATTACTTTGTGATTTGTGAATTCATCTCACAGAGTTACACGATTCTTTTTATAGAGCAGTTTTGTATCACTGTTTTTGAGGGATCTGAGAAGGGATATTTTGGATCGCATTGAAGACTATTCTGACAAAGGAAATATCCTCAGATTAAAACGAGAAAGAAGCTTTCTCAGAAAGTTCTTTGTGATGTGTGAATTCATCTCACAGAGTTGCACCTGTTTTTTCATGGAACAGATGCTAACACTCTTTTCGTGGAATCTGCAATAGGATATATGGGAGCACATTGAAGCCTATGGTGAAAAGGAAATATCCTGAGACAAAAACAAAAAAGAAGCTTTCTGAGAAACTGCATTGTGATATGTGAATTCATCTCACTGATTTACACCTTTATTTTCGTGGAAGAGTTTGGTAACACTATTTTTGAAGAATCTGCATAGGAATATTCACATTTGCCTTGAGGAATATGGTGAAAATCTAGACATCCTCAGATAAAAACCAAAAGCAGCTTTCTGAGAAACTGCTTTGTGATGTGTGAATTCATCTCACAGAGTTACACTGTTGTTTTCACTGAGCAGTTTGGTAACACTGTTTTCTTGGAATCTTTAATGGGGTATTTTGGAGTGCATTGAAGCTTATGGTGAGAAAGGAAATATCCTCAGACAAAAACTAGAAAGAAACTTTCTGTGAAATTACTTTATGATGTGTTAATTCATCTCTCTCATATACACTGTTCTTTTCTTTGAGCAGTTTGCTAACACAGTTTTCTTGGAATCCACAAAGGGATTTTTCAGAGAGCACTGAAGCTGATCTTTACAAAGGAAATAACCTCATATAAAAACTAGAAAGATGATTTCTGAGAAACTGCTTTGTGATGTATTAGTTCATCTCACACAGTTACACCTTTCTTTTCATGCAGCAGTTTGGTAATACTCTTTTTGGGCAACCAGAGAAGGGATACTTTGGATCACAATGAAGCCTATTGTGACAAAGGAAACTCCTCAGATAAAAAGTAGAGAGAATCTTTCTGAGAAACTTCTTTGTGATGTGTAAATTCACCACACAGAGTTACACCTTTCTTTCCATTGAGCAGTTTGCTAATCCTGTTATCATCTAATCTGCAAAGGGATATTTCAGAGGGAATTGTGGACTACAGTGAAAAAGGAAATATCCTCAGAAAAAACCTAGAAAGAAGCTTTCTGAGAAACTGCCTTGTGATGTGTGAATTCATCTCACAGAGTTACACTGTTCTTTTCTTTGAGGAGTTTTTTAACACTGTTTTCTTGGAATCTGCTATTATATATTTGGGAGTGCATTGGAGCTTATGGTGACATAGGAATATCCTCATATAAAATCTAGAAAATATATTTCTGAGAACCGATTTGTGATGGGTTTATTGATCCCACTGTGCAACATGATTCTTTTCATGGATCCGTTTGGTAGCACTGCTTTTGTGGAATCTGAGGAGGTATATTTTCAATCGATTTGAAGCCTATGCTGACAAAGGAAATATCCTCAGATCAAAACTAGAAAGAAGCTTTGTGACAAACTTGATCGTGATGTGTGAATTCATCTCACAGAGTTACACATTTCCTTTCATGGAGCACTCTGCTAACACTGCTTTCATGAAATCTGTAAATTGATACTTGAGAGTGTATTGGGATCTATGGTGAAAAAGTATATATCCTCACATTAAAAATAGAAAGAAGCCTTCTGAGAAACTGTTTAGTGATGTGTGAATTCATCTCAGAGAGGTACAATGTTGTTTTCATTGAGCAGCTTCCTAACACTGTTTTCTTGGAATCTGCAGTTGGATATTTCAGAGTGCATTGAAGGTTACTTTGACAAAAGAAGCATCCTCATAAAGAAACTAAAAAGAGGCTTTCTGAGAAACTGCTTTATGATGTGTGAATTCATCTCAAAGAGTTACACCATTCTTTTCATGGCAAAGTTGAATAGCCCTGTTTTGGGGGAATGTGAAAAGGAATATTTTGGATCGCC